>NC_061513.1:212041114-212105682 GCF_022539505.1 Lolium rigidum | reverse complement strand
GCAATACCACCACCATCAACTACGCGCCAAGCACTTTTCTAGCACCGTTTCTACTGCTCATACTTATTCATACCACCTGTATTTCACTATCTCTTCGCCAAACTAGTGCACCTATTAGGTGTGTTGGGGACACAAGAGACTTCTTGCTTTGTGGTTGCAGGGTTGCATGAGAGGGATATCTTTGACCTCTTCCTCCCTGAGATCGATAAACCTTGGGTGATCCACTTAAGGGAAACTTGTCGCCGTTCTACAAACCTCTCGCTCTTGGAGGCCCAACACCGTCTACAAGAATAGAAGCTCCCGTAGACATCGGCGGCGTCTCGCAAGGTTTTCCGTATCGTGGCTCTCGCACTCGGGGGTTTCGCGACGGAGGCTATTTGTAGGCGGAAGGGCAGGTAAGGAGGCGGCACGAGGGGCCCACACGACGGGCCGGCGCGGCCGGGCCTCGGGCCGCGCCGCCCTGTTGTCCGGCCACCTCGTGGCCCCACTTCGACTCTCCTTCGGTCTTCCGGAAGCTTCGTGGCAAAATAGGACCCCGGGCGTTGATTTCGTCCAATTCCGAGAATATTTCTTTACTAGGATTTCGAAACCAAAAACAGCGAGAAAACGAGAATCGGCTCTTCGGCATCTTGTTAATAGGTTAGTGCCGGAAAATGCATAAATACGACATATAATGTGTATAAAACATGTAGATATCATCAATAATGTAGCATGGAACATAAGAAATTATCGATACGTCGGAGACGTATCAGCATCCCTAAGCTTAGTTCTCGCTCGTCCCGAGCGGTAAAACGATAACAAAGATAATTTCGGAGTGACATGCCATCATAAACCCTGATCATACTATTGTAAACATATGTAATGAATGCAGCGATCAAAACAATGGTAATGACATGAGTAAACAAGTGAATCATAAAGCAAAGACTTTTCATGAATAGTACTTCAAGACAAGCATCAATAAGTCTTGCATAAGAGTTAACTCATAAAGCAATAAATTCATAGTAAAGGTATTGAAGCAACACAAAGGAAGATTAAGTTTCAGCGGTTGCTTTCAACTTATAACATGTATATCTCATGGATAATTGTCAACATAGAGTAATATAACAAGTGCAATATGCAAGTATGTAGGAATCAATGCACAATTCACACAAGTGTTTGCTTCTTGAGGTGGAGAGAGATAGGTGAACTGACTCAACATGAAAGTAAAAAAGAATGGTCCTTCAAAGAGGAAAGCATCGATTGCTATATTTGTGCTAGAGCTTTTATTTTGAAAACATGAAACAATTTTGTCAACGGTAGTAATAAAGCATATGAGTTATGTAAATTATATCTTACAAGTTGCAAGCCTCATGCATAGTATACTAATAGTGCCCGCACCTTGTCCTAATTAGCTTGGACTACCGGATCATCGCAATACACATGTTTTAACCAAGTGTCACAATGGGGTACCTCCATGCCGCCCGTACAAAGGTCTAAGGAGAAAGCTCGCATTTTGGATTTCTCGCTTTTGATTATTCTCAACTTAGACATCCATACCGGGACAACATGGACAATGTGATAATGGACTCCTCTTTAATGCATAAGCATGTGGCAACAATTAGTGTTGTCATGGATTGAGGAATGTCCAAAACTGAAACTTCCACCATGATTCATGGCTTTAGTTAGCGGCCCAATGTTCTTCTCTAACAATATGTATGCTCCAACCATTAAGGTGGTAGATCTCTCTTACTTCAGACAAGACGGACATGCATACCAACTCACATGATATTCAACAAAGAGTAGTTGATGGCGTCCCCGTAAACATGGTTATCGCACAACAAGCAACTTAATAAGAGATAAAGTGCATAAGTACATATTCAATACCACAATAGTTTTTAAGCTATTTTGTCCCATGAGCTATATATTGTAAAGGCGAATGATGGAAATTTAAAGGTAGCACTCAAGCAATTTACTTTGGAATGGCGGAGAAATACCATGTAGTAGGTAGGTATGGTGGACACAAATGGCATAGTGGTTGGCTCAAGGATTTTGGATGCATGAGAAGTATTCCCTCTCGATACAAGGTTTAGGCTAGCAAGGTTATTTTGAAACAAACACAAGGATGAACGGTGCAGCAAAACTCACATAAAAGACATATTGTAAACATTATAAGACTCTACACCGTCTTCCTTGTTGTTCAAACTCAATACTAGAAATTATCTAGACTTTAGAGAGACCAAATATGCAAACCAAATTAGCAAGCTCTATGTGTTTCTTCATTAATGGGTGCAAAGTATATGATGCAAGAGCTTAAACATGAGCACAACAATTGCCAAGTATCAAATTATTCAAGACATTTTAGAATTACTACATGTAGCATTTTCCGATTCCAACCATATAACAATTTAACGAAGAAGATTCAACCTTCGCCATGAATACTATGAGTAAAGCCTAAGGACATATTTGTCCATATGCAACAGCGGAGCGTGTCTCTCTCCCACACAATGAATGCTAGGATCCATTTTATTCAAACAAAACAAAAACAAAAACAAACCGACGCTCCAAGCAAAGTACATAAGATGTGATGGAATAAAAATATAGTTTCAGGGGAGGAACCCGATAATGTTGTCGATGAAGAAGGGGATGCCTTGGGCATCCCCAAGCTTAGACGCTTGAGTCTTCTTAAAATATGCAGGGGTGAACCACCGGGGCATCCCCAAGCTTAGAGCTTTCACTCTCCTTGATCATATTGCATCATACTCCTCTCTTGATCCTTGAAAACTTCCTCCACACCAAACTCGAAACAACTCATTAGAGGGTTAGTGGACAATAAAAATTAACATGTTCAGAGGTGACACAATCATTCTTAACACTTCTGGACATTGCATAAAGCTACTGGACATTAATGGATCAAAGAAATTCATCCAACATAGCAAAAGAGGCAATGCGAAATAAAAGGCAGAATCTGTCAAAACAGAACAGTCCGTAAAGATGGATTTTATTGAGGCACCAGACTTGCTCAAATGAAAATGCCCAAATTGAATGAAAGTTGCGTACATATCTGAGGATCACGCACGTAAATTGGCTTAATTTTCTGAGCTACCTACAGGGAGGCAGGTCGAAATTCGTGACAGCAAAGAAATCTGAAACTGCGCAGTAATCCAAATCTAGTATGAACTTTACTATCAAAGACTTTACTTGGCACAACAAAACACAAAACTAAGATAAGGAGAGGTTGCTACAGTAGTAAACAACTTCCAAGACTCAAATATAAAATAAAAATACTGTAGTAAAAACATGGGTTGTCTCCCATAAGCGCTTTTCTTAACGCCTTTCGCCTAGGCGCGTAAAGTGTATATCAAGTGTTATCAAGAGATGATGAATCTTCAGCGGGGTTTGGAGTTTTCTCAACCATGCATAGTATATTGGATACATAAGTTTCAGCGGCTCCCTTTTCATTAGTCTTGGGCTTGCTACTTTCATTAAACAAATTTTCAGGAACAAGCCAAGCATAGTTATTTTCTAGCGCTTCATTCATTGCTAGGAGCTTACATGGTATTGGTGCTTTGATCTCCCCACCATCATTAGCATTATTAGTGTACATTACTCTCTCCATGTCCATCTTTTCAAGGATACTAGCAAAATTGGTATAAGAACCAAGCATCTTATATTTAATAAAGACCTTTCTAGCCTCTCTTGCTATACTACCAAATTCTCTAAGAAGGGTTTCTAAAACAAAATCTTTCTTTTCCCCTTCTTCCATATCACCAAGTGTAAGAAACATGTGTTGGATTATAGGATTGAGATTAACAAATTTAGTTTCCAACATGCGAACTAAAGCAGCAGCAGCAATTTCATAAGTAGGAGCAAGTTCTACCAAGTGTCTATCTGCAAAATCTTCAACGGTACTAACATGATTGAAAAATTCTTCTATATTATTGCTCCCAACTATGGACCCACGTCCTACCGGTATGTCTTTTGTGGTAAAATTAAAAGGAAACATCATGAATCAAGTAAAGTAAATGCAAGTAACTAATTTTTTTGTGTTTTTGATATAGAGTGCAAGACAGTAAATAAAGTAAAACTAGCAACTAATTTTTTTGTGTTTTGATATAATGCAGCAAACAAAGTAGTAAATAAAATAAAGCAAGGCAAAAACAAAGTAAAAGAGATTGGATTGTGGAGACTCCCCTTGCAGCGTGTCTTGATCTCCCCGGCAACGGCGCCAGAAAACAGTCTTGATGCGTGCAGTCGACACACGTCCGTTGGGAACCCCAAGAGGAAGGTGTGATGCGCACAAGCAGCAAGTTTTCCCTCGTAAAGAAACCAAGGTTTATCGAACCAGGAGGAGCCAAGAAGCACGTTGAAGGTTGATGGTGGCGGAATGTAGTGCGGCGCAACACCGGGGATTCCGGCGCCAACGTGGAACCCGCACAACACAACCAAAGTACTTTGCCCCAACGAAACAGATGAGGTTGTCAATCTCACCGGCTTGCTGTAACAAAGGATTAACCGTATTGTGTGGAAGATGATTGTTTGCGAGAAAACAAGTAAAACAAGTATTGCAGTAGATTGTATGTCGATGTAAAAGAATAGGACCGGGGTCCACATTTCACTAGAGGTGTCTCTCCCATAAGATAAAAGCATGTTGGGTGAACAAATTACAGTCGGGCAATTGACAAATAGAGAGGGCATAACAATGCACATACATGATATGATAAATATAGTGAGATTTAATTGGGCATTACGACAAAGTACATAGACCGCTATCCAAGCATGCATTTATGCCTAAAAAGTCCACCTTCAGAGTTATCATCCGAACCCCTTCCAGTATTAAGTTGCAAAACAACAGTACAATTGCATTAAGTATGGTGCGTAATGTAATCAATAACTACATCCTTAGACATAGCATCAATGTTTTATCCCTAGTGGCAACAAGACATCCACAACCTTAGAACTTTCGTCACCGTCCCGCATTCAATGGAGGCATGAACCCACTATCGAGCATAAATACTCCCTCTTGGAGTTAAGAGCAAAAACTTGGCCGAGCCTCTACTAATAACGGAGAGCATGCAAGATCATAAACAACACATAGGTAATAACTTGATAATTAACATAACATAGTATTCTCTATCCATCGGATCCCGACAAACACAACATATAGCATTACGTATAGATGATCTTGATCATGTTAGGCAGCTCACAAGATCCAACAATGAAGCACATGAGGAGAAGACAACCATCTAGCTACTGCTATGGACCCATAGTCCAGGCGTGAACTACTCACTCATCACTCCGGAGGCGACCATGGCGGTGAAGAGTCCTCCGGGAGATGAATCCCCTCTCCGGCAGGGTGCCGGAGGAGATCTCCGTAATCCCCCGAGATGGGATTGCGCGGCGGCGTCTCGCAAGGTTTTCCGTATCGTGGCTCTCGCATCGGGGTTTTCGCGACGGAGGCTATTTGTAGGCGGAATGGCAGGTAAAGAGGCGGCACGAGGGGCCCAGACGACAGGCCGGCGCGGCCAGGGCCTGGGCCGCGCCGCCCTGTTGTATGGCCACCTCGTGGCCCCACTTCGACTCTCCTTCGGTCTTCTGGAAGCTTCGTGGCAAAATAGGACCCTGGGCGTTGATTTCGTCCAATTCCGAGAATATTTCTTTACTAGGATTTCTGAAACCAAAAACAGCAGAAAACGAAGAATCGGCTCTTCGGCATCTTGTTAATAGGTTAGTGCCGTAAAATGCATAAATACGACATATAATGTGTATAAAACATGTAGATATCATCAATAATGTAGCATGGAACATAAGAAATTATCGATACGTCGGAGACGTATCAACCAACACGGGTGGCTTCGTTAGATATTCTTTAATCTCGTCAAACGCTCGCTGTTGCTCTGCCCCCCAGTGAAACTCCTCATCTGGTTTGATTTTTACTAATCCCATGAACGGCTCAATTCGCCCTGACAGATTAGAGATGAACCTTCTGACGAAGTTGATTTTGCCGATGAGACATTGGAGTTCCTTCTTTGTGGTAGGTGGCTTCATTGTTCGTACTGCCTCTTGACTTTTCAGGCCGATCTCAATTCCACGTTCATGAACCAAGAAGCCCAGGAATTGACCGGCCGTCACCCCAAAGGCACACTTCTTTGGATTCATTCTTAGTCCAAACTTTCAAGTTCGGTCCAGGATGCGTCGCAAATCCTCCAAGTGTCCCTCCACTGAGACAGACTTGACCACCACGTCGTCAATGTAAATCTCCACCAACTTGACGATCAGATCATGAAAGATGTAATTCATGGCTCGTTGGTACGTTGCACCGGCATTTTTCAGTCCAAATGTCATGACTACATACTCAAACAAGCCCACCGAACCTGGTACTCTGAATGCGATCTTGTGTATATCTTCTGGAGCCATGAAAATTTGGTTGTAACCGGCATTGCCATCCATGAAGCTTAAAACCTTATGACCAACAGCTGCATTGATCAACGTCTCGGCTACCGGCATAGGGTACTCATCCTTTGGAGTGGCTCTGTTGAGATCCCGAAAATCTATGGCGACTCGCCATCGGCCGTCCTTTTTCTCTACAGATATGATGCTAGATATCCACTCAGCATACCTGCATGGCCTGATGAACCCGGCGCTCAACATCTTCTCGATCTCTTTCTTGACTTCTTCTAGAATTTCGGCCTTCATCTGTCGTGCTCGCTGCTGGAACGGCCGAAATCCTTTCTTAAGAGGGAGTCGATGCTCAATGATGCTCCTGTCTAACCCGGGCATCTCTCGTATAATCCCGTGCAAAACAATCTGGGTATTCTTTCAACAAAGCTATCATCAGGCCCCTCAGATGCGGATCTAACTTTTTGCTGATAAATGTTGGTCGTGGCTTATCCCCAGGACCAATGTCAATCTCTTCTAGCTCATCAGCCGATGTAAACCCATACCCTAGCTTTCCGTCGCCTGTTAGATCGATGCTGAACACAGGCAGAACGTATGGCGAGGATAATTTTGGCCGATTGCTGGAATCGGCCTCCTTGTTGATTGTATTGTTCAATGAAGGTTTACAACTTATGTGTGCTCCCTTACAGGAGGGAGTCTTCCTACTACGACTTCGTGACATGCTTGAGGTGAGATCCTTGCTTTTTATTTTTTGGGGCCGATCGCAGGGATCGGCCTTGCCACGTATGTCAATGGATGTTGCTCTTACTACTCTATCGTGTCGGTGGATAAGACCAGCCTCACCCCGTTTTTTGTAACTTCGATGCACTCACGGCCATCCAAACCGACTCCGGAGAGCGGCTCTTGGTCTTCCGAGTCCCAAATGTTCATGCCGGCTATTGAGACCTCGATCGAGTCGTCTGCATGCACGACTTCCACTTCATCTCCATCCCATTGTATCAGGCGTTGGTGCATTGTAGATGGAATGCAGCAGTTGGCGTGAATCCAATCCCTCCCTAGCAGGACAGCATAGGTGCTTTTGCTGTCGACGATGAAGAACGTTGTTGGGATGGTCTTTCGGCGTACGGTTAGATCCACGTTCAGAACGCCTTGCGTACATGATGCTTGGCCGTTGAAGTCGTTTAGTGTGACGTTGGTCTTGATCAGATCTGCGCTGGAGCGTCCCCAACGCCGTAGCATGGAATATGGCATTATATTGACTGCCGCTCCCGTGTCAACCAACATCTTGCCGACAGGCTGCCCATTGATAAAACCTTTTAGGTACAGGGCCTTCATATGCTTGTAGCCCTTCTCTCGTGGCTTTTCAAAGATGACTGGCCGTGGACCGCAGTCAAACTGTGCTATCGGCACTTCTTCGGTTCCTGGAGCACGAAACTCCGGTGGAAGTATGAACACCATATTTGTGCCAACCGATGCACTCGCATCGGCTTTTACTTGCTTGGGGCGCCATTCTTTCTTCAGTGGACGACTCTCCTCGTCCAACGTTTGCTGAATTTTCACGGCCAGATCGGGCCGCGCTTTCCTCAACGTGTGCAGGTATTGCGCCTCGGCTTGCTCCAAGCTGCGTAGCCGCTGAACCCTACGCTTTTGGGAGTGGCTGAGTCCATCAGGACACCACCTTGGCCGGTGGTACTTATCCTCTTCTTCATCTTCTGACTCCTCAAAGTCTTCTTCTTGAGATGACTCAGCTCGTATATTCCGAGGTGGGAGAGGCCCTAGACGCTTAAAACCGAAACTTCTCCTGCGTCCCTCTTCCGATGTTTACACTCCGGGCAGTTGTCGATTGTAGGCAATCGGCTCATTCCTGAATCCCAGCAGTGCTTGAAGAAAGGGCAGTCCCGGTGTCTATCCATGTCCTCCTGCTCTCTTGATCTCCCCTTAGCGCGGCGCTCATACCCTTCATCGTTCCTGTCATACCGACGATACCTTCCATTGTCTATGTCAGACCGACGATATCTTTCGTCTTCTCCGTCGTACCGCCGACGTCGGTCATACTGATGCTCATACTTGTTAAGGAGATGCGCGGAGAGTGGTCGTTGATATCGCACGCTTCTCACTTGTTCTTCGGTGAGGTACCGTCTGTTGTCATACCGGGGCCGGTCGCGCGGGTCGGCCTCCTCCTTTTCCTTACCACGAGAGTGACTGCTTTCTTCTTTATCCTTGCCATGGTGGTATACAGGCCCTGCCATGTTAACATCGAACGAGAAATCTAGCCGACGCCTCGCGGTATGATCGAGTTCCACCAAGTTGATGCCAGGAAACGGATGTGTGTCCACTTTCATGGCAAACTGGCCAAAGATCAATCGGCCTTGTTCTATCGCCGTTTGGATCTGCCGACGAAACTCTTTGCAGTCATTGGTGGTATGGGTGAACGAGTGATGCCACTTGCAGTACGGTCTCCCGTTCATTTCTTGCGCCGTAGGGATTTTATGGCCTTCGGGTAACTTCAGCTGCTTTTCCTTAAGCAATAAATCAAATATCTGCTCAGCCTTGCTCACATCAAAGTCAAACCCTTTTGCAGGCCCTTGTGGTTTCACCCATTTGCAGGACACGGGAGCTGCCCCCCGAGCCCATTCAGCCACGGCTACTTCCAGGTCTTCTGCAGAATCCTCAGCTTCTTCTGTCTCGACCAGGCCTACCGGACGCTTAAACTTGTCCTGGTACAATTTAGGGTGGCGCTGCTCATACGATGTTAGTTTCTGGACCATGTGCGACAGTGAATTGTACTCTACTTGCGAGGCCCAATGCTGCCAGATCGACTGCTTCTTTCTCAGTTAAACGAACCGAATAACATCGGTTCCTGACAGTCCTGAAATGTTGAATGTATTCCGACACCGTTTCTCCTCGCTTCTGCCGCACCTGCGTTAGATCGGCAATGCCAGCCTCGGTAGCTTCTGGGTGATATTGAACATGAAACTGTTCTTCCAGTTGCTTCCACGTCCGGACTGAGTTTGGTGGCAACGAGGTGTACCACCCAAATGCTGATCCCGTGAGAGATTGTGCAAAATACCTTACACGTAACGGGTCTGATGCTGAAATCATGCCCAACTGTGCCAAATATCGGCTCACGTGCTCAATTGAGCTAGACCCTTCTGCTCCATTAAATTTTGAGAATTCAGGGAGCCGATACTTGGGTGGCAGCGGGATCAAATCATACTCGTCGGGGTACGGCTTGGAATAGCCGATTGTTTTCCTCTTCGGCAGGATGTCGAACTGGTCTCTCAAGATGGTACTGATTTGTTCCATGGTATGAGCTGCAGGGACCGAGCTCTCATGACTCGTTCCGGTGGCATATTTAGCTAGCCATGCCTGTTTATCGGCGTCTCGCTCCGTAAATCCCGCTCGGCGCAATCTGGTTCGTGCGCGCCAAGGTATTGCTGTCCGGCACGTATGTGCACACGTATCCATGTGGGATCTCTTTAGGCGGCTCATACAGGAATTGGCAATCGCCAGGATCGCCTCCCACCTTGTAGACGACGTACGCTGGTGAACCCTGTGGTTCTGGCGCTGTTAGCGCAAATGGCAGCGGCGGTCTGGTCTGGAATGGTATTTCTCCCTGGTGAGTCCCTAGGGTAGGCCCTGACGGGGAGTACTGATGCTTCATGATTTCCTGAACCACGCGAACCGCCACGCGCTCAAAAGCGTTCACCAAGCTCTCAGAATGGCGGTGTAGAGAATGAGCCACCATGTAATTAATCTCCTGGCGTAGAGCTCTGGTGCGTTCCTCTGAAGAGGTAGACAGGTCTACTTCATCAAGAGCGCCTTCGGGTGAGAACCCTTTCCACCTAATGCCATGTGAACGGGTCTTCGCGAAGGAGCCGATGAGATCGGCTTCCAAGAGGGCTTTGATCTCATCATACTTCTTCTTGTGCTCCTCAGGCAGATCTGCGTACGTGACTGGCTCGTCCGCCACCTCATCCGCAGCTTTTGACATGGTTCCTGCAGAGGTCGACGTAGTTGTTGTTGTAGAGTGTCCCACTGGGCGTGCCAGAATGTGTTGCCTACCAAAACCCACCGGCGAGCAGCGACGGGCAACACGGAGAGCCGGGAGGCTCCCAGGACTGCTGGTGGATCCTGGTCCCTCGGGCAACGGCCCGCAATGCTCCGGCACACGTCCCGGCTGATGCAAGGGCGTACCACCTGACCTATACCTGGTCAGGAAGGTGATGGATTGCTTCGATTAGTTTCCTGCATGGCAAACACGTAAACATTAAATACGAGCCCCGATCGGCTCTTAGGTTGCCTTGTGGATCGGCTCAAAGAGCCGATCGCCCCATGGTTCATGTTGGATTTACGGTGACATGGGGATCCTGCTTTATCAACATTAAGTTAAACCAATCTACGATAATCTAGGGTTTTCACCGCATAACCGGAACATCCTACGCGTAGTTGAGCCTAGCAGATACGTAAGATGATGGAAAACTAGCCCTAAAGAGGCCTAAAAACCAACATGAAGTTGATCCCCGGAACAGTCCCACTAGGACTTAATAAACCACACCTTACGCGCTACCGGATCATTCAACCCGTTTGTAAGGCCTAACCATGCGGATATCAAACCAATCCTTGAAGTACAAGGAACGAATATAACGGATCAGATCTACTAAATAAAGAACAAGCAAGATGCTGCCCTTACACCCAGGATAGGTGTAAGGGCAGCTAGACATTGAGGGGCAGCATAGCTAAGCAAGCATGTCATGAAAGTATCGATGTCAGCCCCAAAACATCTACGATAAGGGTATTGCTCGCCATCAAAAAGGCTTCAGCACGAGCAACACCAATCAACGAATAAACAGATACTGCCTAGATCGCAAGATGCGATCTAGGCAGCATGACGCTTACCCGGAAGAAACCCTCGAACAAGGGGTGGCGATGCGCCTAGATTGGTTTGTTGTGAACGTGATCGTCCTCCTTTCTCAATAACCCTAGATACATATTTATAGTCCGTAGACTTTCTAACTTGGGAATAAACCCAACCGTGTACGAGCTAAACTCTATCTCTTAATTCTAACCGACACGTAACCTACTATAATTTACAGATACACGGGCAATCTAGCCCAAATTCTCGCACAAGGCCGATTCAGAGACACTTCATATGCATGTCCTCTAAGCCCTTCTTCGATCACGGCCCATCTCCGGACTTGGTTAAAATCTGGTGATAACAGGATCACAAGGCGCAAGACCATACTCTTGGGCGAGAGAGGACTCGTCCTGGATGTACAGCCACTTCTTGCGCCAACCTTGAACAAAGTCAGGAAACTTCACGTCGAAATAATCGACATCGGGACGGATGTAGATACAAACGCCACCTACATTGTAGGTGACGTTCCTCGAATTATTGCGTCGGAGGTAGAACATGTGTTTCCAAAGGCCCCAATGGGGATGGATGCCCAGGAAACACTCACAAAGAGTGATAAAAATAGAAATGTGGAGTAGATAATTTGGGGTCAGCTGATGCAGCTGGATCCCATAGATGAACAGCAAGCCACGAAGGAATTCATGGACAGGAACAGCAAGGTCGCGAACGAGGAAGTCGACGAAAGTTACCCAGAATCCAATCGGAGGATGAGGAGAGCTCTCATCTCCGGGCATCTTCAGGGCCTCCTTCTTCTTCAGTAGGCCCATCTTCTTCAACAACTTCTAGTCTTGGGCGGAGATCTTCGACCGCTCCCAGCCTGAGACCTTGACCTTCTCCGCGGGCTCGTCGGTGCCCGGAGCACGGTTCTTGCATTGCTTCGTGCGCGGAGCCATGGCGGAAACTGTGCTGGAGAAACAGGGGGAACGAGAGCTTGTGTGCGAGGAGCTCGAGAAGCAGCAATGGCGGAGAGAGAGATGAGATGTGCGGCGTAGCGAAGGGGATGAATGAGGAGTAAAGGATGAATTTATAGAGAGAAGATGATACGTTCAGCCGTTGGATGAAAAAGGGGAATGTTTTGAACCCTACGCGTGTCCAAAGGGTAAAAGGGTCTCACCGCTCCAAATTTACTGAAGGGAAGTAATTTCTCGCGTGCCGGAAATTATGGAGGACGTGTGTCCCCCACTTGCGCGACGTGTTGATGGCGCAGAGTTTTGGACCCACAACCCAGTGAGGTGACATGAGTCGTGGCTTCCAAAGATGGGCGTCGTGTTTATCGTCAGCAACAACGTCATTCAAAAAGCTTCGAGTGGTTCAACAAAATATAGCGACAACAAAACTTTGAGTTCTAAAAAGAGAAACTTCGAGAGCCTATGATCAAATGCAAGCATCTGTTCATATGCTCGGGGGCTACTCTTATCAGAAGTATTGTCTATACTTCTGGTAAGAGGATGAGGCGAAAGAAAAAATATAGATTTGACAAAAATAGCAAAATTTGAGCCTACAACCAAGTGCAAACACTCGGCTGTAGCCTCGGGGGCTACTGATGAAATATGAGAAAGAGAAAACAAGAGAATGAAAAGACAATATAGAAGTGCAAATGAAGTAATTATCATCGTACATCTTCGAGTTACACATAACTCGTCATGTACTCCCATCGGGAGATCAAGGTATTTTCATCAGACAACTCGAAGAAATTCGCAATTCCAGCAGCCGACAAAGGCACTCGACAATATATTCTCAGAGCGCGTCCGTCGCGGTAAAAACTCTGAATGCCGTAACATTTTATGAAGGTAAGTCCCCAGGATCCATCCTGTGTGGCGTGGTATCGCACCCCAATGCGCTCTCCCACTTTATCCGTGTCAACAGATACGAAGAAAAATCCTAGCGGACGCGTTAGGTACTCGATAAAACATAACTGGGATTCGATTCACGATTAGACCTTAAGCGGCGCGTGAAGAATTACGCCAGTATACCGAGTTCAAGTCCATGGACTTGAGCTTGAGGTACGTTTATGCGGGTTTGCCACAAGAGCAGTTAATTGGTACCTGATCCGTCAGATGAACCAGTCCCATCTAGCAATATCCCTGTACAAAATATATGTTAAGCAAAAAGATTTGGCTCAGTGATATATAAAGATTCTACTCAAGATTTTACTTGATTCTACAATTCAAACAAAATCTCGGGGGCTACTGACATAGGCATCCCGAATGGGCCTGCCGAATAAAGTACCCGAGGTTATCTGGAGGCTCACGACTCGAAGCTTTCAAGGCCCATAAGCTCTGCGAACATCGATAAGGAATCTAGGATTATATTAGGAATCACGAATCATGTATCATACGGGAAAGACTCGGATAACTTCCCAAAGCTTGTAACTTGTACGACACGAAATCCCTCGGCTCCCCCTCCTATATAAAGAGGAGCCGAGGGGAGGAGAATCTATCGAATCTATTGTCAACATAACCCTAGTTTCTTAGTCGAGCACCTTTTTGGCTAAACCTTCGAGATCTACTTGCTCTCTACTTTCTACGAAACTCTAAGTCTACAATCTGTAGGCATTGACAAGTTAATCCCTTGTCACTCCCTGGTGCATATGCTTCCTCTACCAAAAAATATTTTAAAATATCGAAAAGCTTTTACAAAAAATTCTACATGTACATCTCCATAATATATATATATATATATATATATATATATATATATATATATATATATATATATATATATATATATATATATATATATATATATATATAGTATCATCGTTATTCTCGAACCGGTTCGAGAATAACTATTCTCGAACCCTTTACGAACTTCCCGGTACATGGATCCGAACTTCTTCTTCCCCGAATCTGAACTTCCCGACGGACTTCAATATTGAACAGGGCGAACTTCCGAAACTTAAGTCTAGTTTGAAGTGAACTTCAGAAAATATAGCGAACTTCCGTCGCATCTGAACTTCTCTGGAACCACTTGTGAACTTCTGGATGTTTCCAAGTGAACTTCTCGACGGAATACCAGAATTGCATGTTCGTGCGGACACTATTTTCATGTTGATTTTCATACCGCTTATCGGATTGATGCATACAATATACCATTGGATTCATACGGAAATTTCGCAACTTTTTCATGTTCATTGTTTTCCCAAATTCAGTATTTTTTAAAACTAATTTTAAATATAGTAAACAACGTTTTCGCGGATTTCTCTATTTTCGTGCAGTTTTGGGGTTCTAGTTTTCAAACAGTTTATCGGATCGATGCGTATAATATACCATTGGAAAGCTATTGACTAGGCGCACCTTTTTCATGTACAACATCTTTCCAAATTCTCTGTGGTTTAAGAGCAGATTTGAAAATACGTGATTCCGCTTTTTTAACTTCTCGGTTTTTCGTACTGTTTTTGGGGTCTTATTTCCGAACCACTTGTCGGAATGTTCCAAATGATATTGCATTGGAAAGATATTGACTAGGCGCACCTTTTTCGTGTTGAAGGTTTTTCCAAATTCTGTACGTTTTAAGTTTAATTTTTGTAATACGCAAAAGCGGAGATAACGCCGACACGAGAATATTTTTGAAATTGGCTCATCTAGATTGATTAGGTGCGGTATTGTGGTGTGTTGGGGTATTAATAGAGTTATATGATTGCTAACTGTATGTGGCGTTGATCAATTTACGCAATCAGAGGCCATATGAATGATTTCTATGCCTATGATTTCCGCCCATAAAAAAAGAGTACGTGAGCTGCTCGAATATGGAAGTGAACTTCTCGATATCAGTTAGTGAACTTCCGGTCGTGGTATAAAAGTTTCACGAATATCCAAAGTACATGAGTTGCTTCAATATGTAAATGAACTTCTTGATATTTGTTAGTGAACTTCCAGTCGGGGTATAAAAGTTACATGAATATTCAAAGTACATGAATTACTCCAATATGAAAGTGAACTTCCTCCAAAGCTCTAATAAGTGTGTCAACAGAATGTTCACTTTGAATGCTCGAATAAGTGTGTATTGAACTGTTTTTTTTTTGTAATGAACTTCCTCCTTTGTCCTAGTGAACTGTCGTACACATATGTAACCTAAATCATGTAATCCCCTGTACATGCATTAACACAAACATATCATGGATGGAAAAATTGAACTTTCCAGTTGCATTAACTGAATTTCAGCAGTAAAAGTTAAACTAATAATTATTAGTACTTCTCCACAACTAAACAGAAAAAATTCCGACATGTTCAAGGCTAACTTTTTGTGGCAATTGTGATGAACTCGCAGCGCACTTAATGTGAACTTCCAAGCGAAAAAGTACCAATGAACCTGGGAAATTAAAGTGAACTGTCTGGAGCTAACCAAGTGAACTTGACAACCAAAGGTAAAGTGCACATAGTAGCAAAATCAAAGAGTGAAAGTACTGTAAACGAAGTGCAAGTCACAGGAATACATTTCCAATCATAAAAAAAACACTCAATCTGTAAATGAAAATCACACACACATAGCAGCCACAAGTTCATAGTTACACAGGTCATTGAGCAAGTCTGTTGCATCTGTTTTCACAACCCAGCCAGACGCGGTTCGCGAGTAAATTTATACTGAATACGCTAGCAAGTGACCTTGAAACAGCAGCCCAGCTTGTCACCATCATTTCTGTTGTACGCAATAGCCAGATTAGGCGTAACATACTCGTATAATCTTCAACAATCTTCATTATATTATCTGAGGCTGATATACCATCTGTTCGTTTGGATTCCTCAAATTCACATGAGATTTTACCTGAAACAACAAGATGCCTGTAAGTCACTTTCTGATAACTCTATGCTAATAATTATTTCTATACTCTACTTAGTGCACTTCTCAAAAACATGGATTACGCCTTCTCTGAGAAATATCCGAACTTCTCCATGAACAAACGAGTATTTGATGATACCATATATACTTTGGCATAACCGGACTGCTCACAGTTAACATGTGAACCGCCCAGTGCTATGAAAAACACAAGCAAGTACGGTCAAAATAAAATCAAAGGCAACAAAAGCCTTTTGTAAGACATTATGCTCTAAACAATGGCAATAAAAACCAACTTGCTATGAAGAACTAGACAGTCAAAGAACCAAGGCAATACGTCCAATAGGGAAACTGAACCTCCGTAGATATACAAATATAGCTCCACACAAATAGAAGCGAACTTCCTGAATGTGCCGATTTCTATTACTGATCTTTAGTCGAAATTTGAGTAGAGGAGCAGAAACCACTATTCATACCTCGGCAAAATGATTATAAAGAAACAAGGGTAGCTTCTAAATATCGGTAGATATGAAGTCAGTCTATTTAAGCAATTTAGATGCACCATAATTAAAACAAAAGTGAACTTATTTTCACATACTGAACTGGTCTAGAACAATAAGTGAACTTCTTTAGCAATTGCAATAACATTTTTTGTAAACTACAACACAGAAAAACAAATTCCTGTGGAAATTTTTCTAGAAACATAGTTTTTCCCTTTAGACATGAAAGCATACACATGTAGGGAAAAATTCCACTTACCTTCACGGGACATGGCGAGGAGGAGAAGTTCAGAAGCGCCCCAGGGAGCGTTCGGACACTTGCTCAGGGTGGGGAGTCCAGCTATTCTTCACACTTCAAATGGTAAGGACTCCCTGCGACTGCATGGAAGCCTTCCTAGTCGTGGGCCGCACGTCACAGATGGAGGCTTCAAACTACAGAAGTAAAAAAGAAAGACGCCACAGTTATAAGTCTATTTGGTTCATGCCTTTCTCTGGTAAGAAACTACACAAATCGAGGAACAACACCTCAGTAGACAACTTCTTCAATTGGAGGGATCCATGTGCGTCCTGATATAACTATTTTTTCAATCCAAAGTGAACTTCCTCTAATGAATGAACTTCCTGTGAATAACAAACAAACTATATGATGAAACTTTTTGGACGGAAGAAGGTAAAGTTACAAAAAGAAGAGCACATCTATTTATTTTATATACAATGAACTACCTATTTTCTCCTATGTGCACTTCCAGACATATACTTTGTATTATTACAGGGCACTGCATAACAATCATTTTTTAGTGTAATCATCCATTCGAAAAATAGATGCAGATTCATGCTGCTGCTCTTGCTAAAGAGTTTCATTTCAATGCGCGGGATACTTCAGACCCTAGATAGCTTGTTCCAATGTTGTGAAAAACAAATTAATCGAACCCTCATTCATCAAAAGGGGGAGTTCAAAAATGATAGTCAGTATCATAAGCATAACAAGTAGTTTTGACATAGAAAAGAAAATTCCGCACCAAACTGGAATATTGAATGAGACCACATACATTACATAGGTGGTTTTCGATATACATTGATGATTGTTGATATTAAGAACTACTAGTTGCAGAAATTAAGAACTTGCAACCATCATATTTCTTAACTTTCGTAATAGCTCACTCTTAGGCATTACAACAAACAGTTATAGAACATGCAAAATAGCAGTAGATGTGAACTTCACAAATTAAGAGAAGTGAGCTTCACAGATTAGGAGAAATGAGCTTCACGGATTAGAAGAAGTGCACTTATTAAACACCATATTCTATATTTAATCATGGACTTACTGAACTTCCCCGTAAAAATGAGTTCTCTGAACGCTAACTCTCTAAACTGCGCACTCTTTCTAAACTGCATATTGTGTAGCGCTAGCAAGCCACTCACGTTATGGTTCAGTTGTACCCATGCATTTTAAATAAAAGTGAACTTCCCTTTCTGAATAATGTGACCTATACTAGTCCATACTTAGGTTGGACAAGCGAACTTGCATTTTAAATAAAGTGAACTTCACAGTGTATGAAACAACAAATTTCAAAACAAAAATGAGTAAACTTCATATGTGAACTCTGTGAAATTGTTTTCTATGTGCTACGATCGTCCAACATTTGCTCAAATACAAAGCTGAACAATCTTTATGAACAAAATCACACAAGGCAGCAGTTAAGAAATATAGTACAACACTAGCTGCAGTTTTTATATCTAAATTTCCCGCACTAACTCTCTGAACGAACTTCAGAAAAATAAAAGTGTGAACTCCATCAAAAAATAAAAGAGTGAACTCCATATGAGAATAGAGCGAACACACATACACACAGCTAACCTAAGAAGAGTGAACTTTTCAGGAACAAATAAGTGAACTTCTCCATAGCAAAGAACAAATAAACCACATATGAATTAATTTTATGTGTATAAATAGAGATGCTATTTTTTCTAGATTGGCTGACAGTGAACTTATGGAAAAGCTTTCACCACAGAAATAAAACTTCTACAAAATGATATGTAAATTTTTCTTCTTAAGCAAAATGAACCTCTACCTTTTTATATAGTCAGAAACACATCAGGACATACATAGTAAGAATGAATCCCCAGTCTAGACGTCCTGAACTACCCAGCAATGGTTACTTTTAACATGGTGGACTTGCACGACATGGTATTCCCGTTATAAACCTAATGTGGACTTCATATTATGAATACATGGGAGTTACTTTGAGCTAAACGACTCTACTTCCCGCAATTTTCAGTATAGTACCTTGATCATATAGTAATCATAAGAGCTAGAAAGCTACCTCGAGAATCGAACAGTACTCACGACCTGCGGGTGCTACGCTTCAAGGTGGACTCCCGCCACGGCTCCCGGCGAACTCTAGCGATGAGCGCTAGTGAACTCACCATAGGTGTCATAAGTGCATCGCTCGTAATTAATTTTAGAGATGATTTATTTGTAAAATAAAATAAAAAGGGTCACTTGAAGGAGACCGATGCTAGGGGACTATATGAAAGACAAATGACAAATTTACCAATCATTAACGCAAGATATGTGCAAAATTCATCAAGTCAGGAAGAGCTACCATCCCATATGAACTTTAGTCTCACGAAACTACCGGCCGGACAACAAACATAGAACAGCCTGGTGCTCCCGAACCCCTGGAAATATAAAAGTGAACTCGTCAAATAGATAAAGTGAGCTTCTATTCTTTTCCCATCAGCCATACAGCAATAATAGCAGAAAGCATAAAACATGCCCATAAATTTATAAATGAACTTCAGTTATGAATAGAGGGAACTACCGCGGGTCTGGTTGTGAGGTCGTTGGCGAGACCAAGTACCAGGAGCAACTGCTGCAGCTTTGTTTCTATATCTGAACTTCACATTTCTTCATTTGTGAGCTTCAAAATTCAGTTAACAAATAAAATCAAATCTGGAAAGACTAATTCACCTAGCAGGAATATCTAAACTAGCAGCCTATCACTTGCATCTAAAAAATGAATTTCCCCGCACACACATTGTTAACTTGTGATAAGAAGTGAATTTATATGCAGGTTGTTCCCGCTGAAGACAACCTCTGGTCTTACATTATAAAAGATTATTGCATCATCATAAGATAAAACTATCGTATATACAAGAATCATCCATTCCGCAGCCACAAACTTCACAAATATGCTATCTAGCAGGAATATATGAAATGAAAATAGCAGTAGATGTGATCTTCGCAAATTCAGAGAAGTGAGCTTCACAGATTAGGAGAAGTGAGCTTCACAGATTATGAGAAATGAACTTATTAAACACCATATCTATCTTTAATCATGGACTTATAGAACTTCCCCGTAAATGAGTTCTATGTGCAGGAGGGGTGAATTTTGTGTTAACTAAGGTAGTATTTAACAAACAAAACAAACTTCTGTCGTGGCAAGAGCCTCCAAACTGAACTTCAAGCACTCAAGATATGAACAATGCCAAGAAGTAAACTGAACTACACCCAGATACGTGCTAAAAAGATAAAACGTGCTCAGTTGTTGATGTCAAGGGTCATCTGTGGTGGTAGCAAATTTAAGTATATATGTACTAAGTGCACTGCCTCTAATGAGCATGCTAACTTCCTATTCTGTGATTATGTTGGCTGCTTGTTTTGACAAAAAACACAGAGAAGTAAACTACACTTTTACACCAACTCACTGTGATCCTTTAATTTGTTCCATAGGAGACTTTACTGACCTGCTTCACATCGCAGCACTGTCTTTAGCTGAGGACTCGACTGCCCGCCCGTATACTGCAGCTCTCCCGGCCATGAGCTTTTGTGCATAGCAAAGGACAAAAAAGTGCACACACCAGGTGCATCCAGATCAAGGCACTTAGACTCCATTGGATGGCCAAGGTCAGGCTTTTTATCCGTAATCCAAATGAAAACAGTCAGCTTTGCTGAAAATGCATAACCATAATTAAACTAATATAATCGCAAGCAACAATGAAGCCAAAGCAGGATATTGTCAAACTCTTAAGCTACTCTAGCATACAAAAAAAATTCCATACAATTTCGTCTTGTAATTCTGAATGCTTGTGTGCAGTACTATGGCTGGACACATAGTAAACGTCTTGCAGTAGGTTGATTAAATTTAGAAAGAAAGAAAGAGGCATACTACTTACAGTTACAAAAGAACATATCAATCTGACATACAGGTGTGGTGCCATCCTTGCTCACGCATATCCCCAAGCCTTCAAAGGTTACAACAGACATATCCGTGGTGTTAACCTGATGTTTCAGCATCTATCAACTCTACATGGGATATTACCGCTTGGGGGCATGGCCGCCCAGCCGGGAACATCGCTGCTCGGTGGCCGCGGTGGTGCGGACTGAAGCCTGAGAGGGATAACAGAGCATTGAGCAGTCCAACCTGAAAATATTTTTTTCGTTCAGTTAAAAATTACAGGCAAAACTCGTGGTCGTGAGCGCGTGGGCGGCGCGGGTGCCTACCATAAGCGGTGGGGGCGACGAACTGAGAGCGCCAAGGGGATAACAAAGCAGTCCTGCGTGGAAGAATTATTATTTTTTCGTTGGGAATTACCGGCAGCACTGATGTGCGTGGTTTATCAATACATCATACCACTCAATATCTGGTAATACTTGTGAACTAAATAGAAAAATAAATCGAGATTAACAATGATAGGGAGAAATAATACTGCTTTTACAACAAATCAAGATCTAGCGGGTCTCTAAGAAAATATGGACATGAAAGATACCTTCCAGCTATGTGATGGGCATAACGAACTTATTTTTCACAAAGAAGTATACTAACGTAGGCCTACATCACTGTACCAAACTGAACTTCTAATTTTTTTATCAGGCACAAAGCAACAGCACATACGGATGCGTACCGTGAGGCTGCAGCAGGGCAACCACTGCGGCTGGGAAGCCACCTGCAGAAATTTGGGTAGTCGACCTGCAGGAATTGGGCAGTGCACCGGTAGTTCTTGGGCAACGACGGATTCCCACGACCCGCGATGGAGCACTCTGGCAGGTGCGGCGGTGGACTCCGGCGACGCGCGCGGTGGACCTTCGGGCGGCGGTTAGGTGGAGTACGTCCTGTTGGAGATGCGTCCTGGTCGGGGTCGCCAGATGGTATGGGCGCGCGGCGCGCGGCCCTCTTCCCCGCAGGTGTCATGTCGGGCTGCAAGGGAGACGTGACCCCGGGAAGGGAGAAGCCTGGGCGGCGTGGTGATGCGCTGGTGCCGCCCGGGGAAGAAGTGGTGGCGCGAGATGCGGTGTTTGCCGGAGGGGACGGAGGCTGGGCTGCTGCCGAGGAAGGAGGTGGGGGGTGATCTGGGCTTCCGCCGGGAAGATGGCGCGGGGGTGATGCGGGCCTCCACGGGGAAGAATGAGATCAGCAACACGACGCTGCTGCCGGGGAAGAAGGCGGACCGACGATGCGTGCTTCCGCCAGGGAAGGGCGAGCGGCAATGCGGCTGCCGCCGGGAAGAAGGTCTGGCGGGAATTGGGGCGTGCAGCCTACCGCCGAGAAGAAGGTCAGGCGGGATTCGGCGCCGCCGCCGGGAAGAAGGTCGGGAGGGGATTCGGCGCCGCCGCATGGGAAGAAGGTCATGCGGGAGTTGGGATGGGCGGCCAGGTTCCTGCCGATAGGGATGAAGGTGGGGAGGGATCGCGGGGTGTGCGGGTCGGTGGGTTTCGTTGTTGCAGGTGGTTCGGTAAGGAGCAGGGGTTCGAGAATAGCTATTCTAGAACCCCTCTTAAGGGGGGTTCGAGAATAGTTGGGCTCTATATATATATATATAGAGCAAGACTATTCTCGAACTCCCTTAAGAGTGGTTCTAGAATAGCTATTCTAGAACCCCCCCAAGATGTTATAGACTAGTTATTCTACAACCCATCTCTAAAGACCTTCTAAACCCGACACAACCACCCAATCCCATCCAATCTTTCGCCGGCCCAACCCACCCACCTCCCGCCAACCCCACCCCACCTAGCTACCGCCCGCCAACCCCGCCAACCCCACGCATAATCATTTTTTTGGGGAAATTCACTTCATTTTTCGGAAGTTCACTTCATTTTTTTTGGGAAGTTCACTTCATTTTTGGAAGTTCACTTTACTTTTTTCGGAAGTTCACTTCATTTTTTGGGAAGTACATTTCATTTTTGGAAAGTTCACATTACTTTTTTCGGAAGTTCACTTCATTTTTCGGGAAGTTCACTTCATTTCTCAGAAGTTCACTTTAGTTTTTTGGAAGTTCACTTTACTTTTCCCGGAAGTTCACTTCTTTTTTGGGAAGTTCACTTTATTTTTCGGAAGTTCACTTTACTTTTTTGGGAAGTTCACTTCATTTTCGGGAAGTTCACTTCATTTTTCGGAAGTTCACTTAACTTTTTTTTCGGAAGTTCACTTTACTTTTTCCGGAAGTTCACATCATTTTTCGAAAGTTCACATTACGTTTTGTCAAACAAGCTGAAATACTTTTTTTTGTCAAAATTCACTTAGGTTAAAACAGTAGTTCACTTTGTACACTACGAGGAAGTTCACTTGGCACCACGTAGAAGTTCACCTTTTTGCACGCCGATAAAATTACTTCTTGTGGGAATTCACTTTTGTAAAAAATGAATTTCACTTTGTACCGCGTGGAAGTACACTTTCCATCTCATGGAAGTTCACTTTAAAATACGTCGTACAACTACATTTTGTTGAAATTCACTTTGGTCAAAATGACAGTTCACTTCGTAACGTCCCGAAGTTCACATTGTACCTCGAGGAAGTTCGCCGTAAAAAAATCAACACGAAAAAGTTGCACCTAATCAATATCTTTTCAACAAAATTTCAGCTTGGAACATTCCGACAAGTGGTTCGGAAATAAATCCCAAAAAACAGTAAATAAAAACAAGAAATTCGAAAAGTAGAATCATGTTTTTTCAAATCTGCTCTTAAACTGTGAATAATTGGTGAAAATGATATATATATATAAAAGTTGCGCCTAGTCAATAGCTTTCCAATGGCATATCATATGAATCAATCCAATAAACCGTTTGGAAATTAGACCTCAAAAACTGCACGAAATTAGTGAAATCCGCGAAAATGTTGTTTTGTATATTCGAAATTATTTTTAAACAATAAAGAATTTGGAAAAACAATGAACACGAAAAAGATGCGAAATTACTATATGAATCCAATAGTATATTATATGCATCATTCCGATAAGCGATTCAAAGATTAAATTAAAAATACTGTCCGCATAATCATTTAATTCTAATGTTCCGGAAAATAGAATTATGTTTTTTCAAATCTGCTCTTAAACTGTGAAGAATTGGGGAAAATGATCTATATGAAAAAGTTGCGCCTAGTCAACAGCTTTCCAATGGCATATCATATGCATTAATCCGATGAACCGTTTAGAAATTAGACCTCAAAAACTGCACGGAATTAGTGAAGTCCGCGAAAATACTGTTTTGTATATTCAAAATTATTTTTAAACAATAGAGAATTTGGAAAAACAATGAACACGAAAAAGATGATAAATTACTGTACGAAACCAACGGTATATTATATGAATCATTCCGATAAGAGATTCAAAGATTAAATTAAAATTACTGTCCGCATAAATATGTAATTCTAGTGTTTCGGAAAGTAGAATCATGTTTCTTTTTCAAATCTGCTCTTAAAATATAAAGAATTGGAGAAAACGATCTATATGAAAAAGTTGCGCCTAGTCAACAGCTTTCCAATGACATATCATATGCATCAATCCGATGAATCTTTTGGAAATTAGACCTCAAAAACTACACGAAATTGCTGAAATCCGCGAAAATGTTGTTTTGTATATTCAAAATTATTTTTAAACAATAGAGAATTTCGAAAAACAATGAACAAGATAAAGATGCGAAATTACTATACGAATCTAACGGTATATTGTATGCATCATTCCGATAAGCGGTTTGAAAATCAACATGAAAATACTGTGTGCACGAATATGCAATTCTGGTATTCCGTCGAGAAGTTCACTTGTGAAACACGCGGAAGTTCAGAAAGAGTTCGAGAATAGTTATTCTCGAACCGGTTCGAGAATAGCAGATATATATATATATATATATATATATATATATATATATATATATATATATATATAGGATAAATACTTCCTACCCCTGGGTGTAGTTACACCTATATCTAATATACTACCATATAGAAGTATGTACGATATTTTATCGGTTTGAGTATGTTCTTACACTATATCTAAGATATTCTAAACCAAGTTTGGTGAAAAAATGCAAGTTAGCATGTAGTTTGCACTATATATCTGAAATACATGCATATGTATACGTAAAAAATAAGTCTACGTAAAAAAATGTACATACTACCTAAAAAGTATTATATATACTACCAAAATAGTCTTATATACTTCATACTACATGTACATACTCTCCGGTATGATAGATACTCTATACACTATGAAAAACACGCGTGGGTGTAACTACACCCGGGTGTAGTATGAATATGTAGTTACACCCACGCGTGTTTCTCATAAACTAGAGAGTACCTATCATACCGAGAGTATGTACATGTAGTATGAAGTATATTAGACTATTTTGGTAGTATATATAATACTTTGTAGGCGTATGTACATTTTTTTACGTAGACTCATTTTTACGTATACATATGCATGTATTTCGGCTATATAGTGCAAACTACATGCTCACTTGCATTTTTTTTCACCAAACTTGGTTTAGAATATCTTAGATATAGTGTAAGAACATACTCAAACCGATAAAGTATGGTACATACTTCCGTATGGTAGTATATGAGACATGGGTGTAGTTACACCCAAGAGTAGGAAGTATTTATCCTATATATATATATATATATATATATATATATATATATATATATATATATATATATATATATATATATATAGGAAAATAGTGGGCTACCATGGTGTGTAGCTATGCACCTTCATCCAACCGTCGAACCGCCCCATAGAACATTTTCCACCCTACATCTAAACTAACGTCGTTAGACCTTTTTTCCCTCCCGCCCGGCACCCGCAAGCTCCTCTCTCTCTCTCGTATTGAAAAGAAAAGGCCAAAGGAGCCTTTCCCTTATCTTCACGACCGTACCAAGTCCATCTCCACCTTCTCTTCCCCACGACGGGAACACTCCCAACTATCTCCCACGCGCTCGCTCGAATCCCCCGCCGGCGCCGGCCTCGTGCTGCCCCTCTCCGCCCCCGGCTGTGCGCCGTCTTTCCTGCCTCCTTCCACGCGGCGCCTCCCCAACCCCCGGCCATGCTTGGTCTGCTTAGGTTAATTTGGAGCGACGAGCCTCCATCTATTGGGCTGTCCAGGCGGCCATGGGTTCAGATAATTTTTTCCTCTGTTTGATATGTGATGCTCTGCCCGGATCCTCTGGCTCGTCTCCGTCCGAATTTGTTTTTTGCGTGGCAACCATCGGTCATGGTTTGATGGAGCTTGACCTAAGATGGCCTCTTTTCCTTCTAGAATTATCACTAATTCTTTTCTTTTGTGCTTGTTGTTGTCGAGGTTCCAGCTTTGCTCCGTGAGCCAATCGGTAGAATCTTCAATTAACTCTAGTATCTAATTTCTTGCGGATAATGAGTACTTGGGCGCCATTCAATTTGTTTACTATCCCCTAAATCGTTCGTTAAGTCAGATCAAAATATGATATCGTTGCGGGATAGGATGGATTATGGATCGCATGGCCACCGAGTTCCACCTATGAGCTATCCCGCGTGTTCCAAGCCCCGCCTCCGAATGATCCGCGCCGCGTCATCGGCCAGTCCCGCCGGCCACGGATTCGGGCGAGAGGTCCTCGTTAGACCTTTCCGTACTCGTTTTCCCTTGGTTCTTCTTCACCGTTTTGCATTTTTTATTTTGATCCAAGTATTTTACATGATGCTTTATTCGATCCGTATTGACATTGAATAAACATGCATGAACCTTTCGATTTGTGTCTGAATCTTAAATGGATCTATGAATTAGCCGCAAATAAAAGAATTGATATGTGAATTTTGCTTGGAAGCTGAAAGTGAATGGATCTTGAATGAATTTGGGAACGCGCACGCGGCGTTGGTAGGCCTGCTGACGATCGCACGGTGGAGGGCTCCACCTACTCAGTCTGATATTGTCTCATGATTCGCGCTGCCGTTAACGTTCGTGTGCTGTGCCGTTAACACTGAAAGTAAAAGAACTGTGTCCTTTCAGCACTGTGCGGACCGAGTAGGTGGAGCCCTCCACCGTGCGATCGTCGCCAGTGCCTACCAACGCCGCGTGCGCGTTCCCAAATTCATTCAAGATCCATTCACTTTCAGCCTTCCAAGCAAAATTCACATATCAATTCTTTTATTTGCGGCTAATTCACGGATCCATTTAAGATTCGGACACAAATCGAAAGGTTCATGCATGTTTATTCAATGTCAATACAGATCGAATAAAGCATCATGTAAAATACCGGATCAAAATAAAAAATGCAAAACAAGTGAAGAAGAACCAAGGGAAAACAGTACGGAAAGGTCTAACGAGGACCTCTCTCGCCCGTATCCGTGGCCGGCGGGACGGTGCCGATGACGCGGCGTGCATCATTCCGGAGGCGGGGCTTGGAACACGCGGGATAGCTCATAGGTGGAACCTCGGTAGCCATGCGATCCATAATCCATCCTATCCCGCAACAAGTATCATATTTTGATCCGACTTAACGTAACGATTTAGGGATAGTAAACAAATTGAATGGCGCCCAAGTACTCATTATCCGCAAGAAATTAGATACTAGAGTTAATTGAAGATTCTACCGATTGGCTCACAGAGCAAAGCCGGAACTCGCTCAAGCAACAACAAGCACAAAAGAAAAGAATTAGTGATAATTCTAGAAGGAAAAGAGGCCATCTTAGGTCAAGCTCCATCAAACCATGACCGATGGTTGCCACGCAAAAAACAAATTCGGACAGAGACGAGCCGGAGGATCCGGGCAGAGCATCACATATCAAACAGAGGAAAAATTATCTCGAACCCATGGCCGCCTGGACAGCCCAATAGATGGAGGCTCGTCGCTCCAAATTAACCTAAGCAGACCAAGCAAACAAGAGGAGAGGGATTCCAAGAAATCGCAGGGCGGGGGAGAAGAAATCGGCAAGAAAAATAAATCAAAAATTTCCACTAATCTACAAACTTCCATCTCCGGCCGTGGCCATTTGTAACTACGGTCGCCGTCCGAACCAAATTTCATGAAGAATCGAAAAAGGAATTATGATAATGGAATTGAGAGAGAGAGAGAATGTGAAGAAGAAAAAGATCAAATCCCGTTAGCTTCACCGTGATCACCATGAAATCCTCACATAAATATCCTACTAGTGGCATTTTTTAGACACAAAAACCATCATCAAAACTATGTGACTAATCACATAACAACACCAACAGTGCGACTCCTTCGTCCCTGAGAAAGAAAAAAATTTGTTCTGACAAATAATATGGAACTTGTACAGACCCCACACTTTAAAACATCATGGATAAATCTTTGACTTGTGAAAAACACCGACAAATGCTGCTTAAAAACAAATTGCCGGATTAGGTTCCCCGGCCTCCCCGATCTAAACGTGCCGCACTAGTCAACTCCACCATCGGGCACCGAGGTCCTCGCTGAGCTCCTCCCGTCGGGGACAAGCAGAGACCGCAGCTCCGGCGCAGGACTCCCCTCCCATGGATCAACGCCCGTCGCAACCGGAGGCCTCGGCGTCAATGGAGACGTTGAGATGCATGGCGGCACGATCCAACCGGCCGGCTTCACAAGTTTCGTAACGGCAAGTACAGCCATCACCGAGCATGAACCAAATCCCATTCCAATTTCAATAATCAAATATTTTCAAGGATCCAACACATACAAAAATCAACACAAACCAAGAACCAAAAGAAAAAATCTAGTTGTTTGCATCCGTAGGTCAAACACATAGATCGAGAGAAAACTTCAGCCGCATCTATAATAAGGCTGGGGAAAACGCATCAAAGAACGAGAGCCGAAAATAAATCTCGGCTTGTCTGCTTTCCCTGTGGCCCGCTCCACCGCCTGCTCACTCACCAGAAATCACAAGAAGCAATGCTTGCAATTTGCTCTAACATCCAAACAAAAACCATGATATGAACAAACGTGGAACAATTTGGAAAACTCCTATCAATGAACCAGTAGATCTTGCAAAAAACTCGCTCTTATCATAAAAACGGGGAAAAAGAAAACGTGATCGGGAGGACAGAGCTCGCCTCCGAATAAATCGAGGTCGTCACGGCCGAAAGGCCGGGCCGGCGGCGGTAGCGCGGGGCCCGGGCGGGCGGACCCCGGGAGGAACCGCGCTCGGCCGGATCCGGGTAGACGGCGCGCGTACGGCGGCTTGGGAGACGGCGCGCGGCCGAAGGAAGAGATGACCGCGGGCGCCCGGGCGGCGGAGAGGCGCGCATGGCCGGGGGTTGGGGAGGCGCCGCGTGGAAGGAGGCAGGAAAGACGGCGCACGGCCCGGGGGCGGAGAGGGGCAGCACGAGGCCGGCGCCGGCGGGGATTCGAGCGAGCGCGTGGGAGATAGTTGGGAGTGTTCCCGTCGTGGGGAAGAGAAGGTGGAGATGGACTTGGTACGGTCGTGAAGATAAGGGAAAGGCTCCTTTGGCCTTTTCTTTTCAATACGAGAGAGAGAGAGGAGCTTGCGGGTGCCGGGCGGGAGGGAAAAAAGGTCTAACGACGTTAGTTTAGATGTAGGGTGGAAAATGTTCTATGGGGCGGTTCGACGGTTGGATGAAGGTGCATAGCTACACACCATGGTAGCCCACTATTTCCATATATATATATATATATATATATATATATATATAATTATATATATATATATATATATATATATATATATATATATATATGTTGAGAAACTCTATTAGACACCTGGGGGCAGAATAACTAATTCTACACCCGGGCCACAAGCCGAGCCGGACCGCGCTATGATCCAACGAGGCAACGAACCAGTTTTACCGTATCCAATTAGACCTACCTAGCGTTGACATAATTTTATCTCTCCCTTTTACATCGACTATGGTCGTGGGGTGCTGAGCTAAGCCCACCGTCCCTCAAATCGCATCGTTATGCGGTTCCAAAATTTGTGCGAGTGGAGGCGTTGCGGCCGGCGAGCGACTGCGATTGGGCATTGTGGCCGGCGGCGAGCGGCCGCGATGGGCTGAGCGGAAGACGACCACGCGGGCGTACGACCTCGCTGGCCACCGGGGGAAGTCCACGAGCGCCTCTGGCCCGAGCCCCCCGCTGCTGTCCGCTGGCCATCGGAGGCGGGGATTCACCGACGGGGCGCACATCAGGTACTACGACGCGGCGCCGCGGACGGCGTTGGAGGCGGCGGCAAGGGACCTTACCGAGCTCCGGGCCATGGGCTTCGTCACTGGCGACGCCGGCAAGGAGAAGATCCTCTCGGTGAGCTTCTCCATCCCTCCCTCTCCCTCCCTTCCCACTCATCGATCTGGTGGTTCTGTTCGGGCAATGTCTTATCTTCTTCCCCTGCGGAGGCCCAAGTCTCACTCTTGTGGCTGCCCCATCTGGTGATCAGCCCTTCTCCCATGATGCCACGGCAGATGCGTCCGGCAACAGAGAGCATCTCGGGGAGTAGGGGACGATGCAGGATTGCAGGTGGCCACGAGTGTCAGCTTTTAGTTGTCTCTTCCCCACCAACTAAATCCTTCTCAAGTTGATCTGAAGGTTCTGGTTTGCAGCTATTGTACCATCGATCCATATCTAGTTCTGAGGTAACGCCTTACAGCAAATCATTGTGTGTGTGGTGTTGCCATTACGTAAGTGGCAACTTTAGTTTGAGTCGTTAGAGTTTTCAGAGCAGGAATCTTGCAAATTATCCTAGGGTTGATTTGCTTCCTCTGGGAATTAGTAGACAATTCCCTATCCGATTCCATGCTCTGAATATGACTTAAAACAATCCAAGACGCCTTTGAGTTAGTACCGCAGTCTCTCTAAGATGATTGTGTTCAGAGTTTCAGTCCACATCTCCAGTATGGGCTGTGAACATTTGAATTAATATAATTCGTTTTAATGTTTTTCGCAGTCCTAATGTTTGGGTTGTGAGTGTCTATAATTAAGACAAGTTTCATTCAACTGAGTTCAGACTGGTGTGGTTAACCGTCACCAAAGGATAAACAATAGCTTGTTATGCAAATGGCTTTAAAGATAAAAATGGGTCGTGTCAAGAAATATTGAAAATAGTGCAGCAAGGCCCTGCTTGTACGCACTTATTTGGAGGGATTATAGAAGTCAAGCCTTTTTTTAGTCTTGCTGCAAAATTGAGCTAAGCAATAGGGAGTTTCTTGAAACCCTGAATGAGGAGATGAGACTTTTTAGTTTGAATTTCACTGGCTGATATTCTTTTTTTTAAGTAAATGGCGAGAATTGATATCTTGGGTTCAGTCACAGATAAGTGTTTTGAGGCAAGTTGGATGCTTCTTCGGATAGATATGCTTGGAAACCATATACTAAAGAGTCTCTTTACTGTGTACTCTTTATATTTAGCTTTATACTAATGGACACACCACACTAACTTTTTCTAGAAATTTCGTAAAGTGAAGTGGTTATATGGTATCTGTGTAAACGGCTTGTGCTTACCAAACATGTTTTGTACTCCAAAGTAGTCAGTTTATCACTTGTTTTCCTGCTATTTCTCATTATGTTTGGCTGTTCAGCACTTGGCTGTATGTTTTTCGAAAAAAATTAAGGCTGCTTGCTACTATGGAAATGGCGCATTTGAAATAAGAAACAATGCCCCTATCTCCTAACCAGATTTGGTGTTCACCAATTTTCCGTTGGATTTGCTTTTGGTCTTGCATAATGGTGGAGGAGCAAACTTTTTGGAAGCCGACTCTCGTTGAGCTTGATATTTTTCATGTGCAAGAGGATGAGTAGTTGCTAACGGACTTCCTAACCAGCTGGTGTTGTAAGCTGGTTAACTTAGATTCTAACCCTTTTATGCTTGCTGGATATCTCGTTACTGGCTTCATCGCCATCAAGACCTGACTATGCTAATTTGACCTTGTTTAGTTGAAAGGAGGACTTGTATTAATACCCATACATGATGATATACATATAAGATTTCCAGTACATATAGTTACTTGCATGTAAGTCCATTTATATCGCTATTTTTCATTTCATTATAGAACAAATCATTTTCTGACCATTATTTTTAATGGTACGATCAATAAAGATTTAGTGGTGATATGTAAAATTTTATAACCGACATCCAAATCTATTACCTCAAGGTATTTTTTGGTTGAGGTATTGAACTTGTTTCTAGTACATCTCTGGTATATGTGCTTGTTCAAGAATTTATCATATAGAAGGGTGGGACTAACCATGCATCTCCATTCTAGTTATGAATTAGATGAAGCTCGACCATGGCTTCTTATGCTTGTTGGGATGACTTAGCCTTCCTGCTCCCTTAGCTCTTCTATTTACATAATTGATATCGTGAGAAAATATGTCCGATTGAGACAAGAATATGAGATAGTAGTGTTTTTATTGCTTATGCTCTCTTAAAGTTTTTCACAGTTCGCTGCCTAGTTCTAAAGGTAATACACACATGTTTTCTTCATGCCGTTTCTTTTCATTCAGCACTATATTTCTCTACTCACTCCATTTTCAGCTTTCTAATGTAAGTATACAACAGATTCTATGCCAAGTGAATTTATATGCCATTCATTTAATATATTACATTCCTGGCAACCTGTAGTGCCGTAATCATCTATAGCTGAAAATACTAAAAAGAAAACAAAGCACTAATGGATAGAAACCCTCCCTAATATATTCAGATGTGCAATCTTATTAAACACATGTTCCGAAAGCTTGTATTTCTTACTCGTTGTAATTTTCCAGGTACATGAAGCCATACGGTTATTCTTAGATTGTGTGTGATATTAGGCGGACATCGCACCATGCCATTAATTTAGATTTTTTCCTTACATGCTTGTTTCTGTACAGGTATGGATAAAACTTATCAATTCATTTGTTGAGGACTAGAAGCTTATGAAGCAAATTGAATGCTGAATTTGGTAGTTCCGAAATAGCCAGCTCTCGCCCTGCAAAAGAAAAGGATGATCTTCACATCATGAAGAAAGGATAAGTTCTCATCACATCGGAATGTGCCCCCCCAAGGTCGCTGACGAGATGATCTTCACACTGTGTTGCCTAATAATCCACGCCATATAATTTATAGCACCATGTCTTGTAATTTATACATGTACCTATGTTCCATTAATTCTTGATTTTACACGATACGTTGGGAACCTGTCTACTTACGTCTCTTGAGTATCTGTTTTTGGTTAAACACGGATGGATTCTGTATTATTTTTACATCCACGTTACATATAATTTTGTGGACCATGAGCTGGTGATGATTTGTTATGTCCTCTTTCTTTAATAGGATAATATCGCTGGCCGGGCTGAATTTGTTCTTATTCTCGTCAAATTCTAAATTTCACTAAGATTGTCTGTAGCAACATGTAGCTTCATATATATAATCCTCTTACGTAGGCTACAATTTTTTACATCACATGCACATTGATTTCCAGGTTCGGACGTAATTTTAGGTACTAGCTTTACGTTACATGCGGTTGAGCGGGTTACATGCGGCTGAGCGGGCGGAACAAGCGCGGGCAGATCGCTCCTGGCAGAATCTTATGTCAGCGTGCCGTATTTTTACCTCACTTGGTGTACGCAGTACGCACGGGGCGGGTGGATGGAGCGGCTCGTCGCTAGGCTGGCTCGGGTGCAGAATAATATTCTGCTCCCTGGGAGTCAAATAGCGCGTCTCTATATGTTCATCAATTTTTACTAGGAAATAATATTTTTATGGTCTATGTAAAAAAGAGAAAATTTATCTTCTAAAAAGCGACCATTTTTTCTAAAAATAACTTTGTGCGCGCGTAACACGTAAAGATGTATGTGCGATTTTTTCTTTTTTTAAATTTCAATATATGTTTAACATGTATTTCAAAATAAAGGGAGCATATGCTCCCATCTACGTTATACATGCACCACCGATGCACACTAACTATCCCAAAATAATACTTTATTTGTTAACTATTTTACTTTACTCCTTTTGTTTCACGATTCTTACCTCGAATTTAAATGTATAGCTTTCTACAAAGGATTATATTTCAATACGATGGCAATAACCCTTTAAGATTTTAAAACGTACTGTAGATTAGATGAGGACCAACAAAAAGGAGTAAAACCAACAAAGAAAACATGTATGGATATATACAATCAGGAAAGAAGCTGAAATATCTAAAGGGATATAATGTTTCACTAAAATTAGTTATGTGTCTCCACACGTCACAGCTGTGAGCTGAGTGTAGACGACAGGTGTGAGGTGAGTGTACACGCATCATCGACCAGAGAGTGTGAACAGAAACGAGTTGGGCAACTCTGGCACGGTGCGACCCACACGTGGCGGTTATGGTAGCAGCCCACTGAACCCAGGGTACCGGCCCGCCGTCCGTTGTTTATCACCACGCGCGAACAAATAGTGGTAACTCCCTCCTAATTTCCGCCGTTTCGTCTCTTCTTTCGCTTCTTCGGATCAGGAAAGTCTGCGTCTGCGTGTGTGTCCCAGGAAAACTTCAAATCGCGTCTCTCGGATCGCGGAAAGGCCACCGGACCTCCCGCTGAATTCTGGGTGATAATCTTTGGCCTGTTGGGGATTTTTATTTTGTGGTGCGACCACGAAGGGGACGGATCCGAGAGATTCGGGAGGTTGTTGCGCCGCACGCGTCGGGGAGGCATCTGATTGGTGAGGCGGACATGGTTGCCGGCCCGGAGGTCATGAATCAGGTCGTTCCCATGTTGGAGTCGTCGTTCCATCGGTGCCCCGTCAAGGGGGTCGAGGAGGTGGTGGTCGTCGGGGCAGCGGTGTCGCCGCCGCCGACGACGGTGGCGTCGCCCAAGGCCGAATCACTGCTGGACCTCGAGGTGCCCGATCTGGTGAGTTCTTGATTCTAGCTGAATAAGGGGTCTCCTTTTACTTCTTGTTCATTCAGTTTTATATAGTTCTTGTAACCCAGAGTCAATTGGTATGGCGATGTATGTCGTAAATCTGGGTGCTTCTCTGTCGGGATCACTCGTATATTCTCTGTGGCCTTGTACGATGATTCTTTAGACATCAGGAGCGCTTATCGTATGCGATTGAACAGCCAAATTTCGTTGTCAGCAGGTAAAATCAAATCACCTGTCCCTGTAGAATTGGTTCTAGTCAAGAGTGATTTTGTGGAAGTGACGAAACTACCTGCTTAAGAATTCAAAAAAATTCCCTTTTTCTGTTTCTAGTTTCTGATCTCGGTGTATTAACTGTTGATAGTGGTTGGGGTTTGGAATTACAAATGGATGGTGGAATCATTTCATTGATCTGTCTACCATAGCGTGGATAGTTTTATTGCTATATTGTTGAACGGGTTAATTAGGTGCATATTCATTGTTCGCCTAAGCAAAGTGTGATCCAACGTGACTAGTTCCATTCCTGCCCATAATAGGACAGTGGTAGTAGCTTGTTTGGAGTACTTTCAACTGTCAGTGGATAGTTTCACTGCTATATTGCCGGGCGTGTTGGGTCAATATTCATCGGTTGTCTACTCAAAGTGGGAACGTGGCTAGTTTCATTCCTGCCCATGAGAGGATAGGGTAGCTTGTTTGGAGTACTTTGAGTTATCTGTTGTTGTGATTCACGGTAGCTTTTGCGTTGGATTACAAATCTGTATGCTTAACTATTAATTCAGTATCGGCATGTTTACTCAGTGATATTCATAACGTTAGAATCTATTTTGTGAATGTATGGCCATGTAACGGTTGGCAACCCAAATGTCAATTTAACACTTGAAGTTACACTTTCCTGAGATATAGTTTAGTGGAGCGTGTCTCTGTTCACAGCAGCATAGTTATCAGTTGTCTGCTCGATGCAGGAGTTGAAGACATCACCGCAGACTCTAAATTTTGTCCCCAACATTAGATCTGGTAGCTTTGCTGATATTGGACCCAGGCGGTACATGGAAGATGAACACATCAGAATTGATGACCTTTCTGGCCATCTTGGCTCACTGCTGGTGTGCCCAGCGCCTAATGCCTTCTATGGGGTATGCAGGACCTTCTATTATTATTTTTCGTCATAATATGATTCTTCTGTACTCTCTGAACTAATTGTGTTGTTTGTTAGTAGGTTTTTGATGGCCATGGGGGTTCAGATGCAGCAGCCTACATGAAAAGGCATGCCATGAGGTTGTTCTTTGAGGATTCAGAATTCCCAAATGCAATAGAAGAAGATGATTTTTTTTCGGAATCTGTCGAGAATGCAATCCGCAAAGGATTCTTGAGTGCAGACCTTGCTCTTGCAGATGATTCAGTCATCAGCAGATCTTCTGGAACAACAGCTCTTACAGCTTTGATCTTTGGAAGGTAAGATGAGCATGCAGTCAAAGCCTCTATAGCTACAGTCTGTGATACACAATGGTTGTGTTTTACTTGTCCATGCTAACTTCCTTATATTCTTCCCATCTCCCAGGCAGTTATTGGTTGCGAATGCTGGGGATTGCCGAGCAGTACTATGTAGGAAAGGCATTGCTGTGGAGATGTCTTGCGATCACAGGCCAACTTATGATGCAGAGCGCCAAAGGGTGACTGATTGTGGAGGATATATTGAGGATGGCTACCTCAATGGAGTACTATCCGTGACTCGGGCTCTAGGTGATTGGGACATGAAAATGCCTCAAGGCTCACCGTCACCCCTCATTGCCGAGCCAGAGTTTCGGCAGACAATCCTCTCCGAGGATGATGAGTTCCTCATTATAGGCTGCGATGGCATATGGGACGTCATGACTAGCCAGCAAGCGGTGACCCTAGTCCGCAAGGGGCTCCGACGGCATGATGACCCTGATCGGTGCGCGAGGGAGCTCGCCATGGAGGCCAAGAGGCTCCAAACCTTTGACAATCTCACTGTGATTGTCATTTGCTTTGCCTCTGAGCTCAGCGGGTGCTTGCTGCCTTCGGAACAGGCGCCATCCAGGCGGATAAGATCTTGCAAGAGCTTGTCTGCAGAGGCCCTTTGCAACCTGAGGAGATTGCTAGAATCTGATCAGTAGATGATGCTGTAGTATTGAGATCTTGCAAGGGTTTGTCTGCTGAGGCCCTTCGCAACCTGAGAAGATTTATAGAATCTGATCAGTAGACGATGCTGTAGGGCTCTTGTTGTCCTGTTGGTGTAGGTGCCTCGTACGGCTGTTACGCAGCCAGCAATTTTGTAGGGTATGTTGCAGTTCTTTTTTTTCCTGTTCGGTATTATTTTGGTGTACATACTCAACTGGTTCCATGTACCGTTGATCAGTTGTACTCAACTGGTTCCACGTACCGTTGATCAGTTCGTTGGTGAATCTTTTTCTTTTGACTCCAATCTAGCGTGGACGTATGAGTGGCAGCGCCTAGCGTGACACGAAAGTTACCACGGAAAAAATCTGTATGAGCCCTGACAACTTCGCAACGAGGCTATGCAAAAACTAGAGTTACAACCTGACCGTCAATGAAAATAAAATCGTGTTTTCACGAATTCCCTGTCTCTGTATGGTGATTCATCAATTTTTAAATAGAAGTGATTCATCAATTCGATAGCCCGTCTCTGTGTGGTGATTCATCAATTCGGTAGCCCTGATGGGGGCATTGGTTATGTGTTTATACTAGGTGAGAAAAGCCCTCACCCTGGTATACAAGAATATGGTCAGTTGGTGTACTATACCGTATCGATATGTGTAAACTTTGTATTAAAATTCTAACACCCCCTCTTAATCTAACTTTCCCATTGTGTTTAAACTCATTTAAGTTCTTTATATCTAAGATTTTATACGACCTGATCTTTAGGGGAGATGAGCTTTATTTCCTTTTGTGAATGAGTGGAGATGAACTTGTCTACAACTCTTTCTCGAACGAAAGTGACAGCCAATCTCAACGAGCTTAGAGCATCTCCAGTCGCGTCCCCCAAACCGTCCCCCAAACCGCGCCGGATTGAGCGTTTGGGGGACGTGTTTTGCTCGTACCGCGTTTGGGGGACGTCGCTCCCCAGCCGCGTCCCCCAAACGCCGCCCCCAAATGAATATTTGTGCAGGAAAATAAAGGTTTTCATTCAATTTTGATTATATATTACAAAGTTTGAATGAAAACGGCTAGATTTCATCTAAACCTAGGCTATCGACCGCCCGGCGGCGCGTTCGACGGCCCCGCCCCGTCGTCGCCTCCCCTACGCCGCAGCTCCTCCTGCGCGCGCCTCCTCTCCTTGCGTTCGGCGGTGGCCGGACGGTGCCGCTCCCGCCGATAGTCCTCCTCCGCCCTCCCTCGCCGGGCCGGCGGGAGGGAGAGCTCGATGGCGCGACGAATCTCCGCCTCTTCGCGGGCACGGGCGTCGTCCTGGAGCTTCTTCTCCGACTCGAAGGACTCGACGAGGGCGCGTTGCTGATCGGCCGTCTCGTCCGGGTGCGGGGCGTCGTCGTCGGACCAGTCGAACTCGTCGTCGTCGTCGTCCTCCACCTCGGTCTCCTCCGCCTCGGCCTCCTCCTCCATTGGCGCCTCCTCCTCCACATCTGTTGGCGCCTCCATCATCGCCGCCGCATACGCGTCGGCCGCCGCCAACTGCTCCGCCCGCCTCCCCATAGCGCCGTAAGCGCCGACTCCCGCTGTCGACGCTCCTCCGCCGTCGCCTCGCTCGCTGGAGCTCGATCGACTCACGCCGCCGGCGCTCGATCGAGTCACGCCGTTCACGGAACAGCGCATGCCGCTCATCGCGGCGGCGCCGGCGCTCGTCAGCCCATCGCTGCTCCATCTCCTCCCGGTACCGGCGCCGTCGCGCCTCTTGTCCCGTCGAGGCGTCGAACGCCGCAACGGTGTCGCACTCGTCTGCTCCTGCCACGCTGCTGCCGCCGCGGCCTCCTCGGCGGCGGAGGCGAGGGCGGAGAACGCCGCAAGATCCGCCGCCTGCTGCGCCTCACGCCGCTCGGCGGGCCTCCTCCTCGAGTGCCTCCTCGAGTGCCGCACGCCGCAGCCGGCTCGTCAATGGAGGAGACGGCGGTGGAGGGAAGTGGCCATCGCCGGGGCGGTTCGCCATTGCCACTGGTGATGGAGGAGACGGCTGTGGAGCGACGAGGGCTGTGTTTGTTGCCGGCGGGGTGTGGTGGCTACCATTGATGAGCCGGGAGACATTTTATAGACGCCGGCGTCGGGAAGAAAGCGCGGGAACAGACGAGAAGAGGCGGGAAGATCGCGTGGGAACGGGCGGTGGCGTGCGAACGCCGGCGACGCGTGGAGGCCGCGCAGCACCGACGAGACGTCTCGCCTGCCCCTCCGTCGCCATTAAGGCAAAGATGCCGCCGTGTGTCACTGCGCGCGAATAACTTCCGTCGCGAGGTAGGCGACGGTTAGGTTAAAATTAACCGTGCCGCCGACGCGTCGGCCCCGCCACTCCCCGCCTCGCTTTTCGTTGTGTCCGGCGTCCCCGGAGCGTCCCCTGTGGGACGGGGGCGGGCTCGGGGCGCCGGACACCGTATCGGGCCGCGCCGGACAAAAAAGGGCTTTGGGGGACGCGGCTGGAACGCTTTTTTTGTCCGGCGCGCCCCAAATCGCTTTAGGGGACGGTTTGGGGGACGCGACTGGAGATGCTCTTATGAGCATGAAAGACATGATTTGCTGATAAGTAGCACCAATATTATCACACAAGAGATATGGTCTTCGTTTTAGAGAGGCTCCAAATTCTCTAATCAATGTTTTAACTCAAAGTGTTAGAACAAGATACTTTGGCTTGTTTTCTCGCACTCCCAGAAATTATATTAGGATAAAAAATTCAGCAAATCCTCATGTATCATCAAGACAGCTTGCCCAGTCTGTATCGTGAATTCTTAAGTCTGTGACCAACCTTCAAAGTATCTTTTAGTATCCTCTTTCTATTAGAGTGTTGACATGCGTTTTTGCCTTAAAAAGTGAAAATTTGAAGATGGCCTCAAAATGAAAAATTATAGATACCAAAGTTGTGCGTCTCGTCGAGACAAGCAATTTTGCTTTTTGAGTCATCGCGATCCGAGCTAGTATGCAACTTGTGGAGCCAAAATACAGCAGAAACCTGAATTACCGAGTCTGGGGCGCTCGACCATAGAGGCCTCTATGGTTAGGCGCGAACCGAGCCGGGGCTGAGGAAAAAAGTCGAAATTGATCTTTTTTGTTGCGACCTCAATTGAACGATCAAGATAAGCTCAGATGAAAAAGTTGTCAACATGAAAGTTCTTCGTTTTTGCGAGACGAACAACTTTGCTGTTTACGGGATTTTGATCCGAGATCGTTTACTGCCTTAAAAATGGCACGAAAGGTGCAGGAACGTTTCTGACCGAACAGTTACGGAAATTTCAGGTTTACTTGTTCGAGTTGCCCTAATTAGGGTTTGTGACGTGAATCCAACCGTCTATCTTGCACGGAAAGTCCAGCCGCTCTTTATATACATGAAGGGTGACGGACGATTGAACAACAACACACAATCGCAAAACCAATCTACAAACCCTTACTTTTTCTCTCTCGTTCTTGTTTTCTGCTCTTCGTTCATCGGTGTTCTTCGTGTTGGAGAGCTTCGATCTGTGAGGTTCTAGGGGCGGGCGAACCGACCTAGGGCAGCCCATCACCGCTGTACGCCCAGACGGGGTCTCTCCCGGGCATGTGAGGTTTCGGGTCTTCAAAAGAGCCCGCCGGACTGTCGTGTTGATACGTCTCAAACGTATCCATAATTTCTTATGTTCCATGCTACTTTTATGATGATACTCACATGTTTTATACACATTATATGTCATATTTATGCATTTTCCGGCACTAACCTATTGACGAGATGCCGAAGAGCCGATTGTTGTTTTCTGTCTGCTTTTGGTTTCAGAAATCCTAGTAAGGAAATATTCTCGGAATTGGACGAAATCAACGCCCAGGGTCCTATTTTTGCACGAAGCTTCCAGAAGTCCGAAGAGGAGACGAAGTGGGGCCACGGGGCACCGCCACAGTAGGGCGGCGCGGCCAACAGGGGGCCCGCGCGGCCCTGTTGTGTGGGCCCCCGTGGCGCCTCCTGACCTGCCCTTCCGCCTACTTAAATCCTTCGTCGCGAAACCCCCAGTACCGAGAGCCATGATACGGAAAACCTTCCAGAGACGCCGCCGCCGCCAATCCCATCTCGGGGGATTCAGGAGATCGCCTCCGGCACACTGCCGGAGAGGGAATCATCTCCTGGAGGTCTCTTCATCGCCATGATCGCCTCCGGATCGATGTGTGAGTAGTTCACCCTGGACTATGGGTCCATAGCAGTAGCTAGATGGTTGTCTTCTCCTCATTGTGCTATCATGTTAGATCTTGTGAGCTGCCTATCATGATCAAGATCATCTATTTGTAATCCTTCATGTTGTGTTTGTTGGGATCCGATGAATATTGAATACTATGTCAAGTTGATTATCAATCTATCATATATGTTATTTATGTTCTTGCATGCTCTCCGTTGCTAGTAGAGGCGGCCAAGTTGATACTTGTGACTCCAAGAGGGAGTATTTATGCTCGATAGTGGGTTCATGCCTCCATTAAATGCTGGGACGATGACGAGAAAGTTCTAAGGTTGTGGATGTGCTTGTTGCCACTAGGGATAAAACATCGATGCTTTGTCTAAGGATATTTGTGTTGATTACATTACGCACCATATTTAATGCAATTGTCCGTTGTTTACAACTTAATACTGGAGGGGTTCGGATGATAACCTTGAAGGTGTACTTTTTAGGCATAGATGCATCGTTGGATAGCGGTCTATGTACTTTGTCGTAATGCCCTGATTAAATCTCATAGTACTCATCATGATATATGTATGTGCATTGTTATGCCTTCTTTATTTGTCAATTGCCCAAGCTGTAATTTGTTCACCCAACATCCGCTTATCTTATGGGAGAGACACCACTAGTGATCCGTGGACCCCGGTCCTATTCTTTACATCCGAAATACAATCTACTGCAATTGTTCTTTACTTGTTCTTCGCAAACAACCATCATCATCCACACTATACATCTAATCCTTTGTTTACAGCAAGCCGGTGAGATTGACAACCTCACCTGTTATGTTGGGGCAAAGTTCTATGATTGTGTTGTGCGAGGTTCCACGTTGGCGCCGGAATCCCTGGTGTTGCGCCGCACTACACTCCTCCGCCATCAACCTTCAACGTGCTTCTTGACTCCTACTGGTTCGATAAACCTTGGTTTCTTTCTGAGGGAAAACTTGCTGATGTGCGCATCACACCTTCCTCTTGGGGTTCCCAACGGACGTGTCATCTACGCGCATCAAGACTGTTTTCTGGCGCCGTTGCCGGGGAGATCAAGACTCGCTGCAAGGGAAGTCTTCCACTTCCAATCTCTTTACTTTGTTTTTGTCTTGCTTTATTTTATTTTATTTACTGCTTTGTTTGCTCTCTATATGAAAAACACAAAAAAATTAGTTGCTAGTTTTACTTTATTTACTGTCTTGTTCTCTATATCAAAAACACAAAAAAATTAGTTACTTGCATTTACTTTATTTAGTTTGCTTTATTTACTACTGCTAAAATGGGTACTTGTTGAGAATACTAAGTTGTGTGACTTCACTAGCACAAATAATAATGATTTCTTATGCACACCTATTGCTCCACTCGCTACTACTGACAGGAATTCTTTGAAATTAAACCTGCTTTCTTGAATCTTGTTATGAGAGAGCAATTTTCTAGTGTTAGTTACGATGATGCTGCTGCCCATCTTAATAATTTTGTTGAACTATGTGAAATACAAAAGTATAAGGATGTAGATGGTGACATTATAAAATTGAAATTGTTTCCTTTCTCCTTAAGAGGAAGAGCTAAAGATTGGTTGCTATCTCTGCCTAGAAATAGTATTGATTCATGGACTAAATGTAAGGATGATTTTATTGGTAGATATTATCCTCCCGCTAAAATTATATCTTTGAGAAGTAGCATAATGAATTTTAAGCAATTAGATAATGAACATGTTGCTCAAGCATGGGAGAGAATGAAATCTTTGGTAAAGAATTGCCCAACCCATGGACTGACTACTTGGATGATCATCCAAACCTTTTATGCGGGATTGAATTTTTCTTCGCGGAACCTATTGGATTCAGCTGCTGGAGGTACCTTTATGTCCATCACTTTGGGGGCGGCAACAAAGCTTCTTGATGATATGATGACAAATTACTCTGAATGGCACACGAAAAGAGCTCCACAAGGTAAGAAGGTAAATTCTGTTGAAGAAACCTCCTCCTTGAGTGATAAGATTGATGCTATTATGTCTATGCTTGTGAATGGTAGATCTAATTTTGATCCTAATAATGTTCCTTTAGCTTCATTGGTTGCCCAAGAAGAACATGTTGATGTGAATTTCATTAAAAATAATAATTTCAACAACAATGCTTATAGTGAATAATTCTGGTAACAACTATAGGCCATATCCTTCTGCTAATGGTAATAGTTATGATAATTCTTATGGGAATTCTTACAAAAATAATAGGAGTGTACCCCCTGGTCTTGAAGCCATGCTTACAGAATTTATTAGTACACAAACTGCTTTTAACAAATCTGTTGAGGAAAAGCTCGATAAAATTGATATTCTTGCTTCTAAGGTTGATAGTCTTGCCTCTGATGTTGATCTTTTAAAATTGAAAGTTATGCCTAATAAGGATATTGATAATAAGATTGTCACTACAGAAAATGCCATCCAAGTTCGAATTAATGAGAATATTAGATTGATGGCTGAATTGCATGCTAGGTGGGAAAGACAAGAAAATGAAAAACTAGCTAAAGAGAATAATATAGCTAAAGTTTGGACTATTACCACCACTAGTAATGTTAATGATTCACATGTTGCTACACCTCCTACTATCAATGGTAAAATAATTGGTGTTGACAATGTTACTACTCCTAGTGCAAAGCGTGCAAAATTGCCTGAAACTGCTAAAACTGTTGAAATTGATAAAACTGCTGAAATTTTTCAAAATATTGGGGACAATGATCCCTTTGCTGTAGATCATAATGGTTTAGACTTTGATGATTGTCACATCTCTGAAGTTATAAAGTTCTTACAAAAGCTTGCTAAAAGTCCCAATGCTAGTGCTATAAATTTGGCCTTCACAAAACACATTACAAATGCTCTCATAAAAGCTAGAGAAGAGAAACTAAAACTTGAAACCTCTATTCCTAGGAAGTTGGAAGATGGTTGGGAGCATATCATTAAGATGAGGGTCAATGATTTTCATTGTAATGCTTTATGTGATCTTGGTGCAAGTATTTCTGTTATGCCTAAGAAAATTTATGATATGCTTGACTTGCCACCATTGAAAAATTGTTATCTGGATGTTAATCTTGTTGATAATGCTATAAAGAAACCTTTGGGGAGGATTGATAATGTTCGTATTATGGTTAACAATAACCTTTTCCCCGTTGATTTTGTTGTCTTGGATATTGAATGCAATGCATCTTGTCCCATTATATTGGGAAGACCTTTTCTTCGAACTGTTGGTGCTACCATTGATATGAAGGAAGGTAATATTAAATATCAATTTCCTCTCAAGAAAGGTATGGAACACTTCCCTAGAAAGAGAATGAAGTTACCTTATGATTCTATTATTAGAACAAATTATGATATTGATGCTTCGTCTCTTGATGTTACTTGATTCACACTTTCGGCGCCTAGGCGAAAGGCGTTAAAGAAAAGCGCTTATGGGAGACAACCCATTATTTTACTTCTGCACTTTATTTTATATTTGAGTCTTGGAATTTGTTTACTACTGTAGAAATCTCTCCTTATCTTTATTTTATTGTATTGGTGTGCCAAGTAAAGTCTTTGATAGTAAAGCCAACACTAGATTTGGATTGCTGCGCAGGAACAGATTTCTTGCTGTCACGAATTTGAGCAGTAGTCCCTGTAGAAAAATCAAAAAAATCTGCCAATTTACGTGCGTGATCTTCAGATATGTACGCAACTTTCATTAAATTTGGGAATTTTCATCTGAGCAAGTCTGGTGCCACTTTAAAATTCGTCTTTACGAACTGTACTGTTTTGACAGATTCTGCCTTTTATTTCGCATTGCCTGTTTTGCTATGTTTGATGGATTTCTTTGTTCCATTAACTTTCAGTAGCTTTGTGCAATGTCCAGAAGTGTTAAGAATGATTATGTAACCTCTGAATATATGAATTATGCACTGACCCTCTAATGAGTTTGTTTCGAGTTTGGTGTGGAGGAAGTTTTCAAGGGTCAAGAGAGGAGGATGATACAATATGATCAAGAAGAGTGAAAAGTCAAAGCTTGGGGATGCCCCAGTGGTTCATCCCTGCATATTTTAAGAAGACTCAATCGTCTAAGCTTGGGGATGCCCAAGGCATCCCTTCTTCATCGACAACTTATCGGGTTCCTCTAGTGAAACTATATTTTTATTCCATCACATCTTATGTGCTTTACTTGGAGCGTCTGTTTGTTTTTATTTTTATTTTTGTTTGAATAAATCGGATCCTAGCATTCTTTGTTTGGGAGAGAGACACGCTCCGCTGTTTCGTATGAACACATGTGTTCTTAGCTTCATCTTTAATGTTCATTGCGAAATTTGAACTACTTCATTCATTGATATATGGTTGGAAATAGAAAATGCCGCATGTGGTAAATGGTTTAATGTCTTGAATAATGTGATACTTGGCAATTATTGTGCTCATATAGATCTTGTTTAAGCTCTCGCATCATGTACCTTGTACCCATTAATGAATAACTACATAGAGCTTGTTAAAATCTGGTTTGCATGATTGATCTCTAGAGTCTAGATATTTTCTGGTTAAGGTGTTTGAACAACAAGGAGATAATATAAAGTCTTATAATAGTTACAATATGTTCATATGTGAGCTTTGCTGCACCTTTTATACTTGAGTTTGCTTCAAACAACCTTGCTAGCCTAGCCTTGTATTGAGAGGAATTCTTCTCGTGCATCCAAATCCTTGAGCCAATAACCATGCCACTTGTGTCCACCATACCTACCTACTACATGGTATTTCTCCGCCATTCCAAAGTAAATTACTTGAGTGCTACCTTTAAAATTTCTATTCTTTGTCTTTGCAATATATAGCTCATGGGACAAATAGCCTTAAAAACTATCGTGGTGAAGAATATGTACTTATGTGTCTTATTTCTTAATAAGTTGCTTGTTGAGCGGTAACCATGTTTACGAGGACGCCATCAACTTTTACCTTGTTGAATATCATGTGAATTGCTATGCATGTTCGTCTTGTATCGAAGTAAGAGCGATTTTCATGATCAAATGGTTTGAGTATGCATACTGTTAGAGAAGAACATTGGGCCGCTAACTAAAGCCATGATTCATGGTGGAAGTTTCAGTGTGGACAACCAATCCTCAATCTCTTATGAGAATATTAACTGTTGTTGAATTCTTATGCATTAAAGAGGAGTCCATTATCTGTTGTCTATGTTGTCCCGGTATGGATTTCTAAGTTGAGAATAATCAAAAGCGAGAAATCCAATGCGAGCTTTCTCCTTGGACCTTTGTACAGGCGGCATAGAGGTACCCCTTTGTGACACTTGGTTGAAACATATGCTATGTAATGATAATCCGTGTTAATCCAAGCTAATTAGGACAAGGTGCGAGCACTATTAGTATACTATGCATGAGGCTTGCAACTTATAAGATGTTTTATACATAACACATATGCTTTATTACTACCGTTGACAAAATTGTTTCTTGTTTTCAAAATGAAAAGCTCTAGCACAAATATAGTAATCAATGCTTCCCTCTGCGAAGGGCCCATCTTCTACTTTATTGTTGAGTTAGTTTGCCTATTCTTTCTATCTCAGAAGCAAACACTTGTATCAACTGTGTGCATTGATTCTTACATGTTTACTTATTGCACTTATTATATTGCTTTGTGTTGACAATTATCCATGAGATATATATGTTGAAGTTGAAAGCAACCGCTGAAACTTATATCTTCCTTTGTGTTGCTTCAATGCCTTTACTTCGAATTTATTGCTTTATGAGTAACTCTTATGCAAGTCTTATTGATGCTTGTCTTGAAAGTATTATTCATGAAAAGTCTTTGCTATATGATTCATTTGTTTACTCACTATCTTCATCATTGCTTCGAATCGCTGCATTCATCTCATATACTTTACAATAGTATGATCAAGATTATGATAGCATGTCACTTCAGAAATTATCTTTGTTATTGTTTACCTACTCGAGGGCGAGTAGGAACTAAGCTTGGGGATGCTTGATACGTCTCAAACGTATCTATAATTTCTTATGTTCCATGCTACTTTTATGATGATACTCACATGTTTTATACACATTATATGTCATATTTATGCATTTTCCGGCACTAACCTATTGACGAGATGCCGAAGAGCCAGTTGCTGTTTTCTGCTGTTTTTGGTTTCAGAAATCAACGCCCAGGGTCCTATTTTTGCATGAAACTTCCAGAAGTCCGAAGAGGAGACGAAGTGGGGCCACGGGGCGCCGCCACAGTAGGGCGGCGCAGCCAACAGGGGGCCCGCGCGGCCCTGTTGTGTGGGGCCCCCGTGGCGCCTCCTGACCTGCCCTTCCGCCTACTTAAAGCCTTCGTCGCGAAACCCCCAGTACCGAGAGCCATGATACAGAAAACCTTCCAGAGACGCCGCCTCCGCCAATCCCATCTCGGGGGATTCAGGAGATCGCCTTCGGCAACCTGCCGGGGAGGGGAATCATCTCCCGGAGGTCTCTTCATCGCCATGATCGCCCCCGGATCGATGTGTGAGTAGTTCACCCCTGGACTATGGGTCCATAACAGTAGCTAGATGGTTGTCTTCTCCTCATTGTGCTATCATGTTAGATCTTGTGAGCTGCCTATCATGATCAAGATCATCTATTTGTAATCCTTCATGTTGTGTTTGTTGGGATCCGATGAATATTGAATACTATGTCAAGTTGATTATCAATCTATCATATATGTTATTTATGTTCTTGCATGCTCTCCGTTGCTAGTAGAGGCTCCGGCCAAGTTGATACTTGTGACTCCAAGAGGGAGTATTTTTGCTTGATAGTGGGTTCATGCCTCCATTAAATGCAGGACGAGTGATGAGAAAGTTCTAAGGTTGTGGATGTGCTTGTTGCCACTAGGGATAAAACATCGATGCTTTGTCTAAGGATATTTGTGTTGATTACATTACGCACCATACTTAATGCAATTGTCACGTTGTTTACAACTTAATGCTGGAGGGGTTCGGATGATAACTCTGAAGGTGGACTTTTTAGGCATAGATGCATGCTTGGATAGCGATCTATGTACTTTGTCGTAATGCCCTGATTAAATCTCATAGTACTCATCATGATATATGTATGTGCATTGTTATGCCTTCTTTATTTGTCAATTGCCCAAGCTGTAATTTGTTCACCCAACATCCGCTTATCTTATGGGAGAGACAACGATACGTCTCCGACGTATCGATAATTTCTTATGTTCCATGCCACATTATTGATGATATCTACATGTTTTATGCATACTTTATGTCATATTTATGCATTTTCCGGCACTAACCTATTAACGAGATGCCGAAGAGCCGATTCTTGTTTTCTCGCTGTTTTTGGTTTCAGAAATCCTAGTAAGGAAATATTCTCGGAATTGGACGAAATCAACGCCCAGGGGCCTATTTTTGCACGAAGCTTCCAGAAGTCCGAGGGAGAGTCGAAGTGGGGCCACGAGGTGGCCAGACACCAGGGCGGCGCGACCCAAGCCTTGGCCGCGCCGGCCTGTTGTGTGGGCCCCTCGTGACGCCCCTTTACCTGCCCTTCCGCCTACATATAGTCTTCGTCGCGAAACCCCCAGTACGGAGAGCCACGATACGGAAAACCTTCCATAGACGCCGCCGCCGCCAATCCCATCTCGGGGGATTCAGGAGATCTCCTCCGGCACCCTGCCGGAGAAGGGAATCATCTCTCGGAGGACTCTTCACCGCCATGGTCGCCTCCGGAGTGATGAGTGAGTAGTTCACCCCTGGACTATGGGTCCATAGCAGTAGCTAGATGGTCGTCTTCTCCTTATGTGCTTCATTGTCGGATCTTGTGAGCCGCCTAACATGATCAAGATCATCTATCTGTAATGCTATATGTTGTGTTTGTTGGGATCCGATGGATAGATAATACTATGTTATGTTAATTATCAATCTATTACCTATGTGTTGTTTATGATCTTGCATGCTCTGCGTTATTAGTAGAGGCTCTGGCCAAGTTTTTACTCTTAACTCCAAGAGGGAGTATTTATGCTCGATAGTGGGTTCATGCCTCCATTAAATGCGGGACGATGATGAGAAAGTTCTAAGGTTGTGGATGTGCTGTTGCCACTAGGGATAAAACATTGATGCTATGTCCGAGGATGTAGCTATTGATTACATTACGCACCATACTTAATGCAATTGTCCGTTGTTTGCAACTTAATGCTGGAAGGGGTTCGGATGATAACCTCGAAGGTGGACTTTTTAGGCATAGATGCATGCTTGGATAGCGGTCTATGTACTTTGTCGTAATGCCCAATTAAATCTCACTATACTCATCATATCATGTATATGCATGGTCATGCCCTCTCTATTTGTCAATTGCCCAAGCTGTAATTTGTTCACCCAACATGCTATTTATCTTATGGGAGAGACACCTCTAGTGAGCTGTGGACCCCGGTCCATTCTTTTACATCGAATACAATCTACTTGCAATACTTGTTCTACTGTTTTCCGCAAACAATCATCATCCACACTATACATCTAATCCTTTGTTACGAGCAAGCCGGTGAGATTGACAACCTCACTATTTCGTTGGGGCAAAGTACTTTGGTTGTGTTGTGCGGGTTCCACGTTGGCGCCGGAATCCCTGGTGTTGCGCCGCACTACATCCCGCCGCCATCAACCTTCAACGTGCTTCTTGGCTCCTACTGGTTCGATAAACCTTGGTTTCTTACTGAGGGAAAACTTGCCGCTGTACGCATCACACCTTCCTTTTGGGGTTCCCAACGGACGCGTGTTGTACGCGTATCAGACACCACTAGTGATCTGTGGACCCCGGTCCTATTCTTTACATCTGAAATACAATCTACTGCAATTGTTCTTTACTGTTCTTCGCAAACAACCATCATCATCCACACTATACATCTAATCCTTTGTTTACGACAAGCCGGTGAGATTGACAACCTCACTGTTACGTTGGGGCAAAGTTCTGTGATTGTGTTGTGCAGGTTCCACGTTGGCGCCGGAATCCCTGGTGTTGCGCCGCACTACATTCCTCCGCCATCAACCTTCAACGTGCTTCTTGACTCCTACTGGTTCGATAAACCTTGGTTTCTTTCTGAGGGAAAACTTGTTGTTGTGCGCATCACACCTTCCTCTTGGGGTTCCCAACGGACGTGTCATCTACGCGCATCACCTGCGTATCGCGCTTCCGGCGAGCCTCCTCCGGCGACGTGTCTTGCGTATCGCGCTCGACGTCGGAGGTACACGGTGACGTGTTCGTGTGCGAACACACTTTTTGGCGACTCCGCTGGGGACGATCATCATGTCAGACGGCAAGCTACCCCAGCCTGCTGAGATTAGTGCCAAAAACATCATCAAGCCTAGCTTCGATGATCTTTCGGCGGAACAACTCGAAGCCTATGAGGCGCTCAAGAGGAAGCGTCAAGAGCAACTTGAGGCGCTGGAAAAGCAGCGCAAGGAGGAGTTTGAGGCTTTGAAGAAGAGGCAAGAGGAGGAAGACATAGAGATGTTCCTTGCAAGCATCAAGAAGGACCGCCAAGGCGGTGCCACTTCGCTTGGGGAGGTCAAGCTTCCACCATTGCTCGGCGTTCTAGCCGAGCCCTCTGTAAGTACTAGCTTGTTTTCTGCTGATCAATTGGCTTCAATTAATCATTATGCTACTGAGTCTAGTCGTCAAGCCTATGATGCCATGGTAGAATACTTGAAAGCTAGTAAAAACACGCCTCATGATACTTCTGTTAATGTTGGTACAAGCGCTGTTGTAGGAAACCCTAACCTAACATTACCTACTTCATCGGCAGTTCTTCGTGAGACGCCGATGAATCCTTACTTTAGCCAAGATAGTCAGATCATGACTGCGCCAACATGCCCTAGTCCTATTAGGAGTGTGCCTTATTCGGTGATACCACCGAATCAAGTCCCACGCCCAGTAGCCACAAACATGGCGCCAAATTTCAATTCGGTACCAGCAGCGCGAGTAAATCCCATGGCCAGTAATGCTATTGTTCCTGTGCAATTACCACAAGTAAATTCGTCCGCCATAGATGAAAACATGGCCACACTTAGCTCAGAATTGCAAAAGATGTTCTATGATAACTTCGGAATTGAGCCGAAGCCTGTAAGTCGGATGTATCAAAAACCTTATCCGGAATATTTCGATGCTTTACCGTACCCCCAAGGCTATAAGGTGCCTGATTTTGCTAAATTTAATGGGGTAGACAATAAGACAACTTGGGAACATGTTAGTCAATATTTAGCACAATTGGGAGAAGCTGGCAATACTGATCCTTTAAAAGTGCGTTTATTTCCCTTGTCTTTAACCGGTACCGCTTTTTCATGGTTTTCTGCTTTACCGTATGGTTCTATCAATACTTGGTATCATCTAGAAAAGAAATTTCATGAACACTTTTATAGTGGTGATAATGAGCTTAAATTGTCGCATCTTACATCGGTTAGACAAAAACATGATGAATCGGTCACCGATTACATCAAGAGATTTAGAGATACTAAGAACCGATGTTATAGTTTGGTGGTTACCGAAAGAGACATGGCAGACTTGGTTCTTAATGGTTTAAGAACTCATATTAAAGAAAAAATTGAAGGTTATGAGTATCTAAGTATTAGCCAAGTTTTACAAAGAGCTTTGGCTCAAGAAAGCCGAAGCAAAGAGACAAAATATTTGCATAGGTCTAAGTCTGATCGTCCTCGCATAAACACAGTTGAATACAATAGTGACAATTCAGACGATGAACCTGATATTTATGCTGCTGAATTTGTTTGGCCCTCAAAGGCCAAACCTTATACTTGTGATGCTCTTAAGCCGATTTGTAAGAATCGTGAAGATGAGATGACATTCAGTTTTGATGTAGCCAAATGTGATAGGATATTTGATGCTATGTTAAAAGACAAATACATTCGACTGTCTCACACTTTACTGCCGCTTGAGGAGTTGAAACGGCGTGCTTATTGCAAATATCATAATTCTTTTTCTCATGCTACTAATGATTGCAATGTGTTTCGACGACAGATACAATCGGCTATCAATGATGGACGATTAAGCTTTGCTGACATGCAAATTGACAAGCAGCCATTCCCAATGAATACTTTGGAGCTGCAAGGGAAAAATGTCTTAATTCGGCTAGAGGCGGCCGGATCCGCTAACAAAAATAATGTTGTTGTTGGTGAGCCCAGGAGCAGCAGGGATGGCAACAAGGACTTGGGAAGAGAGATTGTTCTTGGCAAGCAGCCCAATGGCAAGGAGACGCTGAAGATCACCATAAAGAATCCTACACTCGGGGGGCAATCACAAGTGCAAAGGGATGTTCGTGCCAAGTTTATCAAGCCCAAGAGTCCAGAAGTTGGCAAGTGGAAAACTAATGAGGTTAAGGTGCCGCACAAGCGAATAAAGCCAACCTTCGATATGTTGTTGTCTAAATATGCAAACTAAGCGGCCGGTTCCAACACAAACCGGTCATCACATGTGAAGCGCCCAAGATCACCTCCAAGAGAGAGGTCTCCACGACACGCGAGGCCGTATGGGCAGTGGGCACCAGGACCATGGATGGCGCCGCCCCCATACGCACCATATTATTTCAATGGAGGATGGATGCAGCCCCCAATGGCAGCTTGTGCTTTTCATCCAGGGTGGGCAACACCTAGAAAATCTGTGCATGATAGGATTACCAGGCCTGTTCGAGACCGTTTGAGTTACAATACTAATCGGTCATCGCAGAAATATACAAGAGATGATGAAATGAAGTGGCGTCCTAAATATCCATGTGCTGAAATTCCAGAGAGTAGCAAGCAGCAAGAGAATAGTACTAATGTTAGCTCAGTCATAATAGGTACACAAGAGCTGAAACTCAAGGAGCCGGTTGCTGTTGATGAACCGACTAATTCTAAAAAAGTTATACTGACTATTCCACCAAGATCTTCGGCTAACGATCATGAAGCTAGCACAAGCAAGGCCAAGCCGAAAGATCCTAAATATACTCAACCGAAGTGGTGTCCTCTAGGACTAACAAAAACCAAGAAGAGGAGACTGCAGCGCATGAGGAACCTAGAGAAGGTGGAGCATACAGCTGAAAAGCGAAGGGATGAGGTTTTCGATAAGACTCACCCTGTACCATATAAGAAGTGGGTGCTCAAGAAAGTGGAAGCTGCTGCGGTTCCCATGACAGTCGAAATAACTACCACGTCATCCGAAGAGAAGGACGTGAACATTGATGAATTGACCACACCACTTCCTACCACTCCTGATTCGGTACCTATATCAGAAGATGATGAAGAATTGGTGGATTTTGAGAATTCACCAGCTAGGGAAGGTATGGATATGAATATGGTTTATTACTTATCCTCTGAGTTTCGTGCAGTAGATGAAGAAGGGGAGGTAGCGCAATTAGACTTTGGTCGCCATCTTTGAGAAACCAAAAGAACCGGTGAAGCATTTGAAACCGCTATATGTCAAGGGGCACATTAACGGATCACCGGTTGCTAGAATGCTTGTTGATGGTGGTGCAGTGGTGAATCTTATGCCATATTCAGTCTTCAAAAAATTGGGCCTTGATGAGAATGATTTAATGAAGACCAACATGGTGCTCAATGGGTTTAAAGGCAAAGAGAAAACAGAGGCCAAACGTGTCATGAGTGTGGAGCTCACAGTGGGGAGCAAATCTTTGGCCACCGCCTTCTTTATTGCTGAAGTGCAAGGTAATTACAATGTTATATTAGGCCGCGATTGGCACCATGCAAACCAATGTGTGCCATCTACTTTGCATCAGTTTTTGATACAGTGGGTTGATGATGAGGTTGAGGTTGTCCATGCGGATAATTCAACTTGTATCGCTTTGGCCGATTCACCGGTGGATTGGCAACATCCCAATGCTACTCGTTTGACAGGGCGCGACCTCTCGGATTTTGATTTTCTTAGTGCCACGAAGAATGGCTTTGTGCCTCTCTTTAAAGCCGATTTATAATAATCAGCTCCCAAATAAGTGATTTAAATGGATCCCAACGAAGAGTGGTTGCAGAAGCGGCTTGTTCAATATCGGTCCAGTGAGAATGATATGTATGAGTCCATAGAAGAACTAGATGATATGGACAAGTTGGGACAAGGTTTCACATCGGCTGATCCATTGGAAGAAGTGGACATAGGAGATGGTTCAATTCCTAGGCCGACATTTGTTAACAAAAATTTGGAAGCCGGTCAGAAAAGTGTATTGATCGGGCTCTTAAAAGAATATGTCGATTGCTTTGCATGGGAATATCATGAGATGCCTGGTTTGAGCAGGGAACTAGTTGAGCATCGGCTGCCTATCAAAGCTGGTTTTAGGCCTTATAAACAACCGTCTCGTAAATTCAATCCCAGGATGTCTGACCGGATCAAGGAAGAGATCGGTCGTTTGCTTAAAGCTAATTTTATTAAGCCTTGCAGGTACGCGGATTGGATTTCTAATATTGTGCCTGTAGGTAAGAAGGGGTCCAACAAGTTGAGGTTGTGCATTGATTTCAGAGATTTGAATAGAGCTACACCCAAAGATGAGTATCCCATGCCAATAGCCGATATGCTTATTAATGATGCCTCTGGTCATAAAGTTATCAGTTTTCTTGATGGCAATGCGGGGTACAACCAAATTTTCATGGCCGAAGAGGATGCATTCAAAACAGCCTTCCGGTGTCCCGGGTTTGTTGGTTTATTTGAGTGGACAGTAATGACTTTCGGTTTGAAGAATGCTGGTGCGACATATCAGAGGGCTATGAATTTAATATTTCATGATTTTCTTGGGGTCATACTTGAAGTATATATTGATGATATTGTTGTTAAGTCGGATGCTAATGAATCTCATTTAGCCGATTTGCGCTTAGCTTTTGAGAGAATGAGAAAATATGGGCTCAAGATGAATCCTTTGAAGTGTGCTTTCGGTGTATCGGCTGGAAAATTCTTGGGTTTTATTATACATCAGCATGGCATAGAGATTGATCCCGGGAAGATACAAGCCATCCAGAAAGTACAGGCCCCGACATGCAAAAAGGATATGCAGAAATTCCTTGGCAAGGTTAATTATTTGAGGCGTTTCATAGTAAACTTGTCAGGGAAGGTTGATGCATTCACTCCTATTCTTCGGTTAAAGAATGATGATGATTTTACCTGGGGGGCAAAACAGCAAGAAGCATTTGATAAGATTAAGCTTTGTTTGTCTACTCCTCCCGTATTAAGGGCGCCTAAGCATGGAGAGCTTTTTAGGCTCTATATTGTAGCGGAGGAAGGTGTCATTGGTGCTGTTTTGACTCAAGACACCGAAGAAAAAGAGCATGTTATCACTTATTTAAGCCGGCGTTCTTGGATGCTGAGACAAGGTATACTTTTATTGAGAATTATGCTTGCACTAAGCTGAGGCATTACTTATTGTCTAGCATATGCATTGTTGCTTGTCAAACCGATGTCATTAGATATATGTTACATAGACCAATTCTTAGCGGTAGGATTGGTAACTGGGCTTATGCTTTAATTGAGTATGATTTGGCTTACGAATCCTTGAAATCTATGAAAGGCCAAATCGTTGCTAACTTTATTGTTGAACATCGGATTGATAATGAGCATGATATTGATACTAACCTTGTAACTTTAGTACCATGGAGGTTATACTTTGATGGTTCGAGTTTGTAGCAATGGCCAGGGTGTTGGCGTTGTTTATATATCTCCTCATGGTGCTGTTTTTGAAGCCTCATGCCGCTTAGAATATTTTTGCACAAACAATCAAGCCGAATATGAAGCTTTATTATTCGGGCTGGAACTTTTAGTTGCTGTAGGTGCTACACATATTGAGGCTTTTGGTGATTCTTTGCTAGTAGTACAACAAATATCTAAGGTTTTCAAATGTTTCGACGAATCACTTAATATGTATCTTGATAAATGTCTAGATATGATTGATACTTTGGATTACTTTAGTATTGCTCATATATCTAGGCAAGATAATTGGAATGCAAATGAGTTAGCACAACAAGCATCTGGCTACCATGTTGATCGTGGTGTTTTTCATATATCACATGAGCCGATGTTTGCTCTCGCTGACATAGGTAAGGCCGAATTAAAGCCCATTGATTCGGTCACTAATGAAGGGTCTAGTGCAGGCGAACAAGATTGGAGAAGACCTATTATTGAATATTTGCAGGATCCTAACAAGAGGACGGACAGGGCTGTTCGGCGAATGGCTTTTAAGTATGTGTTGATGGATGATGATCTCTATCGCCGAACAGTTGATGGTATTCTTTTGAAGTGCTTGGGTGAAGATCAAGCAAGAGTTGCTATGGGAGAGGTACATGAAGGAATATGTGGTACTCATCAATCGGCACACAAGATGAAATGGTTATTGCGACGTGCAGGTTTTTATTGGCCGACGATGATCAATGATTGCTTCAGGTATTATAAGGGATGCGAGGCTTGTCAAAAGTTTGGTGACATTCAGTGGGCTCCTGCTGCTATGTTGAATCCTATTATCAAGCCGTGGCCATTTAGAGGTTGGGGATTGGATTTCATTGGTATGATTCATCCTTCTTCTTTAAAAGGGCATCGGTTCGTGCTGGTAGCTACTGATTATTTTACCAAGTGGTCTGAAGCGATACCTCTCGGAAATATGACCCATAAGGAGGTGATCAAATTTATAACCGAGCATATCATACATAGATTCGGTATTCCTCAAACATTGACTACAGATCAAGGTTCATCATTTATGGCAAAAGAAGTTAAAGAGTTTGCCGAATCTTATAAGATAAAGATGCTCAATTCATCTCCATATTATGCACAAGCTAATGGACAAGCTGAATCAAGTAATAAGATTTTGATCAAACTCATCAAGAAGAAGATTGAAGATTATCCGAGGAGATGGCATGAAGTGTTATCTGAAGCTTTGTGGGCACATAGGATCTCTAGGCATGGCCCTACAAAGGTAACTCCATATGAACTTGTGTATGGACAGGAAGCCGTTTTACCGGTGGAGGTGAATCTGGCTGCTTTGAGGTTCGTCAAGCAGAATGATTTATCGGCAGTGGATTTTCACAACTTGATGATGGACAACATTGATGAGGTTGCTGATAAACGTTTAATTGCTCTGAGAGACATAGAGAAGGATAAATTGCGGGTAGCGAGAGCTTATAACAAAAAGGTTAAGTTGAAGAGCTTCCAGGTTGGCGATTTAGTCTAGAAAGTAATCCTACCAGTCGGTTCGAAGGACAAGAAATTTGGCAAATGGTCTCCTAGCTGGGAAGGTCCTTTTAAGGTCGTGAGGGTAATTCCTGAAAACTCATACTTGGTGGAATCTATGGAGGGGAATTTACTACCTCGAGCTCTCAATGGAAGATATCTGAAAACGTTCTACCCGAGTGTGTGGCAAGAAGCATGAACACGCATATGGCCGATATATAATTATCGCCCTTAGCATACATGGTCGATACAGAATTATCACCCTAAGAATCAATGGCCGATGGAGTGTTGACATCGTCCTAAGACAAAATAAAGTACAAGTTATTTTTCGGCATATAAGTTTTGCCCAAAAACAGGGGGGCATGTGTTGACAGGCGTTTTTGCCTTAAAAAGTGAAAATTTGAAGATGGCCTCAAAATGAAAAATTATAGATACCAAAGTTGTGCGTCTCGTTGAGACAAGCAATTTTGCTTTTTAAGTCATCGCGATCCGAGCTAGTATGCAACTTGTGGAGCCAAAATACAGCAGAAACCTGAATTACCGAGTCTGGGGCGCTCGACCATAGAGGCCTCTATGGTTAGGCGCGAACCGAGCCGGGGCTGAGGAAAAAAGTCGAAATTGATCTTTTTTGTTGCGACCTAAATTGAACGATCAAGATGAGCTCAGATGAAAAAGTTGTCAACATGAAAGTTCTTCATTTTTGCGAGACGAACAACTTTGCTGTTTACGGGATTTTGATCCGAGATCGTTTACTGCCTAAAAAATGGCACGAAATGTGCAGGAACGTTTCTGACCGAACAGTTACGGAAATTTCAGGTTTACTTTACTTGTTCGAGTTGGACCCTAATTAGGGTTTGTGACGTGAATCCAACCGTCTATCTTGCACGGAAAGTCCAGCCGCTCTTTATATACATGAAGGGTGACGGTCGATTGAACAACAACACACAATCGCAAAACCAATCTACAAACCCTTACTTTTTCTCTCTCGTTCTTGTTTTCTGCTCTTCGTTCATCGGTGTTCTTCGTGTTGGAGAGCTTCGATCTGCGAGGTCCTAGGGGAGGGAGAACCGACCTAGGGCAGCCCATCACCGTTGTACTCCCAGACGGGGTCTCTCCCGGACGTGTGAGGTTTCGGGTCTTCAAAAGAGACCACCGGACTGTCCTGCGTATCGCGCTTCCAGCGAGCCTCCTCCGACGACGTGTCTTGCGTATCACGCTCGACGTCGGAGGTACACGGTGACGTGTTCGTGTGCGAACATAGAGGCGCTGCGTAGAGGGGGTTTTGGCACTTATTTCAACAAGCGTTGTGTGCTGCGGTGGCTACTCAGCGCGGGCAGCAGCCGGCCTAGGTCGAGAGTTTTCGAAACCCCTGTGCGTTGTGGCAGTCTTAGTTGTTTCCTGCACTACCTGACAGATGGGACCTGCATCTTAGGAGTTAGGAGCATCATAAGTCACACGTGCCAAAAGAAAAATTTACAGGTGTTTTTTCGCAAAATATACTATGCCACCTGTCAGCTCTAGAATGAATTTCAACTAATTTGCTCTCTCGGTACAAGATTCTGCATCACGGATCCCCACTTTACAAGTTATGGGACTAATTTGGAGGTAAGGAGCAAGTTGTGATACCTCGAGTGTATATGACTCTTTTTTTTAATAGACAACTCTAAAGAAATATTTGATTCCAAAAAAAATCATTTTTGGATGCGGCTAAAATTTAAAACTGACTCCAGTATTTGGAGCGTCGGTCTAATAAAACACCTGCCACCAAAGAAAGAAACTTTAGAGGCGGCTTTAATTTGTGTTCGGCTCCAGAAAATAGTGAGTGAGATCATAAAATGTGTTACAACATGGGTTAACTTTTTAGTGGCGATTTAAAATGGTAGCCGCGTGCGTAGTCACCAAGCATGCCCATATGTTAGCGCCTTCGACTCCGGCTGGCATATAGACTGGTGAACTTGCGCGAGTCGGGGTTCCAGAGAAACGCAGGAAATCTTGATGTGCGAAAGGTGCAATTTTACCCTTCACTACGGGAGGCGACGGTGTATGTTAGCGCTCATGACGGTTGCGTCAGTGTGTGTCGAGGCTTGCGGTGACAGCGCGTAATGTCGCTATCGTAGTCGGCGGTGGTGTGTGGTGGGGCTGGCGGCGGTGTGGCGTGGGGATGAACGCATCCGCATACAGAGGGGGTCCCTGGATGTCCGGATTTGGGCATTTTAGCTTGTAATTTTCCATGAATAATTACAAATTTCTGGCAACTCCGTATGTCCCATCTTTAGCAAAGGTCATGCCAAATTCCGTTAATTTTACTACTTGTGTTGTAATGTTGCGATTGATGATTACGTGGTGTGTATCGATATGAGTTGCTGATGTTTTACCGAAATGTCGATTAATTTCCATTTCGGAAAATTTCTGGCAACTCCGTATGTCCCATTTTTAGCAAAGGTCATGCCAAAATTTTCCTTTATTTTTTTTTGTTACTATATGAATTTTAATTTTAGGTCGAAGATGCCGGGAGACCACAATGAGAATGCGACGTGTTCTAACTCTCCGACGCAAGAAAAATAAAATGTATTAGAAGAATATGCAATACAAGAAGAAACAGAAGCAGCGTTGGAGTTTTTGCAAGAAACTAGTGGCACTGATGGCAACGACGCGGCCACTAGTGCCATTGATGACAATTGGACCACTAATGGAACCGCGGGCACAAAACTGAAGAAACGGCGCATGGAGAGGCACCGAAACAAGCTCGACAATATAACATATATTGTCTTGGAAGTAAGCCTTGCCAATGGTGAGCCTATTCGGCCACCCTCAGTTGCAGCTACTTACGGCCAATACGGATGTATTCTTCGAGATACCATTTTGATCAACGAGAAGAACATTAGGAAGAACGCAGAATTATGTGCCAACCTTATATTGAAGTTGCATAAACGGTACACATTCCTACACCTTTACAACACGAGAATCTCACCAAAAATCTGGTAAACACCCACACCCTCGGCAAGTTCAGTAGGGACTTGAGCAGTTGGAAAATGAGAGTACGAAGAATGGTGGATAAGGGTGATGATTACTCCAAGGTACACATGGCATATCCCATGATCACGGAGGAGTGGAAAACATTCAAGAATAATTGTGCTAGAAAGGAGGACAAGGATTTGTGGGAGTGGGGTTTGGACATACGTCGCATAGGTTCCGTCACTCTCATAAGCCGTGGTTACGAACGCAAGAGGCCGAGGTGGGAAAAGGATGACGTTGATCCTTTAATTGCTGCCAAAATAAAGACCTAGGAAGATTTCGAGGACCGACAGCAATGTGAGTTTATCACGGCTCAGTGCCATCGAGACAAAAAAACCAGGATGATAAGGGGTTGCCCAATCTTCTCAGTAAGCGGAGTGGATGATGATGAACACGACGATAAACACGGCGGAGATACACGATGATAAGTGGATGATAAATTGTATGACGCTGACGAGTCTCTCGATCGATCACTATCGCCAATGCAGCAGCTCTCAAACCTGCAAGATATTCGCAACTCCACACACTTGCGCACGTAGCCACTGACCACGAAGCGGTAAATTGCAATCTTCTAATCCCCAATGGAACAATAGATCACACAATCAGTAGCAAAACACCAGATCGATATGAAATGGTGTATAGAATTCAATAGAATTGCGTAGCAATCAACTATGAACTAGGGTTTATCTTAAACATGGTCTAAACCTAATTTGGGAGCGTCCCTGGGGCTTATATAGGTGTCCAGGGGTCGAAATAGTTCGATACAAACCGACCTGGGACAGGTTTGGCCAAAACTAGGTCAGAATTGGGCAACGCCGACAGTGCCAGGGTGCGCAGGCCGGCAGTGCCGGGATGTCTTGACGAGCAGTTCCGGGTTGTCCTGGCCGGCAGTGCCGGTGTCAGCATCTCCTCCTTCGCGCATGCCTCCCTCTCCTCCCTCGCGCGTCCGTGGATTGTCTTCACGTCCAGCACCATGTCCAGCTGCTTCTCTTCTCCTCGTGCTATGCTTGCTCCATCTTCATACCTGATCATACATAAGTAAATGGATTTAGGTACGATAAAGTTCTCATCGATCAAAGTATCATTCAAGAGCGAATTCACATGTTGTTTAAGTAGCTTCACACTAGCCCTTGTAATGGGTCCAATCCTAACTTCATTGGACTTGAGCTTCACAACAACATCTTGTTCATCTTTCAATGACAGAGATAGTAGTTCGGTAGGGATGTCCTCATGACAGAAAATATGTAACAAACAAGAAGACGGAGTAATTAATTGATGAACTGGTAATTTATCTATAGAAGCTTTTAATCAAGTCGATTATATTCTAATACTCCCTCTGATCCATATTACTTGATACTAATATAGATGTATCTAGACACATATTTGTTGTAGATACATCCATTTTAGCATCAAGTAATATGGATCGGAGGGAATAGTTTCATTTCTAAACAGCCAAAGAAACATTTCTCCCCAACCACATCTAACTCTCCCCAGGCCTTGTCAACAATGAATTCATTACCAGCCTTCGACACCATCACAACGACCGCCTCATCATCAGCAACCACAAAAAACTCTTGCTCAGAGGAGTCACAGGAAGAAAACAATTCCACACGCTCCATTTGCTTGGTAACACACGCCAACAAAAGCTTGAATTTTTTCACATCCCCACGCGGTATGAGCCACCACTTTGACGCGGTCGGTGACAAGCTGAAGGAGCTCTATGCACAACAGGGAAAACTGCGACTGCGAATCAGAGTCCAAACTGGTGATGGCATTGGAATCTTTGCAACACCTAGAGTGGGACCTAGGCGGCTCCACCACAAGCATCGATGAGTGGCCCAAGACCTCAGACGAACTAAGGGTCAGGAGGTTGACAAGGCCAGAAAAATGGGGAGCATCTCCTCTGGCAAGGAGCACGAGTGATTGGAGAGCGAGCATGAGCGACCAAAGTGTGAGTGCCACAAAACCTTGCTCGATGCCCCGGGCGACTAAAATGAATGCATATGAAATAGTCACGACATGCACCTACATGGTGGCCATGCTCGAGGCAACGGAAGCACCTTCCTCATAATCTTAAACAGTTTAATATTTGCATGCACACTTTATTTATTTAAGGCCACTTTGAAATTAGGTGCCTTTCTATATCAAAATGAAGCTGAAGTTTTGCAATGGCTGGCAAGCTTAACCTCACTCCTAAATCCATTCATGCCAAGTCTACATTGTACCTAAATACCCGCCTTCCAGCTTAACTTAGTAGTTTAATTTTCTCAAAAGACCAGTCTTGAGTGTATTCATATATATCCAGATAAGATATTTTCTCTGTATGGGTTTCCAATATTATACTACTTGCACATGGAATTATTTTTCCATTTGGATGCTATTTGCATGCTTGAACTTTTAATACTGAATCGTCGGCCAATTTTATTCCTGCTATTCGACGGAGAGCTGATTTGTGCTATGCTTCTTATAATTAATGTTGCACTCTGCTACTTTGAATTATAAGGTTGTACAACCTTGCAATAACTTGATTATTGTTGGAAATTTTATAGGTTGTTGAAACACGCAACATCGAGGAAATGCCAAACCTTCATATTCAACAACGACGACGAGAAGGTTGCCACTGTCGTCAATTGCATGAGGAATGCGTGTCATGAATATGGGAGATACTACGGATTAAAGAAAATCTGCGATGTCAAAGCTGGCAAGATAACTGGAGGGTGCAACTAATCATGAAATCTAATTGCATGGGAATACAAGTGACTTTAAAAGCATGTGAAACTGAGGGCAACAATGATAGTGACAAGTAGTCTTGAGCATTGTACTCACTCCAAATGTCCAGTAACTAGAAGCATATTTTCGAGCGTGTTTGGTAGCATGGGTCTTTTGGGGGCTCCTTGGGGTAGGCCATGTGGATGTTAGCTCGTCCAAAACGAGTTGCGAGCCAAAACCTATGCTTCATTCATTGGCTTGTGAAGGACTTTTCTGCAGTGGAGTGGCAACTCCGCCCCTTTATTTGGTAGGCTGCACATAGCCCTTTTTGCTCTGCTGGTGCAAAACAGCCATTTTTTGTTTCCATACATGAGGCTACTATGGTAACCTATTGCATTGGAGTGGTCAGGTTACCCAACAACTGTGTAACACATTGCACCATTGTTCATCAAAATGAGTGGTAATAGGCATTACTGTCCTACATAACAGTTAACCTAAAGGGTGATGCACCACTAGTAGAGCAACAATAGTTTAACATAGTAGGGGTTAACATATACCACCTCCAACAAGTTTATCATATTACAGATCAAGTATTACATTTAATCAAGTCCTAGCTAATGGAGGCTCGTGAGACAACCTCCCAAAATATACAAGATCTCATCACCAGATCATGACCACCATCAACAAATTATGAATAAAAAAGCAACAACACTAATCAAACTACTTGGGTAGCAATGTCCTAAGTATGGCCCTCCTCTCATCTGGTAGCATCCTATCATATTCAGCAACTTCAACTTTGTTGCTAACGATGTAGTCAAGTGCCTTGATTAATAATTGTGGTTCATATAGTTGCTTCTTGATAACAAACCTGGGCTTGAAGACAATCTTGATATGAGCATAATTCACTATGAGCTTGTTCACAAACTAAATATGCCTCGGGTAGCGCTGCGATTAACTAGGACAAAGTGTTATTGCATATTGACACGTACACAATGAAGGGCCACATTATATTACCGGTAGTTGCGGCCTCAGCTGCTCGGCATCATCAATCAGAAAGCAAGTGTTGTCATCGCTCCATTTGAGCTTGCCTTCCTCTTTTAGCTTGCATATCTGGTTCAACTGTTCCTCCACTTCCTGGTGTGGTTGTATAGCTGCAGAGTCCTTTCTCAGAATCCCAGTGAAGTTAAGAACATCATTCACAACCCAATTCATCTGGCTTTCTTGAAGCCATGACTACAACAATTCCCGCTCTTCATGAGCTTAACCATCCAGTTAGACTGAGGTTGAGGAACATGGAGACTCTGGAAGGACCACCGTTGTCGTGCTCGACAGTGAACCACACATGACCAGCGTCGCCGTGCTCGAGGGATATCCAGCGAGGACCAGCATCGCCGTGCTCAAGGGAGAATACACAACCTACAATCGAAGCCATCAGATCTACCACATGGTTATATCCGAGATGGAAGTAGGGTTTGAGATTCATACAACCACTGGAGGAATCGGACAGAGGAAGAAGCCAGCCCGCCATGGCTAGTCGTCGCCGCCAACCTCGAGGACCTAGACGGTGAGGAAACTCCCGCCATGTCCGCAAAGGGTGGATGTGGTGACCCTGCATACCACTGCATGTTGTAGTATGCCAGTCGTTGATATAACATTCA
>NC_061513.1:212012499-212041014 GCF_022539505.1 Lolium rigidum | reverse complement strand
ATTTTTTTCTCGAAATGGGGTGCACCCCGGCCTCTGCATCGGTTGATGCACACAGCCTTTTATTAATCAACGAAATATTCAAAGTTTACAACTCAAAGTTTAACGAGGGTCGATACAAAAATCAACCATCGAAACAATAAAAGACTACTAAGTAATCTAAACATCTTGTAGTCTCTTAACAGGCCGCCAAGTAGCCTGGTAGAAAATATCCTGGGCAATCATTCGACGGCGGTTGCATCCAGAAACCATGCACTCCCGCTGATCCTCCGGGAGCAAGAAACGCCAAAGCTGGATCCAGTGGACCATAGTGTGGATAACCTGCAAAAAATTTGTAGAGTCCTTTCTATTAAAAACAATATCATTTCTGCAATTCCATATTGACCAACATAAAGCCGAAACACCAATGCAAATTCTAGCTTTATCGTTTTTGTCAACTCCATTAAGCCAATTTCCAAACATATTTGTCACATTGGATGGAGGTGGAATATTATAAGCAGCGAAAATAACCCTCCAAATAAGCCTAGCAAAAGGATAGGAAATAAACAAATGTTCAACTGATTCCTCGGCATCACAGAAAGAACATTTCGTATTTTCGTTCCAATTCCTCTTTACTAGATTATCACAGGTTAATATGACTTTCTTACTAAGGAACCACATAAATATTTTTATTTTTAGTGGGATTTTTATTTTCCAAAGATACTTACGAAGATATCTTGTATGTCCATTTAACATATCAGCATACATCGATTTAACCGTGAATTTCCCTGAAGATGTTAGACCCCAAACAAACTTATCAAGATCATCATTTAAATTTATCATCATTAAACATTGACATAGGTGTGCCCATTGATCCCATTTATCACCAATTAGTCTTCTCCTAAAACCAATATTTAAAGGAGTTGACCACATAACATTTGCCACAGTATCATGCTTACGGTGGACAATATTGTATAGTTGGGGATACTGAGTTGCAAGCGTCTGATCACCTAGCCATTTATCTTCCCAAAAACGCACTCCTTCTCCAGAGCCTACCACAAATTTACCTCTAATAAAAAAACCCCCCTTGATTTTCATTAGTCCCTTCCAGAATGGTGAGTCTGTCGGCTTACTTTCAACTTCAGCCAGAGTTTTTTGTGATAGGTACTTATTTTTCAATTTTTTTTTTGCCATAATCCTTCTTCAGAAAGTAGTTTGCAAAGCCATTTACTAAGAAGGCAGGAATTTTTAATCTCCAACACTTCAATTCACAAACCACCTTGGTCCTTGGGTCTGCAAATCAAGTTCCACTTAGTTAACCTATATTTCTTTTTATTTTCCTCACATTGCCAAAAGAAGCGTGATCGGAAAAAATCTAGCCTCTTCCTTACCCCTTTAGGTAGCTCAAAGAAGGATAGCATAAACATTGGTAAACCTGTAAGAACTAAATTAATCAACACAAGGCGATCCCCATAGGATAATAATTTTCCAGCCCAACACCCTAATTTGTTTTCAAACCTAGTTTCCACTGGATTCCACTCAGAGTTTTTTAATTTTCTGTAATGGATTGGAATACCCAAATAACTAATGGGTAGAGAGCCATATTCACAACCAAATAGTTGTTCATACTGTTCCTCTTCCTCTTTAGCCTTACCAAAGCAGAAAATCTCGCTCTTGTCGACATTAATTTTTAGTCCTGACAATTCTTCAAAGAAACGAAAATCAATTTCATATTTATAGCCTTTTCAATGTCATGGGGGCTTGTTGCGTGCTTATATCCCGAAGAAGACAAGTTGAGATGACAGGCAGAAAAGAATTGAAGTCGAGAACTGGAGCCAGGGGAGGGGTTATGGTTTTAGCTCTCGTAACTCGGGAAGAGGGAGTGATAGTTTGACTTGGAGGAACGTTGGGAGCGACAAAGGAACAACACTAACGCCATTTCCAAATATGACAACCGCAGTGAGGAATTGACTAGTCCGCTCAAACCTAACTCGGGAAATCAAGGTAGTGGGGCGAAGAGCTCTCGAGGTGGGCTGGAATGGTATGGATGGATTGCGTGGGCTGGAGGGCGTTCCGATGGGTGGGCTGCTGACTATCACGGCTGAAATACCAACTCTTCTGAAGGAGGGCTCGACCTCTGTGCATGTGGCTTGTCACGTCAATCAAGAGATCCCCATGCAGACTATTACACCAGAAGAAGAAAAAAAAGGAAAATTCATGAGGAAGAAGGGGAGTGTTAAGGAGAGTGAGGCGGAGGGTAGTGCTGGTCCTGGATAGGAATCAGCCCTGGCTGGGGGTAGAGTTGGGGAAAAAGGGTTTCAGAGGGAGTAGAAAAGGAGTAGGATGGTAGGTGGAAGATCAAAGAGAGGTAAGGGAGAGGTGGGGTTGGCGGTGGAGGTGGAAGTACTAACAACTTTTGTGAAGGCGGGGTTATTAGAACAACCCTGCGTGGACCAATGAAGATAGTTTCCCAGAACTTCCGGGGGCTTGGGAACCAGCCGGCAGTTCGTAGCCTTCATGACTTAAAGAAGGAAGAAGATCCTGGCATCCTTTTTCTCTCTCTGAAAATAAGTTGAGAGAGGATGAGATGGACCATTTCCATTGGAGTTTGAAGATACCAAACATGATAAGTGTGGATTGCAAGGGGCGTAGTGGTGGTCTGGCATTGTTTTGATGCAAGGGTGTGGAGCTGTCCCCTAGGTGGAAAGGGAGGTATCATATTGGGGTGGATGTGGTTGAGGAGATTGGTAAAATGGAGATTCGTCGGTATTTACGGTGTGTTGAAATCCTTGGAGAAGGATAATATGTGGAAGCTTCTGAGGACATTGCAACACCAAGATGATCTCCCCTGGCTTGTTATGGGAGATTTAAACGAAGTTTTGTTCTCTCACGAGAAGGAATGGGGATCAATTCGGGCCCTAGGCAACATGGATGCTTTTAGAAGAGCTCTCGGAGATGCATCTTGCTGATCTGGGCTATTGATACGTCCAAAACATATCTACTTTCCCGAACACTTTTGCTATTGTTTTGCCTCTAATTTGTGTATTTTGGATGCAACTAACACGGACTAACGCTGTTTTCAGCAGAACTGCTTTGGTGTCTCGTTTTTGTGCAGAAATCCAACTTTCAGGAAAATCCTCGGAATTTATGCGAAAGGTCCTATTTTCCCAGAATATTGACGGAGCCAGAAGGGCAAGCCAGGTGGGGGCCCGAGGGCCCCACACACTGGGCCGGCGCGGCCCAGGAGGGGGGCGCGCCGCCCTGTTGTGTGGGCGCCTCGGCTGGCCCCCAACGCCCTCCTTCGGACTACTTAATGCCTTCGACCTAAAAACGCACGGGGGTTAGTTGAAATCGCCAGAAACCATCCAGTACGCCGCCACCGTCGCGAAACTCCGTCTCGGGACCAGAAACTCCGTTCTGGCACTCCACCGGGACGGGGAATTGGAGGAGATCATCGCCATCATCACCACCGACGCCTCTCCATCGACCAGCCATGTTTCCCCCATCCATGTGTGAGTAATTCCCCCGCTGTAGGCTGAAGGGGATGGTAGGGATTGGATGAGATTGGTCATGTAATAGCATAAGATTGTTAGGGCATAGTGCCTAGTGTCCGATTGGTACTTTTATGATATTGTTGCAACTTGTTATGCTTAATGCTTGTCACTAGGGCCCGAGTGCCATGATTTCAGATCTGAACATGTTATCGATTCATGATGATATTCATTGCTTTATGATCTTACCTGCAAGTTGTATACACGTATTGCTGTCCGGAACCCGAGGCCCCAAAGTGACAGAAATTGGGACAACCGAAGGGGATGGCGGTGATATGAGGATCACATGTGTTCACGTAGTGTTAATGCTTTGCTCCGGTGTTCTATTAAAAGGAGTGCCTTAATTTCCAGTAGATTCCCTAGAGGCCCGGCTGCCACCGATCTGGTAGGACAAAAGATGTTGTGCAAGTTTCTCATTGCGAGCACGTACGACTATATATGGAACACATGCCTATTGATTGATTAGTACTTGGATACCGTTTTATTATTATCCGCAAATGCCCCGCTTTGATTGTTACATGAGTTTCTCTCATCCATGCAACGCCCGTCATCCATCTCTCGTGCCTACGATATTTTAATCCTGCTGTTTACTATAATCACTACTTGCTGTCTTTGTTACTCTGCTGTCGTTATTTCACTACTGCTACTGCTATAAAACTGTTACTACTGATAAACTCTTGCGAGCAAGTTTGTTTCCAGGTACAGCTGAATTGACAACTCCGCTGTTAAGGCTTTCAAGTATTCTTTGTCTCCCCTTGTGTCGAATCAATAAATTGGGTTTTACTTCCCGCGAAGACTGTTGCGATCCCCTATACTTGTGGGTCATCAAGACTATTTTCTGGCGCCGTTTCCGGGGAGCATAGCTTTATTTGGAAGTTCACTTGGATTGATATTGTTCGCTGCAAATTCTCCATCATGGGTAAACCTCGCGATCCTAAAGTCGCCATATTACCATCCACTACAAGAAAAAGGTACAACTCTGAGTACCTCTGCTGCTCTTGATTCACCATCTGTGATTGATAAACTTGTTTCACCACCACATGCTTCACATGCTGGTACTTCTGCTAGATCTGAAAATTCTTATAATATTGATGATGCTTCTGATGTGCTTGATGATAGTGGTTCATTGGGATCTTTTCTAGATGCTACAATTGCTAGGTCTAGACAAATTGAAAATGCTAAAACTCCTAATGAAAATGCTGCTACACCTGTTAATTCACCTAAGTCTGTTGAATACTCTAGTGATGATCTTGATGAAGATTATGTAGAACTTGATGATGATTTTATTGATAAATGCAATGCTACTACTGATGCAAGGAAAATTAAAAAGCTGCTTGCACAACACACTGTTAGATATAAACTGTCTCCTGATCCTAAATTTGCCACATCTCCTATAAACATTAAGGATAAGGATTATGATTTTTCTCTTGATTTGTCTCATATATCTATTGTTGAGAAAACACCTTTTTGTGGTACTGAAAAAGAAAGTGTCTGTAGAACACATGATTGAGCTATCTACTCTTAGTAGCTTGTTTTCTGATGATGTTAAGAAGCGTACTTATTTCGTTGCTAAAATTTTCCCTTTCTCATTAAAGGATGATGCTAAAACTTGGTATAATAGTTTGCCACCTGATTCTATTAATAGTCCAAAAGAATTGCTTGATGTTTTCTTCCGGAAATACTTTCCTGCTAGTGCTCAACATATTGCTTTGCGGAGAATTTATAATTTTGACCAGGAAGATGGAGAGAAATTGCCTGAGGCTTGGGCTAGATTTTGCTCTCTTATTAGAGCTCGGCCTGACCATGATTTGGAAAAGCATGATTTACTTGATATATTTTATAGTGGGCTAACCATTGAGTCTAGGGCATACCTGGATAGTTGTGCTGGTTGTGTTTTCAAAAAAAGAACTCCAGACGACGCTGAAGAATTATTGGCGAGAATAGTCCGGAATCATGATGATTGGTCTACACCTGAACCAACCCCGACACCGATATTGAAGAAGAGGGGTATGATTAAATTAAATGATGAAGATATGAGGGAAGCCAAGAAATCTCTTAAAGAAAAGGGTATTAAATCCGAAGACGTGAAGAATTTACCTCCCATAGAAGATTCATGTAAGATCACTCCCCCTTCATCCATGATTGAGGTACACTCTCTTGAACGCTTTACTAGAGATGATATTCCATATTCAAAACCTCCTGCTCAATGCTTAGATGAGTTTGATAATTATATTGTTAAGCAAAGTAATTTCAATATGAGAGTAGAGAATCATTTAATGGAAAATTCTCGAGCTATTGGTGAATTGCATGGTATTGTGGAGAGAACTTCCAATGATGTTAAGATGCTTGTTAAACATTTTCAAATGGTTCAAACTCAAATTGATCAACTCACTAAAGTGCAAAATGACTTGTTAAAAGATAATTCTAAAGAAAAGCATACTTATGAAGTAACAACTAGAGGCGGTGCTTCTACCCGGGATCCTCTATATCCTGAAGGGCATCCCAAAAGAGTTGAACAAGATTCTCAACGAACTGAAACTAGTGCTCCATCTAAGAAAAAGAAAAAGAAACATAAAACTGTTGTAGAATCCTCTGAGCCCGTTAATGATCCTAATAGTATTTCTATTTCTGATGCTGAAACTGAAAGTGGTAATGAACATGATAAAGATAATGATAAGAATGATGCTTCTGATAAAGAAGAGGTTGAAGAAGAACCTGAAAAGCATGCTAAAAATAAAAAGTATACTAAAAAGATTTTATTGCTAAGAAACATGGTAATGAAAGAGAACCTTGGGTTCAAAAGCAAATGCCTTTTCCTGCTAAGAAACTAAAATCAAAGGAAGAAGAACACTATAATAAATTTTGTGATTGGATGAAACCTTTATTCCTGCAAATACCTTTGACTGATGCTATTAAATTGCCTCCTTATTCAAAGTATATGAAAGATATTGTCTCTAACAAAAGGAAAATTCCTAATGAGGAGATTTCCACTATGCTTGCTAATTACTCTTTCAATGGTAAGGTTCCAAAGAAGCTTGGCGACCCAGGTATACCAACTATTCCTTGTTCTATTAAGAATAATTATGTTAGAACTGCTCTTTATAAGAGACTTTATTTAGATACGTTGATACCGACTGATATATCTTTGCAAATGGCTGATAAATCTACTGCTATTCCTGTTGGTATAAGTGAGGATGTTCATGTTCAAGTTACTAATAACTGCTTGATATTAACTGATTTTGTTGTGTTGGAAATGCCTGAAGATGATAATATGTCTATTATTCTTGGGAGACCTTTTCTTAACACCGCAGGGGCTGTTATTGATTGCAATAAAGGAAAAGTTACTTTCAATGTTGATGACAAGGAGCATACTGTTTATTTTCCCAAGAGGATTGAGAAAGCATGTGGAGTTAATACAATTTCTAATGTGAGAACTATCAAAGTGGGAACTATTGATTGTCCATTATATGAGCCTAAAGAAGAATATCAAACTCTTGTGATTGGATCCATATCAATTCAATACAAGGTAACATGATTGATTTGAGGTTTAATTCTTCTTATGCTATGTAAAATTTATTTGGTGGCAAGACTTGATCAACCTTGTTAACAAATTCATTTTATATGCATAGAGGAACTAAACAACATCTCTTTCTTCCTCCACTTGATCTACTTGTTGTAGCATTTTTGTTTTGCAAAGTTCTTTAGTTAATTAGAGATTTCAAAATTTTTCCTGCCCAGTAATAATAATTTTGACACCCAGAAATGTGCATTTTTCAAAGTTTTTAAAAATTCACAAAAATTATACCATAGGTCCTATTTTTCGACGAGGCACCTGGGAACACCTGGGGATGACCAGTGGGGCGCCCCAGGGTGGCACCCCACAGGCCGGCGCGGCCAAGGAGGGGGGCGCGCCACCCTGGCGTGTGGGCCCCTCCTTGCCCCACTTCATCATCTCTTCCTCCCACTTTCTTCTCTCTCCCGAAAAAACTCGCACCAGGTTCCTCTCACTCGCGTTTCTGCTCAAGAGCTCAAGATTTCTCGATCTCTTTGCTCAGCCCAGATTTCTGTCTGAAATTTGGCACATTTGCTCTCCGGTATGTGACTCCTTCAATTATCCAAGTAGAATTTTGTTTGGTGGAGTATATCTTGAATATTTTGCTGCTGTAGGTAACATGTTTAGTGAGTTTTCATGCTTGTTCTAAGTGGTAGAAACTAGTTTTGATGCATGATTAGTACTCTAGCAAGTTCCTATGGTAGTTTCCCTCAATTATATGTCACCAAATCAAATTTTATAATGTTTGTTGAAAAATTTCAGAAAAGGAAGATGGATAATTGTAACTTTGGAGAAGTGTTTGAAAGAGAGACAACAAGCACGGGGAGGCCCTCGAGGTCATCCACCCGATTTAGGCAATCCTATAATGAGGACCTCATCGCACCAAGCTTCGCACCCGAAGAGGACAATGGAGTCCCTAATGCTTCATCCTTCCCATGTTATGACTTTTTGAGTAATGCAGGGTTGTTGGATGATTTCTTGACCCTCGTCGGTAAGGCAGGCTTAACCACCTATGTGGGAGATGAGAGTGAGCAATACTACACGCTCACTAAAATCTTTGTGGAGAGCTTCAAGTTCAACAATAAGCACTTTCGCCCGACAATTGCATTCAAGATCTATGGTAAACCTATTACTATGAAGTTGGAAGATTTTTGTGCTGCATTGGATATTGCCCCTGTAGGTACAGCAAGGAAGATCGAGGACAACCCCAAGGAATTGCTGGAGCTCTATCGAGGAATCACCAATGATGATTGTCGCACCATTCAGCGTGGCAAGATAAGAAACATTCAACTCCCCGCCATTAAGTATTTTGCTTATTACATTGCTACTAGCATTCTTGGTAGGGAGAACACTAGTAATATATCTAGCTATCATCTTGCTTTCTTAATTGCTGCACTCACTAGGGACATGCCTTATCATCTTTGTGCTCTTGTTGCTCGCCGCTTGGCTAACAAGGGGCCTATATTTGGAGGAATTATTGCATCGCGCATTTTAGCATATCTAGATCTTCCTCTTGACCCATCTGATGTGAAAATAACTCCTATGAGGCTCGATATTGCTGCTATGAAGAGTCATCAATTTGTTACGGCTGACTCTAGTTTAGATAATATTGTCTATAGAGTGTTGTTTGCTGACGGGGAAGAGAGGGAAGTCCTTTTGCCGCAGCCAGATTTGTTCAGTATTGACAGGAAACCATGGTCGCGCTCTAAGGAGGAGGTGGATGAGCAATTGAAGATATAAGGCTTCCACCAGCAGCATGACTCCGAGGACGCCGAGCCCTCCTACGACTACACTGTCACATATTCGGGTGCTTCTTCCAGCACATACCCGGAATATGATCCATCTTCGTCGTACTACGGAGGTGCTACTTCATGGGCACCATGGGGTTGATCTCCACTTAGGCCAAAAGCCTAAGCTTGGGGGGAGGTATACCGGCATCACTCATTCTTTGCATATTATGATTGCTGGATACTTGTATACACTTGTTTAGTTTCTTTGAGTGGTTTTCTAATGAGAGGAAGATGATATTTGGGGAAGTGCTGCCTGAAAACAGATTCTGGACTATTACTAAAAAAATTCGTGTGCACAGCCAGAACGTTATTTTGTGCTGCCAATTTTTGTCCATGTTCCCCAGGTTGTTATCTAACTTTCATTAGTTGAACAATTTTCGAGCTGAGCAGCGTAAGATTTTCTTAAAAATCGATTACTGTACTGCTGTCAAGTTTTGGCAGATTTCTGCCATCATGATTTTCTGTGTTTCTTTCAGTTTTCATCTTCTTGTTTTTGCTTGGTTTCTTTCCTAAATCACAAAAATACCAAAAATATTTCTGTTGTTTCTCTTCACCATTTGTTTACTTTGGTTTCTTGCTTTTATCTTGCTTTATTTGCTATCGTTGGTTTGCTATAAGAGAATCCAAAAAGATTTTGCTTTGTTTGTTTGTTTCCTTTTGTTCTTATTTCCAAATTCGAAAACACCAAAAATATTTGCTGTTCTTCTTTGGTTTTGTAAAGTTCATTATGAGTTCAATGGTCTTCGGTGGCTGGAGTGTGGCTTTCATTCCATATTATTCAAGCTACACAAGTGAAAAGGCAATAATGACGATCTACGACAATCTGATTGTGGTGAGAGGCTGGTATGAACTCTATTTGTTTTCATTTTTGTACATATGCTCATCCATGTGAGCATGCTTAGTTGGTTCATGTGAGGTATATGTCATTTAAGAAAGTCTAGTAGTTCATGATCTCTCATGATTAGCTCCAATTTATTAATATGAGTAGCATGTCAAAAATATTTGCTCGCATTGCTTTATTCATAGATAAGTATGACATTGTGGTATCCTCCTCTGAATAATTCTCTTGAATCAACTTGGCACATGCTCACGCATGCATATGACTGAACAAAATGTCAATTAAGACTCGATGATTTACTTTACCTCAGAGTTCTTGTATCACTTTTATGCCTCCGTTAATTTATTTTTGTCGCAAGCATGATTATGACGAGTTATTGCTCTCTTGATTGTCGCTTCCCGGTCTATTGCTAGCCTTCACTTGTACCGAGCGGGAACGCTGCTCGTGCTTCCAAACACCCGAAAACCAAGTTATTTCGAGTGTCCACCATAAATACCTATGCATGGCATTTCAAACCATTCCAAGTAAATTCTCATGTGCTACCTTTAAACCTTCAAAATGCTTCTCAATTTGTGTCAATGTTTTATAGCTCATGAGGAAATATGTGGTGTTTATCTTTCAATCTTGTCATTTACTCCTGACAGACTTTCATAATGGACTAGTGGCACATCCGCTTATCCAATAATTTTGCAAAAAGAGTTGGCAACGGGGTTCCCAGCCCCAATTAATCAACTTTCATTAATAATTCTCTTCACATGTTTTGCCCTGATTTATCCGTAAGCAACTTAAATTGCAAATATACACTCCTCCATGGTATGTGATTGATGGAAGGCACCCGAGGATTCGGTTAGCCATGACTTGTGTAAGCAAAGGTTGGGGGGAGTGTCATCCATAATGAAACTAAAATACGTGTGTAAACAAAAGAGAAGAGGGATGATTTACCTTGCTGGTAAAGATAACGTCCTTCATGGGAGCCGCTCTTGAAAGTCTGGTTGACGAGGTAGTTAGAGTACCCATTATCATTCGTTGACAACAACAAACACCTCTCAAAATAATTTTACTCCTGTTTTACAAATGAAAAGCTCTAGCACATGTTAATCCCTGCTTCCCTCTGCGAAGGGTCAATCTTTTACTTTTACATTGAGTCTCCATCCTTTCTTTGAGCACTTTCTTGAGAGCACAAACTGTCATTCTTAGTATAATATGCTTGTCCCAAAATGTGATTAATTGTGGTATAACTTTGATGCTTTAATCTTTGATAACCTCTACTTCCAGTCTTCTCATGAACCTCAAAGGTGCCCGAGCATTTATGTTTTGCTGTACAATTATGGGCAAGCAAGATACCACTTTATCATATCATTCTATGAACATTGCAATCCTGCTGATAGACATGATTCATGATGCTCATTATTAATTTGTTGGTACCTTTTCCATGATTGACATAGCTATTAGATGATTTTATTTGCATGTATCTTATTATGAACTGCTTAAGTACTTGCCATATCATGAGAATATTTACATCATATGAACAAATGTGTTCGTGAAATTTCTTTTATCGCACTCAGTTGTTAACTGAATTGCTTGAGGACAAGCAATAAGCTAAGCTTGGGGGAGTTGATACGTCCAAAACGTATCTACTTTCCCGAACACTTTTGCTATTGTTTTGCCTCTAATTTGTGTATTTTGGATGCAACTAACACGGACTAACGCTGTTTTCAGCAGAACTGCTCTGGTGTCTCGTTTTGTGCAGAAATCCAACTTTCAGGAAAATCCTCGGAATTTATGCGAAAGGTCATATTTTCCCAGAATATTGACGGAGCCAGAAGGGTAAGCCAAGTGGGGGCCCGAGGGCCCCACACACTAGGCCGGCGCGGCCCAGGAGGGGGGCGCGCCGCCCTGTTGTGTGGGCGCCTCGGCTGGCCCCCGACGCCCTCCTTCGGACTACTTAATGCCTTCGACCTAAAAACGCACGGGGGTTAGTCGAAATCGCCAGAAACCATCCAGTACGCCACCACCGTCGCGAACTCCGTCTCGGGACCAGAAACTCCGTTCTGGCACTCCGCCGGGACGGGGAATTGGAGGAGATCATCGCCATCATCACCACCGACGCCTCTCCATCGACCAGCCATGTTTCCCCCATCCATGTGTGAGTAATTCCCCCGCTGTAGGCTGAAGGGGATGGTAGGGATTGGATGAGATTGGTCATGTAATAGCATAAGATTGTTAGGGCATAGTGCCTAGTGTCCGTAATTGGTACTTTTATGATATTGTTGCAACTTGTTATGCTTAATGCTTGTCACTAGGGCCCGAGTGCCATGATTTCAGATCTGAACATGTTATCGATTCATGATGATATTCATTGCTTTATGATCTTACCTGCAAGTTGTATACACGTATTGCTATCCGGAACCCGAGGCCCCAAAGTGACAGAAATTGGGACAACCGAAGGGGATGGCGGTGATATGAGGATCACATGTTTTCACGGAGTGTTAATGCTTTGCTCCGGTGCTCTATTAAAAGGAGTGCCTTAATTTCCAGTAGACTCCCTAGAGGCCCGGCTGCCATCGGCTGGTAGGACAAAAGATGTTGTGCAAGTTTCTCATTGCGAGCACGTACGACTATATATGGAACACATGCCTATTGATTGATTAGTACTTGGATACCGCTTTATTATTATCTGCAAATGCCCTGCTTTGATTGTTACATGAGTTTCTCTCATCCATGCAACGCCTGTCATCCATCCCTGTGCCTACAGTATTTTAATCCTGCTATTTACTATAATCACTACTGCTGTCTTTGTTACTCTGCTGCTGTTATTTCACTACTGCTACTGCTATAAAACTATTACTATCGATAAACTCTTGCGAGCAAGTCTGTTTCCGAGTGCAGCTGAATTGACAACTCCGCTGTTAAGGCTTTCAAGTATTCTTTGTCTCCCCTTGTGTCGAATCAATAAATTGGGTTTTACTTCCCGCGAAGACTGTTGCGATCCCCTATACTTGTGGGTCATCAGCTATGTAGGCGATCCATTTACTTAGGGTAACAATTGGCACCAACCTCAAAGATATATTTGGGAGAGACTAGATAGGGGTATGGCCAACATGGAGTGGAGGTGCTTATTCCACCTGAACAGGATTATCAACGGTGAGCCTCGGCACTCTGATCACAAGCCTATCATAGTTGTTCTCAATGATCAAGCCTCACTGCAAGGGGATGGAGGCTCAATATCCTCTTTCAAGTTTGAAGATTTGGGCCTTGAGGAGGAGGAGTGTGGTGGAGTTGTAGAGAAAGCATGGAACATGAAGTTTGACTCAAGTATGTATTGGCAATAGCGAGCACACACAAATTGGCTCAAGTATGGTGACCGTGACACAAAATACTTCCATGCCTTTGCCTCGGAAATGAGAAAGACGAGTGTAATAAAAAAAATTGAGGAGAAAAGGGGGAGGAGGAGTGGAGGGAGAAAAGGAGTTAGGAAATTGTGTTACTAAGCACTACAAAAGTTTGTTCATGTCATCTGCAGGTCCTATAAATCAGGATCTTTTGCAATTTGTCACCTGGTTAGTAAAGGAAAATGTGAATACGATGCTGATTCGCGAATATTCAGTGAATGAGGTGAATTAAGAAATTGAATCTATTGTGGATCTTAAGGCCCCGGGGCCGGATGGGATGCTTGCAATTTTTTATAAGAAATTCTGGCACATGGTGGGTTCAAAAATTCGACAAGAGGTCCTTGGTGTTCTTAATGATGGTCTGATGCCTGAGGGGTGGAACGAAACGACGATTGTGCTTATTAGTAAAGTTAAATATTGAGAGAATATCACTAAGTTCAGACCGACCTGTTTGAGTAATGTGCTCTACAAATTTATCTCGAAATTTCTGGCCATCCGTTTGAAAATTGTTCTACCCCACATCATATCCCCTACACAGTCAGCCTTTGTTCTTGGACGCATGATAACAGATAATGTGCTCTTAGAGTATGAGATCACCCATATGATGCATCGAAGAAAAGGGGGGGGGAAGTGGTTTGGTGGTAGTAAAGTTGGGCATTAGCAAGGCATACGATCATGTTGAATGGAATTTCCTTGAAAGAATCATGCTCGAGATTGGTTTTACTGCTGAGTTGGTGAAGGTCATCATGAACTGTGTGAGGTTTGTGTTGTATTGAGTTAAACTCAACAAAACATTGTTCGATGCTTTTGTTCCTGAGCATGGTCATCGACGGGGCCCTGTCACCGTATCTCTTTATATTATGCTCTGAAGGTTTTTCGGTGTTACTCAAAAATACTGAAGAAGAGGGTACTTTGCAAGGGGTTCAATTATGCACAAGGGCTCCAAAGATAAATCATCTTTTTCTAGACGAATCACTGATAGTAATGAAAGGAAATGTGGCTAATGCAACCAAGTTACAAAAAAATCTGGCGCTAAATGAAGTTCAGTCGGGATAGATGATCAATAGAAGTAAATCTTCGGCAATGTTTAGCAAGGGAACGAAGGATAACATGAAGCAAGCCATCCTGAATGTATTGGGTATCCAAGAGAGTCAAGAAATGGAAGATACTTGGGCCTGCCAGTTCATTTGGGGGCATCAAAATCAAACGAGTTTGAATACCTTAAGGAAAAAAGTTTGGAACATGATCGAGCAGCTACTCTCGAAGACATGTAAAGATGTCATGATTAAGGCAATTGCACAAGCTATTCCCACCTGCGATATGTCCTGTTTCGACTTGACAAAAACCTTGTGTGAGCAAATCAGTGCTATGATATGTCGCTACATGTGGAGCCACCAAGACGGGAAAAATAAATATCATTGGCCGAGTGGGAGGTAAGGACAAAAGCAAAGGAAGAAGGAGGGATGAGGTTTAGAGATCCTCACATCTTTAACCTGGCGATGCTAGCTAGCCAAAGTTGGTGTATGCTATAGAACCCTCATTCCTTATGTTGTACAGTTCTCAAAGACCTTTACTTTCCAGATACATCAATCCTCGAATCCAAGCCAAATGGATCTGGATTTCATCTTCCCAAAACTTTACATAGACCTTCTTGCAATCAATATTTCCCATGAGATATTTCAAGAAAGTTCTTCCAAAAGTAATTGGGCAATAAGAATCAGTAGGCATATCAGCTACCGTCAACGGGATACTCATATGGGAAAAGATAAATTGGAACATCCTTAATAACTCCCATCGGTACTCTAAGTGTTTTATTAGCATGTCATGTTGGTATTTATTAGTTCAGCTGTTTCTAGTTCATCTTGAATGTCATTAACAACTGTTTCTATCTCACAAATGTCATAGTAAGAAGACTCACCGAAAGTACATGGAAGAATAGGCTTACCAACATTTTTAGCTTTTACCTTTCCTTCATTAAATTGGGAAGCTTCAGTGTCAAGTTCAGCTACATTGCAATGTGCAAACATAGCCAATATTTCTTCCTTGGCTATTCTCTTACATTGCAATGTGCAAACATAGCCAATATTTCTTCCTTTGTTATTTCTCTTTCTTCTTCTTCTTCTTCTTCTTCTTCTTCTTCTTCTTCTTCTTCTTCTTGTTCTTCTTCTTCTTCTTCTTCTTCTTCTTCTTCTTGTTCTTCTTCTTCTTCTTCTTCTTCTTCTCACTAGTAACATATGGGTCTTCGATGATGGTTTGATACTGATGTTTGAGAAATCCGTCAGCGATTGTCTTTTTCTATGACGATACGGTGTTTTCGCTTCACGGATGGCGATTTGGGCCGCTCGGCCCGAAAAATTAGTGACGGGCGAGGTCTAAACGTCAATGATTGTGCAGAAATGAGCATCGCAGATGGTGGGCGGCCCAAACTACGGAGTCAGCAGGGGGCGTCACAACAACTGGGCTTCGGGCCGGTGGACACACCTGACCCACACTCTGCACGCTTCTGTTCACGTACTTTTATGTCTGACCGCACAACAGTCCAAGGACTGCAGCACTGGGACCCATATTTGTAAGGGGAGACAACCACTGTCTGCATACATGTACCTGGCCTGCAGCAATTGGGCCCGCATGTCAGGTACCGACACGACCCACCTGTGTGGGGTAGCCCGTTCCGATAGCCTCTAGGCATGCGAAGTGGACCAGAACTGTTAGTACCACCAACATGGGTTCCACATGTCAGTTGCTGTCATCGTGGGGAACAGATAGATGCCATAGGATGGCTTAAGTTGGGGCCGAATGGACGCTAGAGGATTCGGGGGAGGGTTTGTGATTAGATGGGATGAACTTCCGGATGGTTTCCTCAAGAACTTAGCCAAGGCTAGAGGTTGAAGAAAAAATACATAAGGAAGAACTCGCTCTAGATCATCTTCTTTATTGATCTCCACAAGTTACAAGTTTCTCAGTACTGTTATCACCAGATTTTGGCTAAATCAGGAGATGGGCCGCGATCAAGATGGGTTTGAAGAATATACATGGAAGGAATACGTGAATCGGCTTTGTGTACCAAGTTGGGCTAATTGCCCGTGTATCTGTAACATATTAGATTACGTATCGGTTAGGAGTTAGAGTTTTACCCGTGCACGGTTAGGTGCACGCCCGAATTAGAGAGTCCCTTGGACTATAAATATGTATCTAGGGTTTATGAAATAAACAACAACCAACGTTCAACACAAAAAAATCTCGGCGCATCGCCAACTCCTTCGTCTCGAGGGTTTCTCCGAGTAGCACCATGCTCGCCTAGATCGCATCTTGCGATCTAGGCAGCACAAGCCTACCCACGTTGTTCATGCGTTGCTCGTGCTGAAGCCTTTTTGATGGCGAGCAACGTAGTTATCTTAGATGTGTTAGGGTTAGCATTGTTCTTCGTATCATATGCTCGTCGTAGTGCAACCCTTATGCATCTAGCCGCCCTTACACCTATCTTAGGTGTAGGGGCGGCACCCCGCTTGATCATAGTTTAGTAGATCCGATCCGTTACGGTTGCTCCTTGTTCATCAAGGATTAGTTTAACATCCGCAATAGTTAGGCCTTACAAAGGGTTGGAGGATCCAGCGGCGTGTAGGGTGGAGTTTGCTAGCCCTAGACAGGATGTTCCGGGGATCAACCTCGTGTTGGTTTTTAGGCCCTATCTAGGATCGGCTTACGGTCACCATACGCGAGCGCGAGGCCCAATCGTGAGTAGGATCATCCGATTATGCGATGAAAACCCTAAATCATCGTAGATCGTGTTAACTTTATCTTGATCAAGCAGGACCACCATATATTCGGACACCTTGTACGAATCATGGGTGGATCGGCTCTTTGAGCCGATTCACAGGATAACCTGAGAGCCGATCGAGGCTCGTATTTAATGTTTATGTGTATGCCATGCAGGAAACTAAGCGAGGCATCATCCAACACCTTCCTGACCAGGTATAGGTCGAGTGGCACGCCCTTGCGATAGCATCGGACGTGTGACCGAGGAGGCTTTGCGGGCCGTCGCTCCGAGGGACCGGGGCCAGCCGCAGCCCTAGTTGTTCCCGGCTCTACCGTGTTGCCGATCCACTGCCCGCCGGTGGGTTTCGACGCCAACACATTCTCGGCACGCCCCGGTGGGACCATCTTCGACATCCACCGCATCGCCATCTACATCCGAGATGGCGGAAAGCACTCCGGTCAAGTATGAGGATCTGACCGACGAGCTCAAGAAGAAGCATGACGAGATCAAGGCGGTCCTCGAAGCCGAACTCATCGGCTCTTTCCACAGAACCCGCTACCATGGCGTCAGGTGGAAGGGGTTCTCACCTGAAGGCGCACTCGATGGAGTGGACCTGTCCGCCCCGTCAGAAGAACGCACCAGGTCGCTGCGTCAGGAGATCAACTACATGGTGGCTCATTCGCAGCACCGCCACTCGAGAGCCTCGGTAAACACTTTGGAGCGTGTCGCCTCGCGCGTGGTCCAGGAAATCATGAGCCATTGGTATTCTCCGTCGGGACCAGCTCTAGGGACTTACAAAGGAGAGATGCCACTCCAGTCCCATCGTCCGCTGCCGTTCGCATGGGCAGCACCAGAAGTGCCGAACTCATCGGCATACGTCGTCTACAAGATTGGTGGTGATCCTAGTGACTACCAATTCCTACCCGAGGCGCCCAAGGAGATCCCGCACGGATACGCGTGCGCATACGTACCTGCACCGCAATACCCGGGCACTCTCGAACCAGGTTGCAACAAGCAGGGCCTTCGGAACAGCAGGAGGAACGTCGGGAGCCGATCTTGAGAAGCAAACGTGGTTAGCTAAGTACGCCACTCCGACAAACCTCCAGCAGCCCAGCTCCCGCAGTTGGCTTAGAACCGAAAAGCAAGCATGGCTGGTCAAGTATGCCACCCCGGCGAATCTTCGTGGTTCGACACCTTCAGCCATCACCGCGGATCAGATTTGTACAATTCTGAAAGATCAGTTCGGCATGATGCCGAAAAGGAAGACTTTCGGCTATACCAAGCCGTACCCCAACGACTACGAATTGATCCCGCTACCACCCAAATATCGGCTCCCGGACTTCACAAAGTTTAGTGGATCAGATGGTTCCAGCTCCATCGAGCATGTGAGCCGATATTTGGCACAGCTGGGCACGATCTCAGCATCAGACGAGTTGCGTGTGAGGTTCTTCACACAGTCCCTCACAGGATCGGCTTTCGGGTGGTACACATCGCTGCCACCGAACTCCATCCGGACTTGGAAGCAGTTGGAAGAGCAGTTCCATGAGCAAGTATCACTCGCAGGCTTCCGAGGCTGGCATTGCCGATCTAGCACAAGTACGACAGAGCGCGGGGAGACAAGTGTCGAATACATCCAGCGCTTCAGGACCATTAGGAACCGATGCTATTCGGTTCACGTAAGTGAAAAAGAAGCAGCCGAGTTGGCGGTGGTGGGTCTCTCATCATCGATCAAGGACGTGGCCTCCCAAGCAGACTACCCTTCATTGGCGCACATGGTGCAGAAGCTGTCAGCATATGAACAGCGCCACCCAGATGTTTACCAGGACAAATTCAAGCGTGCGGTAGCCCTGGTTGAGGCAGACGAGGATGAAGGTGCTGCGGGAGATCGAGAGGTAGCAGTGGCTGAATGGACTCGAGCGGCAGGCCCCGTGTCCCGCAAATGGGTTAAGCCACAAGGCCCTCCAAAAGGGTTCGACTTCGACGTGACCAAAACCGAGCAGATTTTCGATCTCTTACTCACGGAGAAGCATATAAAGGTACCCGAAGGCCACAAGATCCCCACGGTGCAAGAGCTGAATGGAAAGCCATACCGCAAATGGCATAACACGTTCACCCACACCACTAACGACTGCAGGGTGTGGCGGCAGCAGATCCAAATGGCGATAGAAAATGGACGGTTAATTTTCAACTAGTACGCCATGAAGGTCGACACACACCCCTTCCCCGCCGTGAACATGGTGGAGTATACTTACCATGGAGGGTGCCAGCCAGATCTCTCGTGCAATATCAACATGGTAGGGTTTGGGAACCACTCTGGTAAGGACGGAGATGAGGGCTGCTGCTCTCATAGCAAAGATACAGAGGAAGCCGCTCCACGCGATCGGCTCCGCCAAGACGGCAAGCGCTACGTCACAGAGGGAGAAGTGAAGAACATGAGATATCAGCGACCTCTCTCTGATCACCTCCTCAACAAGTATGTGAGCTCGGATGACCAACGCCGGCGATACGGCGATGATGATGAAAGAGATCGTCTGGCCAGAGAAGCCAGAAGACATCGTCGGCACGATCGCGATGAGGAGGAGCACGAGCGCCGGGCCAAGGAAAAGTCAGGGGAGCGAGACGACGTGGATAGGCACTGGGACTGCCCCTTCTTCAGACACTGCTGGGATTCAGGAATGAGCCGATTGCCCACAATCGGCAATTGCCCGTAATGCAACCGGAAGAAGAAGGAGACAGCCAACGTGTCCGTGTTCAAGCGCCTAGGGCCTCTCCCGCCACAAAGCAAACGCGCTGAGTCCCTCGGTTAGAAGATCTCGAGGATTCGGAAGACGAGGGGGAAGAAGAAGACAGTACCACCGGCCAAGGTGGTGCCCCGATGGGCTCAGCCGTTCCCAAAGCGCAGGGTTCAGCGATTGCGCGGCCCGGAGGAAGCCGAAAGGCTATACTTGCATACACCGAGGAAGGCACGACCTGATCCGGCTGCGAAAGTTCAGCGAACCCTGGATGAAGAGGGTCGTCCACGGAAAATGGAGTGGCGCCCTGCAAGAGGAAAGCCGATGATGAACCATCGGCTGGCACAAACATGGTGCTCGTCCTTCCGACGAAGCTTAGTGCTCCACGATTACACGATGCACTCGAGGTGGACGACAACAAGCGCACCAACATGATAAAGTCAGAGATTGGGCTGGTTTTATCCACCGGCCTGACCGAGTAGCAAAAGCAAATTAATGAGCAGACGTGGCGAGGCTGATCCTTGTGATCGGCCCCAAAAATTTGTGGAGGGACATTGCAAAACCTTCATCGAACAAGAAACGTGGAGGCCGATTCCAGCAATCGGCCAAAATTATCCTCACCATCCATTCTCGCTCGGGTTCAACGTTTGATCCAGCGGGGAATACCTAAAGAGCCGACACCATCAATTCTCTTGACAGAATCGGCTCGGGGGGGCACCTAGGTGGATAAAACAGGAGGATACGAAGTAGGAGTATCAAGTATGGGGGCCGACACATAAAATCGGCCGTAAAAAATTCAAAAATTTTAAGCACAGCCGATGCAGCAGACATCGACTTAAGGATATGAAGCCGATGCATGGCCATCGACTCAAGAGGTATAACTATTATAATCAGAGGATCAATGGAGCAGGAAGTGTATCCTCTCTTCAAGGATCTCCGAGTTCTCTTTGCGAGTATTCGTGTCCGCAGTATCAGCTGGGGCAGTTTGGGGATCATGACCCTGACCAATGCCAAGAACAGCATGGACGTGCAGATCAGGTTAAGGATGGATTGCATCAAATCCGCCAAAGGAAGGAGCTGATCTGACCTGCAAGGCGCGAGAAGTGGACTGAAGAAGCTCGGGGGGCAGCTCACTCTGAAGGTTCTCTGCTCTGGAGAGCCGATTTTGTTGAAATCGGCTGGCTCTGCATCATGACTTGGAAACCGATGGCGACACGTTTGGTTAGCCCACTGCTATGCTCGCCTTGGTAAAGGCTCGGGGGCAACTGATTGCGTAGATATTCTGTTCTTAAGAAGCCGATTGGGATTTCATCGGATAGCCCTCCATCATAACCTTTTTTAAAGGGGATTGGGCAGGTTTGAAGAGTATCACTGAATATCTGAAAACCCAGAGGTATCGACTTCAGCATCAAGTCGTTTCAGCAGTGGTTCTGGGGCTCTCGTAAGGGCGTTGATCTGCCTGGTTGTCCGCCAGAGCTCAAAGTCATCGGTTGGAAAAGGCGAAAGATAGATTGTGAAGGATTGATATGTCAACCTCAGCTTTCGGGCATTGATCAAATTCACGATCGCTCCGATGTCAAAGGGGTGAAGAATGGGTCATGAGAGACCGATGCGTTGTCATCGGCTCATTAAGCATTGGCTAAGTGACGATCGGCGGAATCAAGTATGAAGGGAAATCGGCTAAATTGGCATAAAGGAAATCGGCAAAATCAAATTGGGGAATTTCTTCATTGATAAACCAGATTTCTTACATAGAAGAGCTGATTGCTCTCAAAAGGGAGTACTAAGGGGATACATTGCCCCGTCTACTACTGCTGATCCTATACTAAGGGTCCTATCTACGGGCCGTCGCTGCCCTCGTCATCACCCTCGTCGCCGCTGTCGGCGCTTCTCCCGGCGGGCTCGTCGTCGCTGCTGTAGCGACCGCCGGCGGGACCTTCGTTGTCCTCATCCTCCTCGTCGTCGTCGTCATCGTCGCTATCGTAGTCACTGAGATTCCCCGGCCAGGGGCTGTGGCGTTTGGCCGGCGGCTCGTCGGAGGGGCTGTCGTCGTCGTCCTCCTCCTCCTCCTCCTCCCCCACCTCCTCGGAGGTGGTGAAGTCATCCCAGGAGAAGCGATCGTCGTCGCTCTCCTCCTCCGATTCCCCGTCGGCGAGGAAGCGGAGGTCGCTCTCCCCACTGGTCAAGGACTTGTCGTCCTCGGACCGGATGGAGGAGGCGTGGTCTTCCGTGTCCCATTCTTCTGGTGCGCGAATGTCCGGCGGCGTCTCGCGGGAGGAGGAGGACCCAAGGGAAAGTTCCGATGAGGTGGAGGAAGAGGAAGACATGGTGCGCAGAAGGGCTTTTGGAGTGCTAATGCGGAGAGGATGAGGAGGAGAACTGTTCGGTGCGGTTAAATAAAAGAAGTGGGGATTTAATGTTCGAACAGTTTTCGAGGAGGTGGTGCCAAAAAACTGTCAAATCGTGCGAGAGAAGTTGGGAAGGCAAGTTGTCATGATGGAAAATACTGCGACGGTTCCGCTTCCGCCACGACATGACCCCTCGGAGGAAAAAACGAGTGGTTTTGAAATTATCATTACCAAAACCAGGGGGGCATGTGTTATCACCAGATTTTGGCTAAATCAGGAGATGGGCCGCGATCAAGATGGGTTTGAAGAATATACATGGAAGGAATACGTGAATCGGCTTTGTGTACCAAGTTGGGCTAATTGCCCGTGTATCTGTAACATATTAGATTACGTATCGGTTAGGAGTTAGAGTTTTACCCGTGCACGGTTAGGTGCACGCCCGAATTAGAAAGTCCCTTGGACTATAAATATGTATCTAGGGTTTATGAAATAAACAACAACCAACGTTCAACACAAACAAATCTCGGCGCATCGCCAACTCCTTCGTCTCGAGGGTTTCTCCGGTAAGCACCATGCTGCCTAGATCGCATCTTGCGATCTAGGCAGCACAAGCCTACCCACGTTGTTCATGCGTTGCTCGTGCCGAAGCCTTTTTGATGGCGAGCAACGTAGTTATCTTAGACGTGTTAGGGTTAGCATTGTTCTTCGTATCATATGCTGTCGTAGTGCAACCCTTATGCATCTAGCCGCCCTTACACCTATCTTAGGTGTAGGGGCGGCACCCCGCTTGATCATAGTTTAGTAGATCCGATCCGTTACGGTTGCTCCTTGTTCATCAAGGATTAGTTTAACATCCGCAATAGTTAGGCCTTACAAAGGGTTGGAGGATCCAGCGGCGTGTAGGGTGGAGTTTGCTAGCCCTAGACAGGATGTTCCGGGGATCAACCTCGTGTTGGTTTTTAGGCCCTATCTAGGATCGGCTTACGGTCACCGTACGCGAGCGCGAGGCCCAATCGTGAGTAGGATGATCCGATTATGCGGTGAAAACCCTAAATCGTCGTAGATCGTGTTAACTTTATCTTGATCAAGCAGGACCACCATATATTCGGACACCTTGTACGAATCATGGGTGGATCGGCTCTATGAGCCGATTCACAGGATAACCTGAGAGCCGATCGAGGCTCGTATTTAATGTTTACGTGTATGCCATGGAGGAAACTAAGCGAGGCATCATCCAACACCTTCCTGACCAGGTATAGGTCAGGTGGCACGCCCTTGTGATAGCATCGGACGTGTGACCAGGAGGCTTTGCGGGCCGTCGCTCTGAGGGACTGGGGCCAGCCGCAGCCCTAGTTGTTCCCGGCTCTACTGTGTTGCCAGTCACTGCCCGCCGGTGGGTTTCTGACGCCAACAAGTACAAAGGCTCAATTATGCGTACATGTGTCCGTGCCCGTGAAGAGGGCTGCCCCCTCTCCTTATATAGGGGAGAGGGTGGCTTACAGGGCAAGAAACCCTAATGGCATCTTTGACTAGACAAACTACTTTACAAAGCTACTTTAATCATGGATGACACCGGGGTCTTCTTTAATCAGGGAGGCTGACGTCCTCCGGCTTCTTTCATCGTCATCCTCCTCTTTATCGTCAGCCCTTCGTTTAAAGCTACTTTGCTTAGCTCATCTTTGTCTTCTAGCTCTGGAGAGAATCTTTGACCAGTCCTGCCGACGTGCTACAGCCCACTTCTTACCGGTGGCCCGGTGTCTTTTCTATCCGGTCCCGGTATACCTCTTTTGGGGATACCGGCTTAGCTTCACTTAGCCAAATCCTTAACTTCGTGCTCCGGTATAAACATTAAACCGGTACCTCGATGGCCTAAACCATCCGGTTTTGGCATGCCTTTGGCATACCGGGGTCATCCCCCAACATTAGTCCCCGAAGCTGGTATAGTCCGGCGGATCCTATCCGACGCACCATGCCAGGTTCTCATAGCTTAAGGTACCGGTTTAATCTTTCCGGCGAAGAACTTAAATCTCCAGCATCTTTGTCGGACTTACTTCTTCCCTCTCTTCGTGGTGCCTCCGGTATCTCTTTCCCCGGCATCCTAGACATTAACTCTTTCCTCGGCGAAGTCGAGAATTTCTCGGGTACAGTGCCTGTCAGTGACATGCGCACTATGTCTGACGCGCCAGTGTCAGAGGTCACTTCCCTTCGGCTTTTGCGCCTGCATTTATGGCGCCACACCGGATCCTCGCGGCCGTTCCGGATCCGTGTGGCCTCCCTGTGACATGTTGTTTTCCGCGCGTGTATCTGCGTGCCACGTGGCGGCCCACGAGGCGAACGGCCGCGGCCCGACGGTTTTCGGCCCACTTTCCCTTCTCTCTATATAAGGGCGGAGCGGTTCCTCTTCATCTTCTTCTTTGCACTCGCCCCCATTTCCAGAGCAGTTTGAGCCCTTCGCCCCTTGCTTCCTCTTTGCCGCCGGTCGCCGCCAGAGCGCTGCTTCTGTCGACGCTAGGACGTTGCTCTCACCGCGTCGAAGCTCTTCACCGCGTGGAGTTCTTGCTGCGTTCCTTCCTCACTGCAGATTCAAGCTTTCTCCGACGGACCTCGCCCTTCTCCGTCGCCGGCCTTCGTCGACGGCCAAGAGCTCGCCGTTCCTCCGGCGAACTTCTCCCTGAACGCCTCCGCCGCCTCAGGTTAGGCTCGATACATCTTTACCTCTTCTCTCTTAGCTTTCCAGATCTTGGGCCGTTAGAGTATTTATCCCCTCTTTATTTTTCTTTTTCTCTTACTCGTAGATCTTCGCGCGAGAGTCTTTTTGGGGAAAACTGTTTTACGGTAGATTCCGGTGTCCTCCAGATCCACATGTCTAGCGAAGAATCTCTTCTTGCCTCCTCTTCTAGTAGTCAAGGCAGTAGCACTTCCGACGGGCTAACCGAAGATCTCGCCCGGATGGAAACAGAATCCAGCAAAGATCAAGAGGTCGGCACCTCCAGCCGGGCCCCCGGAAAGGATCTTTCCGGTATCACACGCGGAGCCTGGAGAGGTTCCGACGTGACTCAACACGAGATCGACTGGATTTACCGGTCTAGGAGAATACCGGATGGAGTCTCCTGCCGGCTTCCAGGTGACGAGATCGAACCGGTGCTTGAACCCGGTGAGGTCGTTGTTTTCCTTGCTCACTTTGAGCGTGGCTTCGGCCTTCCTGCCTCCGACTTCTTCCGCCAATTCCTCGATTTTTATCGACTCCAGCCTCACCACCTTCCCGGCAACGCCGTTTTTTATCTTTCTTGTTTTGTGGCCTTCATGAAGGCTACATCGGCATCCGTCCCGCTCGCGAGACGTTTGCCCGCTTCTTTTCTCTCCGGATCAACTCGGTCCAGGGCAAGGACATTCCCAAGCCCAAACCCCCCGTACAATGCGGGTCTTGTATCATCGGCTCCCGCCAAGGGAGCCCCTTCTTTAAGTTCAACGGCCTCGAGTCTTGCCGGTTGTGGCAGACGATGTTCTTCTACGTGAAGAACAAGAGCGCCACTGACCTCATCAATCTGCCGCCCTTCAATCCGGCGCCGCCCACCAAGGTCAACTGGAACTACAACCCCGGTACAGATCACATAGAGACGAACCGGGTGGTACGCTTCATGTTGAAGCTGATGAAGGAGACCAACATTTGCTCCGATGATATTATCCGCACCTTCATCCGCCGCCGGGTGCTTCCCCTTAAGCACCGCGCTCACAAGATAAGCGAGATGTACGGCCTCGGCGATCCCACCAAGATCACCGGCCTACCCTTGAGCAAGGCGGATGTGGTCCTGAAGGATAATCAAATATGCCAAACGGACATGCCGGATGACTGGGAGTGGGGCTTTCTTCCTCTCAGCTCCCTCAACCCCCAACCAAGAAAGTAAGAGATTACGCCACCCGGGCTGTTCTACCGGTAACTTTTATGCTGTGGCTAACTGTTTTCTTTCTGTTTTCAGGCTAGGGACCGCTTCCCTCGCATCGAGTCAGATCGGCGAGGCCCTTGCCGGAAGCGGCCTTTGGACAAGGTTGATCCAGATCCCTTCGTCCCTTGGTACGAACTCAAGATGGGTCGCCTCCCACTCTCGCGCCTGGTAACCCCTCTCGCGGTTTCCGTCGATGAGCTCACCATGCTTGAGGTAGTTTCCTCTTCCAGGTCTCTCATATTCTGTTGCCTATTTCCTTCGCAGACGTTCCTCGCCTGGCCCCGAACCACGAGTCCACGAGCACGTGCCTCCCCTGCGAGGCCGAGGTCGGGGATGAGTTCCTCGAATAAGCTCATGCCCCGTGAGCAAAAAGAACAAGGCGCCTGCTGTCGACGCCGGCTCTAGCCAAGCTCCTCCCGCCAAACGCTCCCGGACGAAGTCCTTGGGGGAAAGGCAAGTAGGCACGAGCGCTACAAGCATAAGCAGATGCCGGTTTCTTCCGGTAAGTTCTTTATTTCTCTTTTTGTTTTCCAAACTTTCCCTTTCTCTTTGTTGTTTCTGATCTTTCCTTTTCTTTTTGTTTAGCCCTGCTCTCACGCTGTCCAAGGGCGCCGGCGGCCCGAAGCCGGTGACCTCTGAGGGAACCGCAAGGGCTCCAACTCCTCCTCCTCGAACAAGCCCGGTACCATCCGGTACCGGCGACCTCTCCGCCTCCCCTCTGGGAGGCACTACAAGTGCGGGGCGCGCGCCCCCTGCACCTCCTGATCACCGCGCGGAGGAGGATCTCACCTCCCCTCCTGAGACCCAAGACACCGGCGCCAGCAACACCGGCGCCGACGATGAAACTGCCGGGCGGGCGGAACCTCTGGTTCCTCCTGCCCCGAAGAAGAAGAAGAAGAAGAAGCAGCCAAGCTCTTCCCCCACCAAGGCCGCGCCGGATACTTCCGTGCCGGCCTCCTCTGCACCGCCCCCGGAAGCTCCTACTCTTGAGCCTACTGGGACCACTCCAACACCGCTACCAAGCCAAGGACCTCCCGCGGCCAAGCCAAAGCCGCCGCCTGAGACCCCCAAGATCACCAAGTTCCTCAAGCCGGGGGCTTCTCGGGGAAAGGCCGTGGAGGGCAGCGCCTCAGCCGGCTCGCAGTCTCTAGTGCTGCACGTCAGCCCCTGCCGTGCTACGGTCCAAGAAAACCTTCCGGCCTCCCGGGCCGGATCGTTGAGCTGAAGCGCGAGGGCCGGGACCACGGGGCACCTTCTCCCCTACGCCCTAAAATGGAATGATGCGGATATATCTGCATCCACCCGCGGCCTGGGGAAGGACCGTCTTCCAGCGCCAGACCCTGCTGGGCCCCGGTCCACTGAAGAACACTTCATGCGGCTCAAGCGCGCCGTGAAGGAGTTCGACAGTGCGTGGTACGACGCCACTAGCAACGTGGTGGTAAGTTTCGCCTGCAACTTTTTGTTGATGCCGGTTTCTTTCTTTTCGGATCTTGTCTATCTTCCCAGTCCCCGAGTTTCGTGTTGAGAGCATAGCTCTTAGCGCGAAACTAAAGCAAAAACTCAAAAGAACCGGCATAGCCAGTCCCCGAGTTTCGGGTTGAGAGCATAGCTCTTAGCGCGAAACTAAAGCAAAAACTTAAAAGAACCGGCATAGCCAGTCCCCGAGTTTCGGGTTGATAACATAGTTTCTTTCTTTTTCACAATTATCTTCCTTTGAACAGAGCACCGCGGATGCCCGGAAGCAGCTCTTCGAGGAGCTTCTCTGGGAGCATCGGGACCTTGCCGAGGCCCACAACCACTGCCAAGGTTTATTTCCTTTCTTTTCCTCCGGCATCTTTTTACCGGAATGTTTTCTTCTTTAACACTTATGAATCTTTTGTTCAACAGCTGTCCCGGAAGCTACCCTTGAGGCCCTCAAGGTCCAGATTGCCACTCTCCAAGGTGTCACTTTTTCTTTTCCGGTTGACTCGTTCTTTCCTCATTTTATCAGCTGCCACTTTGCTAACACTGTTCTTTCCGGTGCTTAGGCGAAAAGGAGTAGCTCATCAAGGAGCACCACGAGGCGCTGGATGCCCAGAAGACCGCCTCCAGGGAGCTTATGGAACAGGCTATGCGGGCCGCGCTCTAGCACGAGAAAGATCTGAAGGACGCCAAGGCGTCAGCCGAGGCCAGGCTGGCGGAGGTCGTGGATGATTCCGCGAACTCCACTGCGGTCGAGCCGAGGGCGAGCTGAGAGGAGATGGGCAAGTTCCGAAGAGCTGCTGAAGACCAGGTCGCTCGCTTGACCGCGGAGCAGAAGGAATATGATGATTTGGTCACGCGAACCGACGCGCTTGCTCTCAGTAAGTATTTTTTCTTTCCTTTCCGGCTTTTGCTTAGAAGCTTATTTGCTCCGGTAGCATTCTCCTTATGCCCTTCCTTTATTTTGCAGAACTCTTTCCGGACTCCCAGGTGCATGCAGAGAAGAAGGTTTCCGAGCGCCGGGCTGCGCAGCAGTTCGAGAATCTGGCCGCGCCTTGGGATCCTTATGATCACTTGGTTGCCCTCTCTGCCCGCGTCCAGCACATGCGCTCAGTGGACCGGCACCTTGCCGATCTGCCGGACATCGCCATACTTCTTTTCAAGGTGATGTGG
>NC_061513.1:211968386-212012399 GCF_022539505.1 Lolium rigidum | reverse complement strand
CATCCAGGACTCCACCTTCCATGGTGATTTCTTCCGGAAGGTTCTAGAACATTCTATCGCCTTCCGTAAATGCACCGGATCATTTCCAAACTTGGAAAGTGAATTCCTATATATGAATCTTATTCTCCAGACCATTCTGGACCTCCTCATGATGTTCTAGATCCCATCCAAGACTCCGAACAACATTCGAACTCCATTCCATATTCCATATCTACTTAAAACGACAGCAAACCTTAAGTGTGTCACCCTACGGTTCGAGAACTATGCGGACATGATCGAGACTCCTCTCCGATCAATAACTAATAGCGGGACCTGGAGATCCATAATAGCTCCCACATATTCAACGATGACTTTGTGATCGAAAGAACCATTCACATAAAATAACAATTCCTTTTGTCTCGCGATATTTTACTTATCCGAAGTTTGATCGTCGGTATGTCCGTACCTAGTTCAACCTCGTTACTGATAAGTACTCTTTACTCGTACCGTGATATGATATCCCTTGTGAACCAGTCACATGCTTGCAAGCTAATCAGATATCATTCCACCGAGAGGGCCCAGAGCATATATATCCGTCTACTGGATGGACAAATCCAACTATTGTTACAAGTGCCTCAACCCTATACTTTCCGAACACTTAATGCCACCTTTATAACAACCCATTTACGCAATAGTGTTTGGTGTCATCAAAGCATCCATCCGGTGTAGGTGATTAACAAGATCTCATGGTCGAAGGACTAAGTTACTATGCATATTATAGCTTGAAGCATAAAGAACTAAATGACTTGATCATATGCTACGCTTACTATGGGTGTATATCCATCACATCATTTACCTAATGATATGACCTTGTTATTAATAACATCCAATGTTCATGATCATGAAACTATGATCATCTATTAATCAACAAGCTAGTTTAACAAGAGGCTTACTAGGGACTCTTTTATGTTTACATAACACACATCTCTACTATATAAAAAGGAGGAACTGGTTCTGTTTCCTCCGGTCGGAGGTTTCGTCCTACATATTTTCATCTGACCATTTTACCCTCCCACCGCACCATCAAACAATGCATCAGGCAATCAGGCAACATCACCACAACATAAATGTTGTCCAGCATCAGGGTATGAATTACAGGGATACATGCAAGATCTGAAAAGGGATACAGGAACCATAATTTCAGGGATTACACACCATCACCGCACCATCAGGCAACATCCGAAAAGGCAACAAAGATATTTTTGGTAGTTACCTTACATGTGTGGCAAACAGGGATACATGAAACATGAATTATAGGGCAAAATCCGAAAAGGGATACACACCATCCGAAAAGGAAATTAGACACCATCAAGGAAACATGAATTATAGGAAAGCAAAGTAAATTACAGGAAAGGTAAACTCTGACCACGCAATTTCAGAGATCTCCCAGCAACACAACACAATCCAGATATCTCGCACCAACCATAATTTCAAGGATTTCAGGGTCTCTCATCAACACATAACAAAGGAAAGTCCTAGATAGAGAATCCCTTGAATCGTGTCTGGGCGATTTAAGTTGCAAGCATATAAAGGGTACCTCAAAGCATTGCTAGGGTGTCTATGCAGATTTACTTCATCAGGGGGAGATTGTAACCTGTGTTGCCAGCATCAGAGAGAGTAAAGGTACGCCAACTGCACTTTTCAATTTGGTTGTCTCCCCACTTATTAGGAGACTTGCTGTTTCATGCTTTCAGATCTAACCTGTTTTAATACCTTGTGTGTGATCAGGGAGTATTTCTCATCAGGGAGAGTTTAAAACCCGTGTTGGGATCAGCAGGTTTATTGATGGTACGTAATCCCACTTGTTAGATAATCTTTGAGATTTAACTTGTTAGAATGAAGAAATCAGTATAGGACACCTGGTGTGTCACTAATACAATAATGTTTATAATAGTGTACTAATACCAATCTGATAGGAGACTTGCTGTTTCACTAAGCATAACTTCCTTCCCGTTCTGTTCCAAATTTAGGATATTTCTGTATGCAATTGTAGCAGATTTCCTTGTCTTGGTTTGATATTGTATATATAGACTGTGCGTGTAGAGGGAGTTTACATGCATAAATGTGTTGAAATGATAGATACTGCAAACACCCAACAGCTCGCCCAACTTGTAGCAGTGATTTCCTTGTCTTGGTTTGATACAGGCATCAATTTGTTGAAATGGTAGCGGTGATCTAGGAATGTATTTCAGACTCATTTGATACAAGTTCATGTGATGCAACACCTGTGTTTTGTTAGTAGGTTTGATCTTGGTTGTATATTGAAATATGGGTTGCATTATCTTTATTCAAATTTTAATTCGATTCTATTGTGAAATAATGATTGTAACCTTAGTTTGCACATTTTGGTTGCTGGCTATGCAATATTGGTTGCTCCCATTTTGTTTACATACTTAAGTTAGTTAAACATGCTTTTCACTTAACTGTTTCGGGTCAGGGAAACGCCGGTTGTGCTTGTGCCATCTTCTGATGTTAAAGCTGAAGTGTGAGCTCATCTACTTGTCATTTGGCATGCTGCTAGGTTCAAAGTGTCAATTCTTTGCAACTTTCCTATCAAAACCAACCTTTACGGCCTTTGTCCATTTTCATGTACTTGTATCTCAATTATTTAGGTCTGATTCTTTTAATAGGTTTAAAACATAAGGCATATACAGAATATATGTTTTCAAAATATTAGTTGTTTCTGATGCTTAGTCTCTTAAATAGAAAACATCAGTTCAGGCTACTATAATGGGGACAGAGACAAGAAACTAGAATTCAGGACATTTTTAGCTATGTACCTTGTCTATTTGCCATCATGCAGATTTACTTTGGCAGCCAATTGGTACATCAGGGTCATGATAAACCTTATTGGACTTCGGCTGGGTAGACCACATACATAGAGAATGTGTTTGGTTCTCATTGGAGGCAAATCTACAATGCCATACACTGCTGAAACTTAAAGTTCTTTGAAGTTCTGTGTGTAACAACATGCTCTCATGGATCATTATAGTAGAGTTCACAATGTAAATAAATTTATAGATGGAAAGGATGAACAGATTGGTCCTTACTTTCTAAGGCCGCAGCCAAATTCCTGAAGCATATATATATATATATATATATATATATATATATATATATATATATATATATATATTAGAAAACAATATGCTATTTTGAGCAACCTATCTGTACGTGCAAATTCTGGTTGCATAAAGAAAATTCATGAATCAAGGAGTATATGTGCTAGGGAATAGTGTGCAATTTAAACCACATCAAGCATTTTTGTGCAAAAAAATAGCAAGCAAGAACAGAGGGGAGACCATCATGCATATTTGTTCTTTCAGTCGCATTGTTACACTAAATGTGTTGTTCTTTCAGCATCAACATAGTGCAACAAGGCAATAAGCAAGAGAAAAGGACAGATATATACAAATAGAATGCACCGAGCCTGTTACTAATTTCTTACAGCTCCAATTAGTTATGGGCTGATTTTTAACAAACAAGTAGCACTGATTTCTTTCTTTCTTGATATTTCAGATGCGTGACATTGTTTTTATGCTAGAGGACTTGTTGCATAATAAACAACATTACCATTAGAAAGTTCAGAATTTGAGGTGATGTTTTTTGTTCCAGTTTCTTAAGAAGCCACATATATACTGTATGCCTATGCTATCCGTAGTATAACCATATGCTATCTGTAGAGATAGTAGTATAAAAGCAGTTGTTGAAATGTTGCTTATGGGACAACTCCTTAGTCATTAACTGAAGCACAATATGTGAAAATTAATCAAGCAAAATGATATCCATGAATTGACTCAGTTATTTCATGAGCTTGGTCCTAATGGTGTTCGGGCATTGTATGGCCGGTTCTCTTCAGTGTTTTTTTTAGCCTATAGAGTTCACTTGTGACAAATGGAGACACCACTTTTGGTTATAAGGGCATCTCCAACCGGGCGACCCATCCCGCGCCCGCGCGTCCGGATGGGTCGAAACGGACAAAACCGCGGCCCAGCGCGCGGACCCATCCCTAAAACGGATGGCCGCGGCGTCCGGGACGACCCAAACCCGGCCCAAATCTTGGACGAGTTTGCGTGGCCGCGGACGCGAAAGGCTGGTCGCTCGCGTCCTCCCTTGTCCGCCCCTGGCCCGCCCGTCTGCCTCCCAAAACAGAAAACACTCCACCGTACTCCCAAAACCTAGAGATGGCCGACGAAGCGACTGCCGCCGCCACCGCCACCGACACCACCGCCGCCATCGACGAGGAGGCACCCGCGGCCGCTGCCGCTCCTGCCGTGGAGGCGGCTCCTCGAACCGGCGGTGGCCGAGCTCCCCCGGACCGCCGACGAAGAAGGCGAAGGCCGAGCTCACCCCGGAGTAGAGGAAGCTCGAGAGCAGGAAGAGGGCCGACCGGCGCAGGGCGCTCGGACCAACGGAAGAGGGAAACCGCTGCCGAGCCGGAGCGGCAGCGGGCGGCGGAGCAGCTTCTCCAACTCCGCACGGAGGCGAAGAGCACTCTCGTTCAAGAGCAGCAGGCCATGCTATTTTACGGCCACCCAGCGCTCGGCCAGCACATGATCATCCCCGGCACCGGCGCGGCCTCGGTGGGGGAGCTCGGCCTCCTCCGTGACCCGGCCCCTTCCTCCAAGGTCAACTGCCCCACCGACTACCCTATTTGGGCACGAAATGGGGGCGCATGGGCGGCAGGCGTACCAGTCACGGGATGGGTCACCGGAGGTGGGCGAGTCCATGACGGGGCCGTCACCTTCGTCCATTGACCTGAACCGTGCGCCGGCGAACTCCAAAGGCCCGAAGAACCCGGGAGCAAGCTGCGACGTCCGGTGCACGCAACCTGTTCGACGATATGTCGGCCGCGCGCGCGCAGTCACCGTCCGCCGTGCAGGCCCCTCCGTCTTTCGCGCAGACAATGCCGACGACCCTTCCATATCCTTCTACACAGCAGGCTCCCCAGCCACCTCCCATTGACACACAGGCGGGCACAACTCGCCTCGTCCCGGCAAAGATAAACATTGAGGAGGAGCCGTTGTTCGGGTGAGGGCCTCACACAAGCCGCAGCTGCACAAGCTCGAGGTCGCCGGGTAAGCAAACGAACCGCCAACTACACGGAGAAGGAGGACAAGGTGCTCGTCGATGGATGGTTGACCATCGGGCAAGATGCGTTGACGGGTGCCGAGCAGTAAGGGTCCGCATTCTCGGCGCCGGATCTATGAATACTTCCATGAACATCGCAAATATGGACAGGAGCCATTTGAGAGCGACCGCAGCCGAAATATCGCTCCAAAAGAGGTGGGGAGCAATTCAAACGGAATGCAACAAGTTCCAGGCGGCGTATGAGCACGCGAGGCGGCTCCCCGTTAGTGGCATGGGTGTGAAGGACTTGGTATGATTCATAACCTCAACTTATTCATCCGATGTTTGCACATATGTTTATCGTTGTTGTCTCGCTTGCTCTAGGTGTGGCGAGCTTTGGAATTTCTACAAAGCCAACAATGGAGAGAAGACCTTTGCCTTCCCTCATTGTTGGAAGGAACTCCACGGCACCCCCAAGTTCCAGGAGGGGTACGAGGGCTACATGGCGACCTTGATCGGCAACAATCCCGCCAAAGATGCCACGGTCATTGACCTTGATGGTGGGCAGCCTTGCGGCAGCTCCGCTTCTCGTGCAAGTCGTCCACGCGGCCACAAGGCAACCAAAGCCGACATGAAGCGTGATGCGTCGTCCATGCTATTGTATGGCACTTTGAAGGAGATGCATGCGGACAGAGAGGTGTCCACGGACAAGAGGGATGAGAGGAGGCGCCGGGAGAAAGAAGAGGACAGGAAGAAATTCTTTGATGTCCAGCAGAAGAAGCTTGAGATTGAAGAGGTCAAGGCGAAGACCAAAGCTAAAGAACTTGAGCTCAAAGAGAGAGAACTTGAGCTCATAGCAATGGCAAGGGCCAAAGAGGTGGAGCTGAAGGCGAAGGAAGTTGAGCTCAAACGCCAAGCCGAGGACAACCTCATCATGAACGCCGACTTGACCAACATGAGCGAGGCAAAGAGATCTTGGTTCGAGAAGAGACAGAAGGAGATCCTCGAGCGCCCAAATTGAGTTAGACAATCTCAATTGTAATTTTTCTATTTTTCTCAAACTATGACACATTTTATTTGATTTATCATGGTACATTTGATAATATTGTATGGTATTTGATAATATTTTATATTTACTATATATTATTTTATGTTTACGAGATATTATTATATATCAAAGTGAATCTGTGGCCAGAGGACCTATTTTCCAAAGAAATAGGCCAAATGGCCAAATGGGTGGCCGCTGCGTTGGGCGCAGCACGCGACCCAAACGGACGCGCGGACGCGGGGCTCCGTCCGCGCGTCCGCTCGGGCACGCAAACGGCCCAAAACGGACGGCCCAGCGCGTCCGTTTGGGTCGCCCGGTTGGAGATGCCCTAAGACATCCATCCGATCAGCTTACTGGAGTGGTGTGTACCTAGCTGTAGAAGTACCATGTTTCACCAAGTCCGTAGTGCAGCTCGATTCAGTTATGATGTGTAAAATAAAACATATCACCGTAGTTGTTGTCTGATTGCAGTTTGCACCTTGATGTTTATTTTTATTTTTCAGTACAAATCTGTTCTGACCGCGCTCATCATCCTGTAATCAGTGCTGCTGCGCCGCCCAGCAAAGCGAGCAAGGGGCACGCCATCTTCATACTTCCTCCATTACAATGAATAAGGTGCGCACACTTTTCAAGGTCTGCCTTTGACCTACAGATCCGAAGGAACTAAAGAGACATCGTGCTAGGGAGCGTTATGTTGCAGACGGATAAACAAAAGAAAGATGAACCGCTCCAGAAGCGTCGTGAAGCCTATCTCAAAAGAAAGCCCGGCCATGTTTTCATCCCCAAGAGGCGCATCTAGGTGTGCTCATTCAACTACAGAGCACACACACCATTGATAAATAATTTCATGCACCACATTTTCTACTTGCAGAATATATGACTTACTGGTTTCATCTTTCTACTTGGAGATCGCTCTGATTCCCTGCTGAGACCCGCGGGAGGATGAGGCCGCCGTTGTGCTTCCATGGAACATGCTTTGCCCGCGTCCTTGGAGATCGCTCTGATTCCCTGCGGAGTGTTGTTGCGAGCCCCCTGCGAGCAGTGGGGAAGAGCGGGGCCGTGTCGTAGGCACGAGGTTATGGCGGCACCGGCGAGGAGATGGGAGTGGGCGGGGATATAGGGGAGTGGAGTACCTGTCGCCGGCGACGGGAGGTAGGAGAGTGGCGCTCCGTTCGCCGGCGGTAGTGAGGAGGCAGGGGTCTGGAGGGCCAGCGATGGGAGGCAGGGGAGTGGGGCTCTGTTGAACTGCGGTAGGCAGGCATCGGAGTGCAGCTCGAAGGAGGTGGAGGAGGAAAGCAGGAGAGACAACCTTGCTAGGGTCTCAAGCGGGTCCGAGGTTGGCGACGGCCGCAGAGGACGGGATGGAGCTGGATGGGCGAGTTGAGTTGGCGTGCAGATGTGCAGGATCTCACGGGGATGGCTGCTGCCCTGATTGTGGCAATTTTTGGGAGGAGGTGAGTCTGAACCAAGGAACACTTGCTGCTGCTATATTTTCCTCTGATGGATTGGATGGAACTTCGAGGGAGAGTGTTCATACTCCTGAATTTTACAGAGCTGTGAGGATCCTTTCTGAAAATATTTGTATGAAAATACATTCGAATATCTGATGGCGATTTATTTGTTGTGGTAAAATATTTCTCGTAGTGTTCTAATTTGATGCAGAGTAAACTTGAGCAAATCCAACATAATCAATTGTTTCAATTATAATTTGGTGCACTCTGAGTTTACTAATTTTCTTTTGAAAAACTTACTCCCAACGATCTATAATAAATAACGAAGCTTTATTTCAAATTTGAATTAAACTGGACCAAATATCTAATACTTATTATGTATCGGAGGATCAAAATGAGCACTAATTTAAACGGTTGTCTAAAATATGCACTTTGATACTACATCATGGTATTTATTTTCTGGAAATCAAACACGCGATATCATTGTTCTCTCCTAGGTAGCCGGTATTTGTCCTATTCAGCCATCTACTGTGCGGCATCAATGATTTTTCCATTTAAGACGAGGAGTTGATCGCAAGTGTTCTAACCTATGTTCACAACCACCGCCAAATCAATTTGATTACATGGAATCAACCTTATTCCATGCAAGATTTTTTCACATCATGGAAATGAACCCTTCAACATATAGAAATGCACCCGTAGCAACGCACGGGCAGATTTGCTAGTGTATTAATATTTCCGGTCAATACAATTATAGCATGAGATGCAAACTATTATCGTAAACACAAAGATATAATAATAATAACCATTTTATTATTGCATCTTGGGCATATCTCCAACATCTTTTGCAAACCATCTTAGCTACTGGATTGAGAGGACAAGTAAGTAAGGATATATATGAGGCAATTTCTCAGTTAGGCAGGTTTTTCATGATACTGTGTAACAAAACTATAAACAAGACCGTGCTGAAAGATCTAGAGGTACAAATCCCTGAGATCTTGTGCAGGCTAGAGTGCATTTCCCCCCAGCTTTCTTTGATGTGATGGTGCACCTAGCAGTGCATTTACCTAAGGCACGCCAAAGAGGTCCTGTGCATTATGGGTGGATGTACCCAGTTGAAAGGCGGTTGCACACTTTGAAGCGCTATCTGAAGAACAGGGCACGACCAGAAGGTTCTATTGCTGAGGGATATGTTGCGGATGAATGTCTCACATTTTGCTCGAGATACATGGGTGATGTGCACACAGTGTATAACAAGGAACCAAGAAATTCAGCTTTTGAAGATCTTGATTCCTATGATGTTGAAGTTTTTGGGCACGGAGTTAAATTTATTTCGGTGGGCGATTATGATCTTGAAGATCCTGCAGAAGTTAAAAAATGGTGTGGTATGTTTTGCACAACAGTTGTGAAACAGTCGAATATAGACGGTATGTTTTCACATATTAGCTAGCTTGCCTACTTTTATACATCCATACTTAAGTATGTTTGGACAACTGACTTTTAAAAAAGCAGTCTATACAGAAGTGAATTAACCCAGCAAAGGGTTCGAGACATTGACAGAGAAATGAGAACATGATTTGCGGACTGGTTGGAGAAAGAGGTTAGTTTTCGCTCTTCGTTCACGTGTTTCTAGATCTATTTTGATATCTGTGGACACTGCAGATTTGTCATATATTTCTTTGCTTGTGGTGTTGTAGCTTAAGGAGGAGATGAAAAGAGGAATTAATGTAAATCCGGATCTCTTCGCGTTGGGCTGTTCTCCGGATTTCAGGGTCAAGAAATACACAGCGTGCATAGTTAACGGGGTTTGATTTAGCACTACCAGCCGTGATGTGAATAAGAAGACACAGAATAGTGGAATTATGTTACCCGGTGCCAGAAATCTCACAAACAATGATCATAGTGATTACATTGGAATCCTTAAGGAGATTATTTGTTTACAGTACCATGATAACATGTCAGTTGTTATTTTCAAAGGTGATTGGTTTATACAAGGAAAAGATTGGATAAAAAATGATGGGTACTTCAAGAGCATTGATACGTCTCAAACGTATCTATAATTTCTTATGTTCCATGCTAGTTTTATGACAATACTCACATGTTTTATATACACTTTATATCAGTTTGATGCATTTTCCGGCACTAACCTATTAACAAGATGTCGAAGCGTCGCTCTCGTTTTCTCGCTGTTTTTGGTTTCAAAAATCCTACACAGGAAATATTCTCGGAATTGGACGAAACAAAAGCCCACGGTCTTATTTTCCACGGAGCCTTCCAGAACACCGAAGAGGAGACGGAGAGGGGGCACGAGGCGGCCACACTGTAGGGGGGCGCGGCCCCACCCCTGGCCGCGCCGCCTTATGGGGTGGGCCCCTCGAGCGTCCCCTGACTCTGCCCCTTCGCCTATATAATCTCTAGTACCGAGAGCCACGATACGAGAAAACATACTGAGACGCCGCCGCCGTCAACCCTACCTCGGGGGGTTCTGAAGATCGCCTCTGGCACCCTGCCGGAGAGGGGAATCATCACCAGAGGGCTCTACACCACCATGCCCGCCTCCGGACTGATGCATGAGTAGTTCATCCTTGGACTATGGGTCCATAGCAGTAGCTAGATGGTTGTCTTCTCCTCTTGTGCTATCATGTTTAGATCTTGTGAGCTGCCTATCATGATCAAGATCATCTATTTGTAATGCTGCATGTTGTGTTTCTTGGGATCCGATGAATATGGAATACTATGTCAAGTTGATTATTGATCTATCATATATGTGTTGTTTATGATCTTGCATTCTCTCCGTTGCTAGTAGAGGCTCTGGCCAAGTTGATACTTGTAACTCCAAGAGGGAGTATTTATGCTCGATAGTGGGTTCATGCCTCCATTGAATCTGGGACAGTGACAGAAAGTTCTAAGGTTATGGATGTGATGTTGCCACTAGGGATAAAAGATCAATGCTTTGTCTAAGGATATTTGTATTGTTTACATTACGCATAGTACTTAATGCAATTGTCTGTTGTTTGCAACTTAATACTGGAAGGGGTGCGGATGCTAACCCGAAGGTGGACTTTTTAGGCATAGATGCATGCTGGATAGCGGTCTATGTTCTTTGTCGTAATGCCCTAAGTAAATGTCATAGTAGTCATCATGATATGTATGTGCATTGTTATGCCCTCTCTATTTGTCAATTGCCCAACTGTAATTTGTTCACCCAACATGCTATTTATCTCATTGGAGAGACACCACTAGTGAACTGTGGACCCCGGTCCATTCTTTTACATCTGAAATACAATCTACCGCAATCATTGTTCTCTCGCTGTTCTTTGCAAACAAACATCATTCTCCACACCATACGTTTAATCCTTTGTTTACAAGCAAGCCGGTGAGATTGACAACCTCACCGTTAAGTTGGGGCAAAGTATTTTGATTGTGTTGTGCAGGTTCCACGTTGGCGCCGGAATCCCCGGTGTTGCGCCGCACTACACTCCTTCACCAACAACCTTCACGTGGCCTTCATCTCCTACTGGTTCGATAACCTTGGTTTCTTACTGAGGGAAAACTTGCTGCTGTGCGCATCACACCTTCCTCTTGGGGTTTGATGTCTACGCACGCTTCTATTCCTGTAGACAGTGTTGGGCCTCCAAGAGCAGAGGTTTGTAGAACAGCAGCAAGTTTCCCTTAAGTGAATCACCCAAGGTTTATCGAACTCAGGGAGGTAGAGGTCAAAGATATCCCTCTCAAGCAACCCTGCAATCACGATACAAGAAGACTCTTGTGTCCCCAACACACCTAATACACTTGTCAGCTGTATAGGCGCACTAGTTCGGCGAAGAGATAGTAAAACACAGGTGGTATAGATGGTGGTAATATTGCAGGAAGTAAAGATGCAAGAAAACAAAGAAACAAGCGATGTTTGCAGTATTTGGAAACAAGGCCTAGGGATCATACTTTCACTAGTGGACACTCTCAACATTGATCACATAACAAATAAATAACTTCTCCTCACTTGTGCTACATACACTCTCTTGTTTGATAACAAACACCATTCATTGTGTAGGGCTACAAGAGCACCTCAAGCCGGAGTTAACAAGCTCCACAACATTCGGAATTCATATTTAAGTAACCTCTAGAGCATAATAGACCGCTGCAATTTAGACCGAGTACTAACATAGCATACACACTGTCACCTTTAAGCTATGAAAGGGGGAATAGATCACATCAATACTATCATAGTAATAGTTAACTCCATAATCTACAAGAGATTACAATCATAACCTATGCCAAGTACTACATGATGCACACACTGTCAACATTACATCATGAAGGAGGAATAGACTACTTTAATAACATCACTAGAGTAGCACATAGAATAATAGTGATACAAAGCTCATGATCACATAAAGATCACATGGGAGAGAGAGATGAACCACAAAGCTACGGTAGAGCCCTCAGCCTCGGGGGAGAACTACTCCCAACTCATCATGGGAGACAGCGATGGCGATGAAGATGGCGGTGGTGTCGATGGAGATGACTCCGGGGGCAATTCCCCGTCCCGGCGGCGTGCCGGAACAGAGACTTTTGTCCCCCGAAACGGAGTTTCGCGATGGCGGCAGCGTCCCTGGAGTCTTTCTGGAGTTTCGTCAATTGGTATCGAAGTTTTAGGTCACGAGGGCTTATATGGGCGAAGAGACGGAGTCGAAAGAGTCCCAAGGGGCCCACCCCATAGGGTGGGGCGGCCACCCCTCTGGCCGCGCCGGCCTATGGTGTGGAGGCCCTGGGCCTCCCCCTGGCTTGCCCTTCTGGCTCCGTGAGTCTTCCGGCGAAATAGAATTTCTGTGATTTTTCTGGATTTTTCCGAGCACTTTGGTTTTTGGGCCTTTTCTGCAATAAACGGACATAATAAACGAAACTGGCACTGTGGCATCTTGTTAATAGGTTAGTACAATAAATGCCATAATATGATATAAAGTGCATATAAAACATGTGAGTATTGTCATAAAACTAGCATGGAACATAAGAAATTATAGATACGTTTGAGACGTATCAAGCATCCCCAAGCTTAGTTCCTACTCGCCCTCGAGTAGGTAAACGATAACAAGGATAATTTCTGAAGTGACATGCTACTATCATAATCTTGATCGATACTATTGTAAAGCACATGAGATGAATGAAGTGATTCAAAGCAATGGTAAAGACAATGACTAAACAACTGAATCATATAGCAAAGACTTTTCATGAATAGTACTTTCAAGACAAGCATCAATAAGACTTGCATAGGAGTTAACTCATAAAGCAATAAATTCTTAGTAGAAGGTTTTGAAGCAACACAAAGGATGATTAAGTTTCAGCAATTGCTTTCAACTTTTAACATGTATATCTCATGGATAGTTGTCATCATAAAGCAATATAACAAGTGCAATAGGTAAACATGTAAGAATCAATGCACACAAGTTGACACAAGTGTTTGCTTCTAAGATAGAAAGAAGTAGGTAAACTGACTCAACATAAAGTAAAAGAATGGCCCTTCGCAGAGGGAAGCATGGATTACTATTTTTGTGCTAGAGCTTTTCATTTTGAAAACATAGAAACAATTTTGTCAACGGTAGTAATAAATCATATGTGTTATGTATAAGACATCTTATAAGTTGCAAGCCTCATGCATAGATTACCAATAGTGCTCGCACCTTGTCCTAATTAGCTTGGATTTACATGGATTATCATTGCATAAGATATGTTTCAACCAAGTGTCACAAAGGGGTACCTCTATGCCGCCTGTACAAAGGTCTAAGGAGAAAGTTCGCATTGGATTTCTCGCTTTTGAATATTCTCAACTTAGACATCCATACCGGGACAACATAGATAACATGTAATGGACTCCTCTTTAATGCATAAGCATTCAACAACAGATAATATTCTCATAAGAGATTGAGGATTGATGTCCAAACTGAAACTTCCACCATGATTCATGGCTTTAGTTAGCGGCCCAATGTTCTTCTCTAACAATATGCATACTCAAACCATTTGATCATGATAAATCACCCTTACTTCAGACAAGACGAGCATGCATAGCAACTCACATGATATTCAACAAAGGTGTAATAGTTGGTGGCGTCCCCAGAAGCATGGTTACCGCTCAACAAGCAACTTATACGAAATAAGATACATAAGCTACATATTCTTTACCACAATAGTTTTTAAGGCTATTTTCCCATGAGCTATATATTGCAAAGACAAAGAATAGAATTTTAAAGGTAGCACTCAAGTAATTTACTTTGGAATGGCAGAAAAATACCCCGTAGTAGGTAGGTATGGTGGACACAAATGGCATAGTTTTTGGCTCAAGGATTTGGATGCACGAGAAGTATTCCCTCTCAGTACAAGGCTTTGGCTAGCAAGGTTGTTTGAAGCAAACACAAGTATGAACCGGTATAGCAAAACTTACATAAGAACATATTGCAAGCATTATAAGACTCTACACTGTCTTCCTTGTTGTTCAAACACCTCACCGTAAAATATCTAGACTCTAGAGAGACCAATCATGCAAACCAAATTTTAACAAGCTCTATGTAGTTCTTCATTAATAGGTGCAAAGTACATGATGCAAGAGCTTAAACATGATCTATATGAGCACAGCAATTGCCAAGTATCAAATTATTCAAGACATTATACCAATTACCACATGAAGCATTTTCTGTTTCCAACCATATAACAATGAACGAAGCAGTTTCAACCTTCGCCATGAACATTAAAAGTAAAGCTAAGAACACCAGTGTTCATATGAACGAGCGGTGCGTGTCTCTCTCCCACACAAGGAATGCTAGGATCCGAATTTATTCAAACAAAAAACAAAAACAAAAACATATAGACGCTCCAAGTAAAGCACATAAGATGTGACAGAATAAAAATATAGTTTCACTAGAGGTGACCTGATAAGTTGTCGATGAAGAAGGGGATGCCTTGGGCATCCCCAAGCTTAGATGCTTGAGTCTTCTTGAAATATGCAGGGATGAACCACGGGGGCATCCCCAAGCTTAGACTTTTCACTCTTCTTGATCATATGGTATCATCCTCCTCTCTTGACCCTTGAAAACTTCCTCCACACCAAACTCAAAACAAACTCATTAGAGGGTTAGTGCATAATCAAAAATTCACATATTCAGAGGTGACATAATCATTCTTAACACTTCTGGACATTGCACAAAGCTACTGAAAGTTAATGGAACAAAGAAATCCATTCAACATAGCAAAAGAGGCAATGCGAAATAAAAAGGCAGAATCTGTCAAAACAGAACAATCCGTAAAGACGAATTTTTCAGGGGCACTTAACTTGCTCAGATGAAAAAGCTAAAATTGAATGAAAGTTGAGTAAATATCTGAGGATCACGCACGTAAATTGGCAGATTTTTCTGAGTTACCTACAGACGGGGCTGCTAAATTTCGTGACAGCTAGAAATATGTTTCTGCGCAGTAATCCAAATCTAGTATCAACCCTACTATGAAAGACTTTACTTGGCACAACAATGCAATAAAATAGAGATAAGGAGAGGTTGCTACAGTAGTAAACAACTTCTAAGACACAACAAAACAGTAGCAAAATAAAAGAAATGGGTTATCTCCCAAGAAGTGATTTCTTTATAGCCATTAAGATGGGCTCAACAATTTCAATGATGCACTCATAAGGACGAGAGTTGAAGCAAAAGAGAGCATCAAAAGCAAGTATGAAACACTTTTAAGTCTAACCCACTTCCTATGAAAAGGAATCTTGTAAATAAACAAGTCATGTAAGCATAATGCAACAAGCATGGAAAGGCAACACAAGTGCAACTTCAAGATTCTCAACATAAAGAGGGGAAACTTAATATTATTAAGATGCATATAACCATATTTCCCTCTCTCATAATAACTTTCAGTGGCATCATGAACAAATTCAACAATGTAACTATCTCATAAAGCATTCTTATTCACATGCATAAAAGTATCATTACTCTCCACATAAGCAAAATCAATTTTATTAGTAATAGTGGGAGTAAAACTATCACAACCATCATTGTAATCATCATAAATTGCAGGCATGGTATAATCATAATAAACTTTATCCTCCATAGTAGGTGGCACCAAAATACCACTATCATTATAATCATCATAAATGGGAGGCAAAGTATCATCAAAGAAAATTTTCTCCTCAAAACTTGGGGGACTAAAAATATCACAACCAGCTTCCCCAAGCTTAAATTCTTCCATAGCATTAGCAACAATGGTGTTCAAAGCATTCATACTAATAACATTGGCATTATCATGCATATAAAGTTCCATAGGTTTTTTAATTTTCTCTTCAAACACCTCATGTCCTAACTCAAGATAGATACTATAAAGATCTCTAATATTTTTGTTATTTTCCATTAAGCCTAACTAGTGTAAACAAGAAACAAAAAGATGTAATTGCAGGATCTAAAGGAAATAGTTTCGAGCACTCACACACCGGCAACAATGCTAGGAAATAGCTTAGTAGTCGGAGGATGTGAATACCTTTTACCTTACCTCCCCGGCAACGGCGCCAGAAAATAGCTTGATGTCTACGCACGCTTCTATTCCTATAGACGGTGTTGGGCCTCCAAGAGCAGAGGTTTGTAGAACAGCGAGCAAGTTTCCCTTAAGTGAATCACCCAAGGTTTATCGAACTCAGGGAGGTAGAGGTCAAAGATATCCCTCTCAAGCAACCCTGCAATCACGATACAAGAAGTCTCTTGTGTCCCCAACACACCTAATACACTTGTCAGATGTATAGGCGCACTAGTTCGGTGAAGAGATAGTAAAACACAGGTGGTATAGATGGTGCTAATATTGCAGGAAATAAAGATGCAAGAAACAAGAAACAAGCGATGTTTGCAGTATTTGGAAACAAGGCCTAGGGATCATACTTTCACTAGTGGACACTCTCAACATTGATCACATAACAAATAAATAACTTCTCCTCACTTGTGCTATATACACTCTCTTGTTTGATAACAAACACCATTCATTGTGTAGGGCTACAAGAGCACCCTCAAGCCGGAGTTAACAAGCTCCACAACATTCGGAATTCAAATTTAAGGAACCTCTAGGGCATAATAGACCGCTGCAATTTAGACCGAGTACTAACATAGCATACACACTGTCACCTTTAAGCTATGAAAGGGGGAATAGATCACATCAATACTATCATAGTAATAGTTAACTCCATAATCTACAAGAGATTACAATCATAACCTATGCCAAGTACTACATGATGCACACACTGTCAACATTACATCATGAAGGAGGAATAAACTACTTTAATAACATCACTAGAGTAGCACATAGATTAATAGTGATACAAAGCTCATGATCACATAAAGATCACATGGGAGAGAGAGATGAACCACATAGCTACGGTAGAGCCCTCAGCCTCGGGGGAGAACTACTCCCTCCTCATCATGGGAGACAGCGATGGCGATGAAGATGGCGGTGGTGTCGATGGAGATGACTCCGGGGCAATTCCCCGTCCCGGCGGCGTGCCGGAACAGAGACTTTTGTCCCCCGAAACGGAGTTTTGCGATGGCGGCAGCGTCCCTGGAGTCTTTCTGGAGTTTCGTCAATTGGTATCGAAGTTTTAGGTCACGAGGGCTTATATGGGCGAAGAGACGGAGTCGAAAGAGTCCCAAGGGGCCCACCCCATAGGGTGGGGCGGCCACCCCTCTGGCCGCGCCGGCCTATGGTGTGGAGGCCCCGGGCCTCCCCCGGCTTGCCCTTCCGGCTCCGTGAGTCTTCCGGCGAAATAGAATTTCTGTGATTTTTCCGGATTTTTCCGAGCACTTTGGTTTTTGGGCCTTTTCCGCAATAAACGGACATAATAAACGAAACCGGCATCGTGGCATCTTGTTAATAGGTTAGTCCAATAAATTCCATAATATGATATGAAGTGCATATAAAACATGTGAGTATTGTCATAAAACTAGCATGGAACATAAGAAATTATAGATACGTTTGAGACGTATCAAGGTTCCCAACGGACGTGTGCATCACGCGCCATCAAGACTGTTTTCTGGTGTTGTTGCCGGGGACCTGAAGAAAAGTTACTCCACAAAGATTTCTAACTCCCACGTCAACTGCACGCCAGCAACTGTTTTCTGGCGTCGTTGCCGGGGAGATCAAGACACGCTGCAAGGGGAGTCTCTCACACCCAATCTCTTTACTTTGTTTATTGTCTTGCTTTATTTTATTTTCTGTCTTGTTTGCTTTCTTTATATCAAAAACACAAAAAAAACTAGTTACTTGCATTTAATTTGTTATCATGTCTAGTCCTGTACTTGTTACTTTGTCACCTGAGGAATTGATCTTTACTTTTAAACAAGGGGATGAGGAGAGTTTTAAAGAGGCTTGGTCTAGAATTTTTGATTCTTATGGTAAAACTGGACCTAAAATGACTCTAAGCCTGCTTCTTAGCAACTTTTATTTTGGACTTATTCTTCACTATAGATATGCTTTGGATGTTGTAGTAGGAGGAGATTTCCTTCACTGCGATGGGGATCAAGCTTTTAATGCCATAAAAAAATTGGTTGCATCATCTAGTTTAGCTAATAAATTTGATTCATCTCTTGCTAGCATTCATGACAGATTAAACGCTCTCGAGACAAACATATCTTGTTTAAAATAAGGGTATAATCAGATTCGTGAATATTTTGATTATGTTCCAGTAAACTTTGAATCTTCAATGTGGGTCCCTACTATTAAGGTTGCTATTTGTGGTGAAACTTTTTATGCCCGTTGTGATATTATGTCTGAGTTTTGCCTTATGCCTAAAAGTATCTATGAATCTTTGAAACTTTGGGGACTTACTGAAGGTTGAGAAGGAATCCACTGATTATCTCGTTATTGAATGTGTAGGGACAGGACAAATCACACTTGGAAGATCCCTGCTGAAACTCTTGGGAGCAACCATAGATGTGGGAAAGGGCACTCTAAATTGTACCTCTACACCCGGATGCGCTCATGTATTTCCTAGACCAAAGAGTAAGAATAAGAGTAAGAAGGGTAGGCGCAAAGCCCCTGGTAATAATGTTAATGCTTCCTCTTTTGATGCTACTTGATTTACACTTTCTGCGCCTAGCTGAAAGGCGTTAAAGAAAAGCGCTTAAGGGAGATAACCTATTATTTTATTTATGCAATTTTTGTTTTATATTTGAGTCAAGGTGCTTGTTACTACTGTAGCAATACCTTTGTATCTTTACTTTATTGCATTGTTGTGCCAAGTAAAGTCTTTGATAGTAAGGTTAATACTAGATTTGGATTTCTGCGCAGAAACAAATTTTTAACTGTCACGAATTTGAGTTGATCTCTCTGTAGGAGAGTCTAAAAATTCTGTAAAAATTCATGAGTAATCCTCAGATATGTACGCAACTTTCATTCAATTTGAGCTTCTTCATCTGAGCATGTTAAGTGCCTCGAAAAAATTCGTCTTTACGTACTGTTCTGTTTTGACAGATTCTGCCTTTTATTTCACATTGCCTCCTTTACTGTGTTTGAGTGGATTTCTTTGCTCCATTAAATTTCAGTACCCTTGGGTAATGTCCAGAAGTGTTGGGAATGATTGTGTCCTCTCTGAACATGTGAATTTTTTATTATGCACTAACTCTCTAATGAGATTGTTTTGAGTTTGGTGTGGAGGAAGTTTTCAAGGATCAAGAGAGGAGGATGATATAATATGATCAAGAAGAGTGAAAAGTCTAAGCTTGGGGATGCCCCCGCGGTTCATCCCTGCATATTTCAAGAATATTCAAGCATCTAAGCTTGGGGATGCCCAAGGCATCCCCTTCTTCATCAACAACTTATCAGGTCACCTCTAGTGAAACTATATTTTTATTCCGTTACATCTTATGTGCTTTACTTAGAGCGTCTGTATGTTTTTATTTTTGTTTGTGTTTGAATAAATTCGGATCCTAGCATTCCTTGTGTGGGAGAAAGACACGCTCCGCTTTTTCATATTGAACACTGGTGTTCTTAGTAATTTTACTTTTAATGTTCATGGCGAAAGCTTAAAGCCGCTTCATTGCTATTTGGTTGGAAATAGAAAATGCTTCATGTGGTAATTGGTATATTGTCTTAAATAATTTGATACTTGGCAATTGTTTTGAGCTCTCAAGTAGATCATGCTTAAGCTCTTGCATCATGTAGTTTAAACCTATTAGTGGAGAACTACCGTAGAGCTTGTTGAAATTTGGTTTGCATGATTGGTCTCTCTAAAGTCTAGATATTTTCTGGTAAAAGTGTTTGAACAACAAGGAAGACAGTGTAGAGTCTTATAATGCTTGTAATATGTTCTTATGTAAGTTTTGCTGTACCGGTTCATACTTGTGTTTGCTTCAAACAACCTTCCTAGCCAAAGCCTTGTACTGAGAGGGAATGCTTCTCGTGCAACCAAAACCTTGAGCCAAAACTTATGCCATTTGTGTCCACCATAACTACCTACTATGTGGTATTTTTCTGCCATTCCAAGTAAATTGCTTGCGTGCTACCTTTAAAAATTTCATTCCTTGTCTTTGCAATACATAGCTCATGGGAAAGTAGCCTAAAAACTATTGTGGTGATGAATATGTCGCTTATGTATCTTAGTTCTTATAAGTTGCTTGTTGAGCGGTAACCATGTTTCTGGGACGCCATCAACCTGTTACACCTTTGTTGAATATCATGTGAGTTGCTATGCATGTTCGTCTTGTCTGAAGTAAGGGAGATTTGCCATGAGTTGAATGGTTTGAGTATGCATATTGTTAGAGAAGAATATTGGGCCGCCAACCAAAGCCATGTATCATGGTGGAAGTTTCAGCTTGGACATTAATCCTCAAATCTCTTATGAGATTGTTATCTGTTGTTGAATGCTTAAAGCATAAAAGAGGAGTCCATTATCTGTTTTCTATGTTGTCCCGGTATGGATGTCCTCAAGTTGAGATCTATCAAAATCGAGAAATCAAATGCGATTTATCTCCTTGGACCTTTGTACAGGTGGCATAGTGGTACCCCTTTGTGACACTTGGTTGAAACATATGTAATGCAATGATAATCCATGGAAATCCGAGCTAATTAGGACAAGGTGCGAGCACTATTGGTATTCGATGCATGAGGCTTGCAACTTATAGGAGGTTTTATGCATAACACATATGAATTATTACTACCGTTGACAAAATTGTTTCCATGTTTTCAAAATAAAAAGCTCTAGCACATGAGTAATCCCTGCTTCCTCTGCGAAGGGCCTTTCTTTTACTTTATGTTGAGTCAGTTTACCTACTTCTTTCTATCTTAGAAGCAAACATTTGTGTCAACTGTGTGCATTGATTCTTACATACTTGCTTATTTGCACTCATCATATTACTTTGTGTTGACAATTATCCATGAGATATACATGTTGAAAGTTGAAAGCAACTACTGAAACTTAAATCTTCCTTTGTGTTGTTTCAAAACCTTCTATTAAGAATCTATTGCTTTATGAGTTAACTCTTATGCAAGACTTGTTGATGCTTGTCTTGAAAGTACTATTCATGAAAAGTCTTTGCTATATGATTCAGTTGTTTAGTCATTATCTTTACCATTGCTTTGAATCACTTCATTCATCTCATATGCTTTACAATAGTATTGATCAAGATTATGATAGTATCATGTCACTTCAGAAATTATCCTTGTTATCGTTTACCTACTCGAGGGCGAGTAGGAACTAAGCTTGGGGATGCTTGATACGTCTCAAACGTATCTATAATTTCTTATGTTCCATGCTAGTTTTATGAAAATACTCACATGTTTTATATACACTTTATATCATTTTGATGCATTTTCCGGCACTAACCTATTAACAAGATGCCGAAGCGCCACTTCCTGTTTTCTGCTGTTTTTGGTTTCAGAAATCCTACACAGGAAATATTCTCGGAATTGGACGAAACAAAAGCACACGGTCTTATTTTCCATGGAGCCTTCCAGAACACCGAAGAGGAGACGGAGAGGGGGCACGAGGCGGCCACACCATAGGGGGGCGCGGCCCCACCCCTAGCCACGCCGCCTTATGGGGTGGGCCCCTGATACGTCCAATTTGCATCACTATTTTATATCATAATTTGCTGTTATTCATTGATATATTTCATATTGGGACACAATACTTATGTTATTTCATCTATTTTGCATGTTTCATGATTATTTGGGGATCGAGCACCGGAGCCAGGATTCTGCTGGAAAAGCACCGTCAGGATGCAATATTTCGGAAGATCAACTGTGGAAGGAAATTTTACCAAAAATCCTATTTTTCCGGATGACGAAGGAAGCCGAAGGGGAGCCAGCTGGACCCAAGGTGGGCCCACACCATAGGGCGGCGCGGCCCATGGCCTGGCCGCGCCACCATGTGGTGTGGGGCCCCCACAGCCCCTTTCGCCTCCTTTTCTTCGCGAAACCCTTCGTCCCGAAGACCTAAGCCACAGAGGAATCCTCACGAAGGGTTACATCCGCCTCTGCGGGGCGGAGAATACCAGAGAGAAAAGAGCTCTCCGGCGGGCAGGAATCCGCCGGGGGAATTCCCTCCCGGAGGGGGAAATCGACGCCATCGTCACCGTCATCGAGCTGGACATCATCTCCATCACCATCATCATCATCTCCACCATCATCACCTCCATCTCCACCGCTGGACATCGTCACCGCTGTAGCAATTTGGGTTTGATCTTGATTGTTTGATAGGGGAAACTCTCCCGGTATTGATTTCTACTTGTTATTGATGCTATTGAGTGAAACCATTGAACCAAGGTTTATGTTCAGATTGTTATTCATCATCATATCACCTCTGATCATGTTCCATATGATGTCTCATGAGTAGTTCGTTTAGTTCTTGAGGACATGGGTAAAGTCTAAATGTTAGTAGTGAATTATGGTTGAGTAATATTCAATGTTATGATATTTAAGTTGTGGTGTCATTCTTCTAGTGGTGTCGTGTGAACGTCGACTACACGACACTTCACCATTTATGGGCCTAGGGGAATGCATCTTGTACTCGTTTGCCAATTGCGGGGTTGCCGGAGTGACAGAAACCTAAACCCCCGTTGGTATATCGATGCAGGAGGGATCGCAGGATCTCGCAGTTTAAGGTTGTGGTTAGATTTATCTTAATTACTTTCTTGTAGTTGCGGATGCTTGCAAGGGGTATAATCACAAGTATGTGTTAGTCCTAGGAAGGGCGGTACATTAGCATAGGTTCACCCACACAACACTTATCAAAATAATGAAGATTAATCAGTCTGTATGTAGCGAAAGCACTAGACTAAAATCCCGTGTGTCCTCGAGAACGTTTGGTCATTATAAGTAAACAAACCGGCTTGTCCTTTGTGCTAAAAAGGATTGGGCCACTCGCTGCAATTATTTCTCTCGCATTTTACTTACTTGTACTTTATTCATCCGTTACATCAAAACCCCCGAATACTTGTCTCGTGAGCATTTACAGGTGAATCCTTCATCGAAACCGCTTGTCAACACCTTCGCTCCTCGTTGGGTTCGACACTCTTATTTATCGAAAGTACTACGATACACCCCCTATACTTGTGGGTCATCAAGACTATTTTCCGGCGCCGTTGCCGGGGAGTGAAGCGCTATTGGTAAGTGGAATTGGTAAGGAAAACCTTTACTCGTTTGTGCTGATTTTATTTCTGCTCGCTGCTATAAGTCATTATGGAGAGATCTTCTCTTCAATTTCTATTTGGTAAATCTACTACTACTGCAACGGTAGTGGATGAGGCGCCAGGTGAGAAAGTAATACCATATAAAATACCTATGAAAATTATTGAACGTGTTATGGATAACCGCTATGAAGGGGATGTAACTGTCCATCCTGGTGATCATTTACTGTTTTTGCATGAATTATGCGGGTTATTCAAATGTGCAGGTATTGCTATGAATGAAGTTAGAAAGAAACTATTCTCTATATCGCTGTACGGTAAAGCGGCGCATTGGTATAAATTGCTGAAGAATGGTGATTCTCTTGATTGGGAGGACATTGTGCCTTTATTTTATTCCAAATTTTATCCTCCAAGTGAAATTCACAAAGATCGGAACCGCATATATAATTTCTGGCCTCATGATGGAGAGAGTATTGCCCAAGCTTGGGGGAGATTGAAGTCTTTAATGCTCAAATGCCCCATTCATGAGCTTCCTGGTAATGTTATTATTGATAATTTCTATGCAAGACTTTCTTTTCAAGACAAGACCTTGCTGGATACTTCTTGTTATGGATCATTTACACGCAATAAAGAAGAGTTTAAAAGGGACCTTCTTGATCGGATCCAAGAAAATACTGAAGGTTGGGAGAACGACAAGGATAGAGAATCAGGTATAATTTATGATTATAAATGCATTGAAGCTTTTATGGATACCGATAAATTTCGTAATATGAGTGCTACATATGGTCTTGATTCTCAAGTTGCTGCAAATCTTTATAAAGCCTTTGCCTCTCATTATGAATTGCCTAAGAAGAATTTTGACAAGTATCATGAACCGTATAAAGATAAAATTGATTCATCTATTAATAAATGTGTTGTAGTTGAAACTGCTGATCATGTTATTCCTGAAGCTTATATTGAAAAAACTCCTTTTCCTCCTAAAATGAAGGAGTACTCTATTATAAATAGTGCGGTTCATAAAAGTGAAAAGAAACCTATAGAACCTGAAGAACAAATAAAAGTTGAACCTGCTGTTGCAATAGTTAAAGATCTTGTGACTGAAAATGTGGAGGATGGTCATATTATTTTCTGTGAAGATGCTTCTAATATTGTTTCACATCCTAATAAACCCAAACAAGTTAGTGTTCCTATGCTATCTCGTTAGAATTGGTGATCATTGCTATTATGGTTTATGTGATATTGGTGCAAGTGTTAGTGCTATTCCTTATGAGCTTTACACGGAGATTATGCACAAAATTGATTCTTGTGAACTTGAAGATATTGATGTGGTTATTCAGCTGGCTAATAGAGAAACTATTTCTCCAATTGGTATTGTTCGAGATGTGGAAGTTCTATGTGGTAAGATTAAATATCCTGCTGACTTTTTGGTACTTGGTTCTGCTGCTAGTGATTATTGTCCTATCATTTTTGGTAGACCTTTTCTAAATACTTGTGGAGCTATTATAGATTGCAAGAAAGAGAAAATTTTGACTAAATTTGCTGGTGAATCTTATGAGTTTAACTTCTCTAAATTTACCAAAACTCCTTATAAAGCTGATTTGCCTAGTAATGATTTTAAAATGGAGCAAGTGTGCATCTATTGTTCTTGTTCCTAATAATCCTTTGCGGCAACATTTGGAGAATAGCGAGAGTGAAGTTTTTAGGAAAGAAAGAGATGAGCTTGAGGAGATTTTTCTTCGCCAACCTATTCTCAAGCATGATTTACCGGTGGAAGATTTGGGTACAACACCGCCACCAAAGGAAGATCCTGTTTTTGATTTAAAGCCTTTGCCTGATAATCTTAAATATTCTCATATTGATGATAAGAAAATATATCCTGTTATTATTAATTCTAAGCTTACAGAGTTTGAAGAAGAAAGATTATTGCAAATATTGAAGAAACACCGGAGGCTTTCATCAAAGGAAAAATTGACAGTCCGCCAGAACTCGACTTTGAATAGGTAACAGTACTGGTAATGAAAAGTTCGCAATTTACTTTCCGAACAATATTTTTGCTGTTTTTGGAAAATATGAAAAATTACGAGATCGAAACGGAGTGGAAAAGACGCACGAGGGCGTGCCACCACAGGCCGGCGCGGCCCGGCCTGGGCCCGCGCCGCCCTATGGTGGCACCGCCTCGTCGCCCCTTTCCGACTCGGATCGACCCGGTACTTTCCGTTTGTTCTGAAAATTTTTACTATATAATCCCCGGACCCCCGGAGGTCCGTATATCGTTCTCTCGACGTGTTTTGTTTCGAGCTGTTTCTGCCAGGATTTGTTTTGGATCTAGAGCCATCATGTCTTCGTCGGGAACTCCGAAGGATAGCTCCTGCAAGGATGTTGGCAACTTGTACATGGAGGAGCTGAGGATGCACCCAAAGGAGTTGATGCTCGTCGAGGGAAAACTGCAGATCAAAGATGATCAGGGTCCCAAAGGAGAAGGAAGCTTGGAAGACAGGATGGAGAAGCTAGAACAAGAGGTCTTCAATTACAAGAAGATGGTTGAGCGTGAAGTGGATATCTTTCACAAGATTGTGTCTGAACGCATTGCTGAACACGAGAAGGAAACTGCAAAGCTATGGGGCGACATCCTCTCACTTCACGACACCACCAACAAACTCCAAGCTCAACTCTATGACGTTCATAATCAGAACTCGTGAGTATGAAAACAGGTTTAAACACATAAGCCGTGCTGCTAGTTTCAGGATTTCCGAGACCAAGATGTCATTTGTTGATGGAGAGCCCCTATCTTGGAAGTCTGAAGACGGGAATTCATCACCACCATCGCCAAAGGAGTAACTCATCATCGGTATTGGCATCCCCTTGGTTTGTTCCAAGCTTGGGGGAGTGCCGCGGTATCACATCATCACTACCTTTTACTTTTTACTATCAAGTAGTGTCATATCATGAGTAGGGAAGTTATCGTATAAGATGGGTTGCGGTGTGGAAGTATCTCTCCTTTAGTTTGTCTATGTATCCCTTGGTGTGAGTTATCGTTATGGAATATTAATGAGAAGTCTTATCATTTACATATTGCACACCTTATTTTAGTTTGCGGTTTCTACTATATGATTGATCTTGATTTTAGTATTGGTACCACTTTGGGAGCATTAAGTAAATCTATTTGGTTTTCGCAAACTTAGAAATGGTCAATAGCAACAACACTTTGAGTTTAAGAAGAATAGAGGAAATACATGTATAAGATATTATTATCTTTCTTATCAGTTCTTAGCTTAGTATTCTAAAGTTAAAACTGTTTGTGCTTACAAGTAAGATGCATGATTGTTTCTATCACATGTATATTTGTTTGTTTCCCTCAACTCCTATGCTTGCTATTTAACCTTGCTAGCCAAAGACCTATACTGAGAGGGAATACTTCTCGTGCATCCAAACCTGAACCCAAACCTATGCCATTTGTGTCCATCATATCTACCCACTGCATGGTATTTCATGCCATTCCAAGTAAATACTTCATGTGCTACCTTTAAGCAATTCAAAACTTATTACTCTTTATTTGTGTCAATGTTTTATAGCTCATGAGGAAGTATGTGGTGTTTTATCTTTCAGTCTTGTTAGGCAGCCTCCACTAATGGACTAGTGGCTTCATCCACTTATCCTATAATTTTGCAATAAGAGCTGGCAACGGGGTTCCCAGCCCCAATTAATCAACTTTCATTAATAATTCTCTTCACATGTTTTGCCCTGATTCATCAGTAAGCAACTTAATTTTGCAATAGACACTCCTCCATTGTATGAGATTGTTGGAAGGCACCCGAGGATTCGGTTAGCCATGGCTTGTGTAAGCAAAGGTTGGGGGGAGTGTCATCCTTAAATAAACTAAAGTACATGTGTAAACAAAAGAGAAGATGTAACATCCCAAAAATTTCAAAACAAACAAAATAAATTTAATAGTTCCAAATTTTGGAACCAACAAAAACTTTTATTAAATTAAGTTGATACATAGAGATCTTGTTTAATTCTTGTGCTATTGCCATGATTGCTTGTTTAATTAGTATGGAAATAATCTTAAACTCTAAACCTCACCCCTCTTTCACCATCCTAGCTAAAATAAAATAAAAGGAAATTAAATAAGAAAAAGGTATATGTGCCTATGGCTATTTTTACAAATCTTTACCCTAGACCTTTCTACTTTGTTTAGAGGTTTGGAAAACCTTCATACACCCTATCTAGTACTTCTCAAACCATTCCCAAGTTGAAACCAAAGAAAATAAAAAGAAACTAAAAATGCCATAGAGGCATATGTGAGTAAAATAGCAAATTTGTGAATTTGAGGATCTTGACCCTAAGACTTGTGGTGAATGGTTGGATCACTCCTATATACCATTTCAACACTCAATAACATCAAATGGGCCAAGAACAATCAAATTAAAAATCAAATGCCACATATGCATAGAGGCATATGTGACACATAGTCATTTCCCCAAATCTTGCCCTATGACTCTAAACCTTGACCAAATGATGAGAAACCATCTCTCAACCTAATATAACACTAAATTGACCCTAACCCATGTCCAAGTCAAGCAAGATCAACAATTTACAAGAATAATGAAATATGACACATCACCTCTTATGTGTTATGGCCATTTTTGCAAATCTTTGAACAAGACCTTTGGAAATGGTTTCAATGGTTTGGAAATGTATCTAAACTAATAAGAATCACATTAGAGTAAAGAAAAGTCAAATCAAATGGAGAGAAATCAAATAGAGAGAAAATCCCAATTTCACTCACATACACATAAGGCCAATTTTGCAAATCTTCACCAAAGGCCACCATTGCTTGATCTATTGTTTGTAAAACTCTTATATAGGATAAACAAACACAATTGCATCAAAGAAACCAGAATTAAATCAAATCTTAACTCCAAACCATCTCACATGTGATGATGGTCATTTGGGTGATTCTTAACATGATCCCCTCTTTACCCCTCTGGTTAAATCATTTCTTAAACTAAACTTAGTCAACCAAAGCTATGTCATCCAAGACCATGTCAAGGTGATGAACTTTCATGTTGACCACCCTGGCTAGAGTTGACTAGGTTGACCAGTAAAGGTTTGACAAGTGAGGACTTTGAATCAATGTGAAGATCATGCCCATTTTGAATTTTTGCAAACTAACTCAAATTTGACCACCACCACCACCATTATACTTCAAATATTGTATGATTTCAACCCAGCAAAACTCAATCAAAAATTCACAAATTTTGTTCTTGCGGCCATTTGGTCGAACAGGTGGTGTGCACCAATCTGCCAAACCCATACACTGCATTGTCCAGCAGGTTTTAGCCTAAACCATCCCCATTAGGTCATCCTCTGTACTCTCTTGACCTCTCTTCTCAGTGCCAAACACACCAGACAAGGAATGGTACACAATGGCATCATCATTTGAACACAATCATGCCATGCCGTGGCATGGCATGAGCTCACTCATGCTCCCCCTCTCTCTGGACAAATGCACCGTGCCAAACCATGTCCTCCACACTTCCCTTACTCTCCTGGACGTGCCAGACCCCTTGCTCGACAAAATGGTGCATCACACGCACCAGAACGCGCACGCCCAGACATGCACGCACGCGCCAGAGCGTGCACCGCCATGCACCGGAGCGCGGCAGAGCACCACGTCGCCCCGCTAGCCTACGTCGCCCCAACCTCTCTCCGCTCGCCAGCAGCTTCGCCACCTCACCCTCTCCACGCTAGACACCGTCACGGGCCTGCGGGAACGCTGTAGCCGACGCCCGCCTCGCCGACGTCTGCCACGGTACTGAGCGCCCCCGTCACTCCCATGCTCTCGTCCTTGCCTCAAAATCACCGCAATCACGCCCGGCATGACCGCCGTGACGTCGCCAAGCGACGAGCGTCAGCGCCAGTCCCCGAGCCTCCCTGTAGCCGCGTCGCCATGAGCGCACCTCCACAGCACACCACGGCCACCACCGCCCGCTATAAATAGCGCCTCTCAGCTCTCCCTCTCTTCACACAAGTTGCTCTCCTCTCTTCACTGAACCTTCTCCCCCATCCAATTCCACTCCACCTCACCGGAGTAGCTCGAATCGCGAGCTCGACGCCGCCGGAGCCCGCGGAAGCTCTGCGACGATTGGAGCCTCCCCAGCACACGAGACTGCTACAGGCTGCTTCCTCTACCTCGACAACGTCCTCTCCGCGCCTCACCGACCCTCACCGCGCCGCCGGTGAGCCGTCGACCCCCTACCTGAGCCGCCGGAGCTCGCCCCTCTCGTCGGAGACGACGACGCTCGTCGTCCGTCCGATCCTTCTCTAATCCAACCGCTCACATTTCACCATACCGTTTCGCTGTTAAATAGACGCTGACGCGTGGACCCCATGCTGTCAGGCGGCCCGCTGCGTGGACGCGCTACTGGGCCGGCCCACCTTCCTTTTCCCCTGTGCAGCCCATTTAGTTTCCCGCCTAAGCCCATCATTTGAATTTGAATTTTCGAATTTAGTGAATTACTCTCAGATGCTGTTTTCAAAATTAAATAGAATAAAATCTACCAAACCAAATTTGACAAATTTTATATATTTGGAAACCTTGTGAAAATATCTACAAAACTACACTGGTCCCAACCCTAGATTATTTGTAGAATAAATCTGACAAAATAAACAAGGCAGGGCCTTTTGCCACTTCAATTAATTATTAAAAATTAAATAAAAATGCTTTTAAGGTAATTCCAACTCTCAAAAATCACATGTCACATTATCTACCAGAATATATAAAAATATGACATGGTTGCTTTGCATGATCATGGCCTAGTTTAAAGATTGGCCCTATGGCTAGTTTTTAGATCATTTAAATTGAGCAAGATAATTTGCTAAAATATATGGGAGCTTCCCTCTCATTTAAATCTTGTCTCAACTAATTCAACATGAGGTAGATACCATGGTTAGTTAAATCTCATAGTGAATTAGTTGATGATATTAAATCATTGCTATGTGTTATTAAAATGCATGAGGTGCACCACCTCATTTAAATTATTTTCCCAAGTAATACTTATGAAGAGGTTGACTTTGGTCAACCTAGGTCATATGACATTAATTGAGGAAATTAAATCTTAATAATATTCAATGAGAGGAAATTATTTTCTCTCAAGAATTAAATAGAAACTCTAATTAATATTTATAATGAGAGGAAATTATTTTTCTTAAGAATAAAATTAGATCAACTCACCTAATAAGCATGTTGATTGATAGCTTAGTAGGAGTGATTTATGTGTATGCTTAGTCTAGTACTTAGGCTTGTGTGGTAATTGTGTGTATTATACTCGTATTTAGACGCTAGTACCGAGGAGTACACCGAGGAGGAGGAGGTCTACTTCCAGGAAGAGGAAGACCACTTTGATCAATACACCACTCAAGGCAAGCTATACTCTTGCAAGCTAATCTTCTTGCTAAGTGCAAAGCTCTACAAGAGCAAGGCACCACCACATTTTACTTTATGCTTATTGAGCCCCTCCCAAGTTTTTACTTACAAACTTTTACTTACAAGATTTATTCCTTTGGTTTTATCAAAGTACTTTTTGATTCATGATTCACTTGGTCTAGAGTAGAACAAGATCATCAAATTTAGCCTAGAGCAATGAAAGCTAGATAGCACCCCTCATGATTAGTTGCTAGTGCTAACAAATAAAATTGACTACTCTAGATGGGAACTTGTGAAATGAAATGACTTTGAAAACCTAGGAATGATGAGTCATTCTATTGAAAGATTTTGAAGGTGAATGTGACTTGTGAATGACATGGTGAACTTTACAAAAACTGATGGTTGGGTTCGGATGCGATACCATTCCAACTTTACAAGTACCCCCACAATACCTGATATGGGTAGGGCTTAACTAGAAGTTTATGTATCTTAGTATGGGTTCCCTCTAAACAAGCGTCATCGGGGTTATGCCAAGGGCTGCCTCCAAAGAAATATGAAATGATGTGAAATGACGTGATATGAGGTGAATGTCCGGCCCAAGCCCTATGCAGTTCCCGAGTCGACCGTATCTGTCTTCACCGGGAGGCCAAGCTCATGGGGAGAGGTGCCTATACTAGGATATGTAAGTGAAAGGTTATGGTTGGTAGTCCGCACACGGAGTGTGATAAATCGGGGCCGCTTAACCCCGACGGATTATTGCAAATGTTGTGGCACAAGTGTACGACCTCTCGCGAGTGTAGAACTATTCGAATAGCCGCGTCCACGGTTATGGACGGTTGGAAAGGCCATATTGTTCCATCATCAGACCATTTTAAAAAATGTGACATATGACCGGTGACTTGAACTTGAAAGGTGAATGGTGAATTTGAATTGAATCACAACAGAGTTGTGGGAATGACACTAATGTTCCCACTTGAGTTAGTTAGCAAATGAAGAGGCTTTTACCAAATGCTTATGAAATAAAATTGGCTTTATGCAAATAAACTTAGAGCTTAGCACCCCCTTACTATAGTTGATAGTGCTTACATTAGTGTTAGTTTGCGAGTACTTTAAAGTACTCATGGCTTTGTCCCTGGCTATTCAAATGGCCAGACTATGAAGGAGAACAGCAGTACGAGGAAGATGGACAGCAGGACGTCTACGACAACTAGGACCACTCCTGACGTCGACAGTTGCCTGTGGAACAGATGGACCACAACCGCTACTACTTCGCTTCCGCTATATGTGTTTTGTATTTGGATCTCTAGATCCCCTATGTTGTATTAAGACTGGATCATGTGATCCTTTGTTGTAAGACGATTATGTGTTGTAATGAATGAGGTGTTGTGATATCAATCTATTATGTCTCGCAAAAACAATATTCCTGGGATTGCGATGAATGGCATAATAGGCATCCGGACTTAAAAATCCGGGTGTTGACAAGTTGGTATCAGAGCCATTGTTGACCTTAGGAGACCCTAGTTAGAATGGACGTCTGAAAAACTTAGTTTCAAAAACCAATGAAGTGAATACTTATAAAAACTTATTCTCACTCTTACCCTTGAGATCTTTTTCAAAGAAAGAAAATCCATGCTCAGTTTTATTTGCAATTTTACATAAAAGTTTGCACACTTGATCACTTCTCTAACTAACTCATCCTAATTGCTCACAGATGAAGTACCAATGGGAGTCCTATCAGCTTGGTTCTGGAGGCGACCTAAGGTTCGAAAAGGAGTTGAAGCAACTAGTGGACTATCTAGAACACCCGTATCCCGAATTCTTCGGAATACCCCTCAAAGCTCAGTTAGGAGAACCACCTCAGTGGGACGTTTCTACTGATCTACGAAGGAAGCTTGATGCCCCGATATGGGAAACCATATGGTTTTCTGTAACGGGAAACACGTGGAAGGAAGGACTAGACAAAGCTATGCAAGAAGCAATTTCCCGTCTGTGTGGACAAAATGAGGACAAGATCAAGAACACTCGCTTCATCTACTACCCAAGACATGACTCCATGGGAAGACCGATGACCATGCCCCCACCACAACCCAAGATGAACCCCTATGAAGCACCGCAGGACTTCAGGCAGTACAAAACCCGCAGAGATTTGGACAACGCCCTCGCCTCTCGCCAAGCACATCACCCGTGAAGACGAAGAATCCACCCTGAAGAGTAGTATCACCCCAGCACTTAAGTAGGTGTGAGTTGTATCATGATCCCCCTTGTATCGTAGAGCGATGAATGGTTCTTCAAACCAACGGTGTGTTAGATTTGTAATATGTGATGCTTGGTATGAATGAAAAAGTGTTGTTGGTTTTACCCCCGCAACACTACGCAAAATTTCAATTTGTGAACTTTTAAAAATTTAACAAAACAAACCATAGAAATTTCCCTCTTATCTTATCTCAATGTTCAGATGGCCCCACCAACCCGCAACGCCACCCAGGATGCCATGATGCAACTGTTGCAGACAATGATGGCAGATCGAGAAGTCGAGAGAGCTGAACGCCAGGCCAACATCGTTGCACTACAGCAGCTTGCTCAGAACCACAACGGCCATGGAAACCACGATCACCCTGGATCAAAGCTGAAGAACTTTCAGAATACTAACCCACCGATGTTCAACAAGACTGAAGAGCCCCTAGATGCTGATGACTGGCTCCAAACCATGGAGAACAACCTGGAAGTTGCGGGAGTTGAAGCCGCACAGAAAGTGCTGTTCGCCACGCACTACTTAGCAGGACCCGCAAGAGCCTGGTGGACCAGCACCCGTGCCATGAATGCAGGACAGATGATGACCTGGGAGGACTTCAAGACCAAGTTTAGCAAATACCATGTGCCCCAAGGACTGATCAAGAAAATGAGAGACGAGTTCCGCGAACTCAAACAAGGAAGGATGTCCGTGGTAGAATACCGCGACAGGTTTCTTACACTCTCAAGGTACGCCCCGGATGAGACCGACACCAACGAGAAAAGGAAGGAGAGATTCCTGAACGGACTGCACGACGAGATGCAAACTGTGTTGGTGAACATTCCGTTCGCTGACCTCGAAGCCCTTGTGGACTCAGCCATCCAGATGGAAGGCAAGCTGCATCAAGCCAACGAGAACCGCAAGAGAAGAATGATGAACCAGAATGGACCCAACAACGCCCAGAAGTACCGCAACAGCTCAACTGGAGGATTTGCCTCAAGATACAACAAGCCCCCTGCTCAGACCTACCGCCCAAGCAACAACAACAACAACAACAACAACCGCAACACCAACAACAACCGCAACAACAGCAGCAACAACAACAACAACACCAACAACAACTACAACAACAACCACCCCAATGGCACCAACAACCACCCCAATACTGCCCCCGTGACTGGGAGTAACGCTGTTCCCGTCAACCCCAAAGACAAGTCCACCGTCAACTGCTATGAATGTGGAGTTGTGGGTCACTACTCCAATGAGTGCCCTAAGAAGCTTGCCAAGATTGCCGCCAATACCGCCGCCCCTGCTCAGCAACAGCGCCGCTTTGCCGGAAGAAGGAACCAGAACAACAACAACGGCCGTTTCTACCACATGACCGCCACTGAAGCTCAGGAAGCACCCCAGACCATGCCAAGTATGTCTTCCTGTTAAGAAAATGCTCAATCTCTCTTAGGAACCTAACTTTTCTTAAAATCTCGGGACGAGATTTGTTTAAGGGGGAAGGGTTTGTAACATCCCAAAAATTTCAAAACAAACAAAATAAATTTAATAGTTCCAAATTTTGGAACCAACAAAAACTTTTATTAAATTAAGTTGATACATAGAGATCTTGTTTAATTCTTGTGCTATTGCCATGATTGCTTGTTTAATTAGTATGGAAATAATCTTAAACTCTAAACCTCACCCCTCTTTCACCATCCTAGCTAAAATAAAATAAAAGGAAATTAAATAAGAAAAAGGTATATGTGCCTATGGCTATTTTTACAAATCTTTACCCTAGACCTTTCTACTTTGTTTAGAGGTTTGGAAAACCTTCATACACCCTATCTAGTACTTCTCAAACCATTCCCAAGTTGAAACCAAAGAAAATAAAAAGAAACTAAAAATGCCATAGAGGCATATGTGAGTAAAATAGCAAATTTGTGAATTTGAGGATCTTGACCCTAAGACTTGTGGTGAATGGTTGGATCACTCCTATATACCATTTCAACACTCAATAACATCAAATGGGCCAAGAACAATCAAATTAAAAATCAAATGCCACATATGCATAGAGGCATATGTGACACATAGTCATTTCCCCAAATCTTGCCCTATGACTCTAAACCTTGACCAAATGATGAGAAACCATCTCTCAACCTAATATAACACTAAATTGACCCTAACCCATGTCCAAGTCAAGCAAGATCAACAATTTACAAGAATAATGAAATATGACACATCACCTCTTATGTGTTATGGCCATTTTTGCAAATCTTTGAACAAGACCTTTGGAAATGGTTTCAATGGTTTGGAAATGTATCTAAACTAATAAGAATCACATTAGAGTAAAGAAAAGTCAAATCAAATGGAGAGAAATCAAATAGAGAGAAAATCCCAATTTCACTCACATACACATAAGGCCAATTTTGCAAATCTTCACCAAAGGCCACCATTGCTTGATCTATTGTTTGTAAAACTCTTATATAGGATAAACAAACACAATTGCATCAAAGAAACCAGAATTAAATCAAATCTTAACTCCAAACCATCTCACATGTGATGATGGTCATTTGGGTGATTCTTAACATGATCCCCTCTTTACCCTCTCGGTTAAATCATTTCTTAAACTAAACTTAGTCAACCAAAGCTATGTCATCCAAGACCATGTCAAGGTGATGAACTTTCATGTTGACCACCCTGGCTAGAGTTGACTAGGTTGACCAAGTAAAGGTTTGACAAGTGAGGACTTTGAATCAATGTGAAGATCATGCCCATTTTGAATTTTTGCAAACTAACTCAAATTTGACCACCACCACCACCATTATACTTCAAATATTGTATGATTTCAACCCAGCAAAACTCAATCAAAAATTCACAAATTTTGTTCTTGCGGCCATTTGGTCGAACAAAGTGGTGTGCACCAATCGCCAAACCCATACACTGCATTGTCCAGCAGGTTTTAGCCTAAACCATCCCCATTAGGTCATCCTCTGTACTCTCTTGACCTCTCTTCTCAGTGCCAAACACACCAGACAAGGAATGGTACACAATGGCATCATCATTTGAACACAATCATGCCATGCCGTGGCATGGCATGAGCTCACTCATGCTCCCCCTCTCTCTGGACAAATGCACCGTGCCAAACCATGTCCTCCACACTTCCCTTACTCTCCTGGACGTGCCAGACCCCTTGCTCGACAAAATGGTGCATCACACGCACCAGAACGCGCACGCCCAGACATGCACGCACGCGCCAGAGCGTGCACCGCCATGCACCGGAGCGCGGCAGAGCACCACGTCGCCCCGCTAGCCTACGTCGCCCCAACCTCTCTCCGCTCGCCAGCAGCTTCGCCACCTCACCCTCTCCACGCTAGACACCGTCACGGGCCTGCGGGAACGCTGTAGCCGACGCCCGCCTCGCCGACGTCTGCCACGGTACTGAGCGCCCCCGTCACTCCCATGCTCTCGTCCTTGCCTCAAAATCACCGCAATCACGCCTGGCATGACCGCCGTGACGTCGCCAAGCGACGAGCGTCAGCGCCAGTCCCCGAGCCTCCCTGTAGCCGCGTCGCCATGAGCGCACCTCCACAGCACACCACGGCCACCACCGCCCGCTATAAATAGCGCCTCTCAGCTCTCCCCTCTTCACACAAGTTGCTCTCCTCTCTTCACTGAACCTTCTCCCCATCCAATTCCACTCCACCTCACCGGAGTAGCTCGAACCGCGAGCTCGACGCCGCCGGAGCCCGCGGAAGCTCGCGACGATTGGAGCCTCCCCAAGCACACGAGACCTGCTACAGGCTGCTTCCTCTACCTCGACAACGTCCTCTCCGCGCCTCACCGACCCTCACCGCGCCGCCGGTGAGCCGTCGACCCCTACCTGAGCCGCCGGAGCTCGCCCCTCTCGTCGGAGACGACGACGCTCGTCGTCCGTCCGATCCTTCTCTAATCCAACCGCTCACATTTCACCATACCGTTTCGCTGTTAAATAGACGCTGACGCGTGGACCCCATGCTGTCAGGCGGCCCGCTGCGTGGACGCGCTACTGGGCCGGCCCACCTTCCTTTTCCCCTGTGCAGCCCATTTAGTTTCCCGCCTAAGCCCATCATTTGAATTTGAATTTTCGAATTTAGTGAATTACTCTCAGATGCTGTTTTCAAAATTAAATAGAATAAAATCTACCAAACCAAATTTGACAAATTTTATATATTTGGAAACCTTGTGAAAATATCTACAAAACTACACTGGTCCCAACCCTAGATTATTTGTAGAATAAATCTGACAAAATAAACAAGGCAGGGCCTTTTGCCACTTCAATTAATTATTAAAAATTAAATAAAAATGCTTTTAAGGTAATTCCAACTCTCAAAAATCACATGTCACATTATCTACCAGAATATATAAAAATATGACATGGTTGCTTTGCATGATCATGGCCTAGTTTAAAGATTGGCCCTATGGCTAGTTTTTAGATCATTTAAATTGAGCAAGATAATTTGCTAAAATATATGGGAGCTTCCCTCTCATTTAAATCTTGTCTCAACTAATTCAACATGAGGTAGATACCATGGTTAGTTAAATCTCATAGTGAATTAGTTGATGATATTAAATCATTGCTATGTGTTATTAAAATGCATGAGGTGCACCACCTCATTTAAATTATTTTCCCAAGTAATACTTATGAAGAGGTTGACTTTGGTCAACCTAGGTCATATGACATTAATTGAGGAAATTAAATCTTAATAATATTCAATGAGAGGAAATTATTTTCTCTCAAGAATTAAATAGAAACTCTAATTAATATTTATAATGAGAGGAAATTATTTTTCTTAAGAATAAAATTAGATCAACTCACCTAATAAGCATGTTGATTGATAGCTTAGTAGGAGTGATTTATGTGTATGCTTAGTCTAGTACTTAGGCTTGTGTGGTAATTGTGTGTATTATACTCGTATTTAGACGCTAGTACCGAGGAGTACACCGAGGAGGAGGAGGTCTACTTCCGGGAAGAGGAAGACCACTTTGATCAATACACCACTCAAGGCAAGCTATACTCTTGCAAGCTAATCTTCTTGCTAAGTGCAAAGCTCTACAAGAGCAAGGCACCACCACATTTTACTTTATGCTTATTGAGCCCCTCCCAAGTTTTTACTTACAAACTTTTACTTACAAGATTTATTCCTTTGGTTTTATCAAAGTACTTTTTGATTCATGATTCACTTGGTCTAGAGTAGAACAAGATCATCAAATTTAGCCTAGAGCAATGAAAGCTAGATAGCACCCCTCATGATTAGTTGCTAGTGCTAACAAATAAAATTGACTACTCTAGATGGGAACTTGTGAAATGAAATGACTTTGAAAACCTAGGAATGATGAGTCATTCTATTGAAAGATTTTGAAGGTGAATGTGACTTGTGAATGACATGGTGAACTTTACAAAAACTGATGGTTGGGTTCGGATGCGATACCATTCCAACTTTACAAGTACCCCCACAATACCTGATATGGGTAGGGCTTAACTAGAAGTTTATGTATCTTAGTATGGGTTCCCTCTAAACAAGCGTCATCGGGGTTATGCCAAGGGCTGCCTCCAAAGAAATATGAAATGATGTGAAATGACGTGATATGAGGTGAATGTCCGGCCCAAGCCCTATGCAGTTCCCATAGCCGACCGTCCGTCTTCACTCGGGAGGCCAAGCTCATGGGGAGAGGTGCCTATACTAGGATATGTAAGTGAAAGGTTATGGTTGGTAGTCCGCACACGGAGTGTGATAAATCGAGGCCGATTAACCCTGACGGATTATTGCAAATGTTGTGGCACAAGTGTACGACCTCTGCAGAGTGTAGAACTATTCGAATAGCCGCGTCCACGGTTATGGACGGTTGGAAAGGCCATATTGTTCCATCATCAGACCATTTTCAAAAATGTGACATATGACCGGTGACTTGAACTTGAAAGGTGAATGGTGAATTTGAATTGAATCACAACAGAGTTGTGGGAATGACACTAATGTTCCCACTTGAGTTAGTTAGCAAATGAAGAGGCTTTTACCAAATGCTTATGAAATAAAATTGGCTTTATGCAAATAAACTTAGAGCTTAGCACCCCCTTACTATAGTTGATAGTGCTTACATTAGTGTTAGTTTGCGAGTACTTTAAAGTACTCATGGCTTTGTCCCTGGCTATTCAAATGGCCAGACTATGAAGGAGAACAGCAGTACGAGGAAGATGGACAGCAGGACGTCTACGACAACTAGGACCACTCCTGACGTCGACAGTTGCCTGTGGAACAGATGGACCACAACCGCTACTACTTCGCTTCCGCTATATGTGTTTTGTATTTGGATCTCTAGATCCCCTATGTTGTATTAAGACTGGATCATGTGATCCTTTGTTGTAAGACGATTATGTGTTGTAATGAATGAGGTGTTGTGATATCAATCTATTATGTCTCGCAAAAACAATATTCCCGGGATTGCGATGAATGGCATAATAGGCATCCGGACTTAAAAATCCGGGTGTTGACGGAAGAGGGATGATCTACCTTGCTGGTAGAGATAACGTCCTTCATGGGAGCCGCTCTTTGGAGGTCTGTTTGGCAAGGGGGTTAGAGTACCCGCTACCGATGCGTTGACAACGACAAACACCTCTCAAAACTTTACTTTTATTCTCTTTATATGATTTCAAAACTGAAAAAGCTCTAGCACATGATTTAATCCCTGCTTCCCTCTGCGAAGGGCCCGTCTTTTACTTTATGTTGAGTCGATAAACCTATTTCCCTCCATCTCAAGCAAGCATTTGAGTTGTTGTGATCAAACTATTATATTGTGATTTGCTTCATCATGTCTTTACTCTTTCTTGTTTAGTACAAGTTTTACCTGAATGAATATAGCTTTGAAAGTCATCAATGATTAATACGGTTGAGTATGCAAGTTTACCATAAGTTTTAATATGAGAGCGCTGCTCAATAGAAAAGTATAATCTGTTAACTGTTCTCTGACCAAGAACAAAGTTTGCCATCACCAATTATGATTTCTTATGCACCTTTATTTGTGATTACCTTATACTTGTTTCAATTTGAGTTATATGAGGAAGTTGTTTATTATAATGTCTTGTGTGAATGAATATGATGCTTCTTGTCCGTATTTTATTTATCGACTCTTCACTCCATAAACATGTGGTCCTGTTCACCGAGTTCGGCTTCGCTTGGGGACAAGCGAAGTCTAAGCTTGGGGGAGTTGATACGTCCAATTTGCATCACTATTTTATATCATAATTTGCTGTTATTCATTGATATATTTCATATTGGGACACAATACTTATGTTATTTCATCTATTTTGCATGTTTCATGATTATTTGGAGATCGAGCACCGGAGCCGGGATTCTGCCGGAAAAAGCACCGTCGGGATGCAATATTTCGGAAGATCAACCGTGGAAGGAAATTTTACCAAAAATCCTATTTTTCCGGATGACGAAGGAAGCCGGAAGGGGGAGCCAGCTGGACCCAAGGTGGGCCCACACCATAGGGCGGCGCGGCCCATGGCCCGGCCGCGCCACCATGTGGTGTGGGGCCCCCACAGCCCCTTTCGCCTCCTTTTCTTCGCGAAACCCTTCGTCCCGAAGACCTAAGCCACGAGAGGAATCCTCACGAAGGGTTACAGCCGCCTCTGCGGGGCGGAGAACACCAGAGAGAAAAGAGCTCTCCGGCGGGCAGGAATCCGCCGGGGAAATTCCCTCCCGGAGGGGGAAATCGACGCCATCGTCACCGTCATCGATCTGGACATCATCTCCATCACCATCATCATCATCTCCACCATCATCACCGCCATCTCCACCGCTGGACATCATCACCGCTGTAGCAATTTGGGTTTGATCTTGATTGTTTGATAGGGGAAACTCTCCCGATATTGATTTCTACTTGTTATTGATGCTATTGAGTGAAACCATTGAACCAAGGTTTATGTTCAGATTGTTATTCATCATCATATCACCTCTGATCATGTTCCATATGATGTCTCGTGAGTAGTTCGTTTAGTTCTTGAGGACATGGGTAAAGTCTAAATGTTAGTAGTGAATTATGGTTGAGTAATATTCAATGTTATGATATTTAAGTTGTGGTGTCATTCTTCTAGTGGTGTCGTGTGAACGTCGACTACACGACACTTCACCATTTATGGGCCTAGGGGAATGCATCTTGTACTCGTTTGCCAATTGCGGGGTTGCCGGAGTGACGAAACCTAAACCCCCGTTGGTATATCGATGCGGGAGGGATCGCGAGGATCTCGCAGTTTAAGGCTGTGGTTAGATTTATCTTAATTACTTTCTTGTAGTTGCGGATGCTTGCAAGGGGTATAATCACAAGTATGTGTTAGTCCTAGGAAGGGCGGTACATTAGCATAGGTTCACCCACACAACACTTATCAAAACAATGAAGATTAATCATCTGTATGTAGCGAAAGCACTAGACTAAAATCCCGTGTGTCCTCGAGAACGTTTGGTCATTATAAGTAAACAAACCGGCTTGTCCTTTGTGCTAAAAAGGATTGGGCCACTCGCTGCAATTATTTCTCTCGCATTTTACTTACTTGTACTTTATTCATCTGTTTCATCAAAACCCCCTGAATACTTGTCTGTGAGCATTTAAAGTGAATCCTTCATCGAAACTGCTTGTCAACACCTTCTGCTCCTCGTTGGGTTCGACACACTTATTTATCGAAAGTACTACGATACACCCCCTATACTTGTGGGTCATCAGCCCCTCGAGCGTCCCCCGACTCTGCCCCTTCGCCTATATAATCTCTCCATCGCGAAAACCCTAGTACCGAGAGCCACGATACGAGAAAACATACTGAGACGCCGCCGCCGTCAACCCTACCTCGGGGGGTTCTGAAGATCGCCTCCGGCACCCTGCCGGAGAGGGGAATCGTCACCGGAGGGCTCTACCATGCCCGCCTCCGGACTGATGCGTGAGTAGTTCATCCTTGGACTATGGGTCCATAGTAGTAGCTAGATGGTTGTCTTCTCCTCTTGTGCTATCATGTTTAGATCTTGTGAGCTGCCTATCATGATCAAGATCATCTATTTGTAATGCTACATGTTGTGTTTGTTGGGATCCGATGAATATGGAATACTATGTCAAGTTGATTATTGATCTATCATATATGTGTTGTTTATGATCTTGCATGCTCTCCGTTGCTAGTAGAGACTCTAGCCAAGTTGATACTTGTAACTCCAAGAGGGAGTATTTATGCTCGATAGTGGGTTCATGCCTCCATTGAATGCAGGACGGTGATAGAAAGTTCTAAGGTTATGGATGTGCTTGTTGCCACTAGGGATAAAACATCAATGCTTTGTCTAAGGATATTTGTATTGTTTACATTACGCACGAGTACTTAATGCAATTGTCTGTTGTTTGCAACTTAATACTAGAAGGGGTGCGGATGCTAACCCGAAGGTGGACTTTTTAGGCATAGATGCATGCTGGATAGCGGTCTATGTTCTTTGTCGTAATTCCCTAAGTAAATGTCATAGTAGTCATCATGATATGTATGTGCATTGTTATGCCCTCTCTATTTGTCAATTGCCCAACTGTAATTTGTTCACCCAACATGCTATTTATCTTATTGGAGAGACACCACTAGTGAACTGTGGACCCCGGTCCATTCTTTTACATCTGAAATACAATCTACTGCAATCATTGTTCTCTGATGTTCTTTGCAAAACAAACATCATTCTCCACACCATACGTTTAATCCTTTGTTTACAGCAAGCCGGTGAGATTGACAACCTCACTGTTAAGTTGGGGTAAAGTATTTTGATTGTGTTGTGCAGGCTCCACGTTGGCGCCGGAATCCCTGGTGTTGCGCCGCACTACACTCCTTCACCAACAACCTTCACGTGGCCTTCATCTCCTACTGGTTCGATAACCTTGGTTTCTTACTGAGGGAAAACTTGCTGCTGTGCGCATCACACCTTCCTCTTGGGATTCCCAACGGACGTGTGCATCACGCGCCATCAAGACTATTTTCTGGCGCCGTTGCCGGGGACCTGAAGAAAAGTTACTCCACAAAGATTTCTAACTCCCACGTCAACTACGCGCCAGCAAGCATCAATGGGGAAAGCTCGCTAGGATGACGAAAATATTCTGGCTACTCAGGCTAAAAAGGTCTTCTATTTGACTGACAGAGACCCAGCTAATAAGGGTTGGAAAATTGTCCAAACATACGACCATCGCCATCTCTATAGTGTTAGTGAAAATGAAGTAGTCGGATATGATGCAGATGCCTATCAAGAGCAGGAACAAGCTGGTCGGGAACTGATAACGCGTTAAGCACACGTCCGTTGGGAACCCCAAGAGGAAGGTGTGATGCGTACATCAGCAAGTTTTCCCTCAGTAAGAAACCAAGGTTATCGAACCAGTAGGAGATGAAGGCCACGTGAAGGTTGTTGGTGGAGGATTGTAGTGCGGCGCAACACCAGGGATTCCGGCGCCAACGTGGAACCTGCACAACACAACCAAAATACTTTGCACCAACTTAACAGTGAGGTTGTCAATCTCACCGGCTTGCTGTAAACAAATGATTAAACGTATGGTGTGGAGAATGATGTTTGCTTGCGAAGAACAACAGAGAACAAAGATTGCAGTAGATTGTATTTCGGATGTAAAAGAATGGACCGGGGTCCACAGTTCACTAGTGGTGTCTCTCCAATAAGATAAATACCATGTTCGGTGAACAAATTACAGTTGGGAAATTGACAAATAGAGAGGGCATAACAATGCACATACATATCATGATGACTACTATGAGATTTACTTAGGGCATTACGACAAAGTACATAGACCGCTATCCAGCATGCATCTATGCCTAAAAAGTCCACCTTCGGGTTAGCATCCGCACCCCTTCTAGTATTAAGTTGCAAACAACGGACAATTGCATTAAGTATGGTGCGTAATGTAATCACCACAAATATCCTTAGACAAAGCATCGATGTTTTATCCCTAGTGGCAACAAGCACATCCACAACCTTAGAACTTTCTGTCACCGTCCCAGCATTCAATGGAGGCATGAACCCACTATCGAGCATAAATACTCCCTCTTGGAGTTACAA
>NC_061513.1:211898801-211968286 GCF_022539505.1 Lolium rigidum | reverse complement strand
TTTTTTTGCTACATGCAAATCTAACCGTCAAAATGGTTGATCCGACGGCTGGGGACCCGGGGGCTGGGGAATCAGATCCCCCGGGGGACGCCCAGCAGTTTCCAATATTTTAACACCTTCGTGTGGGTCTAAGTGTATTTGTACGTGAATATATTTTGCACTTGGAGCTGGCAAGGAGATCTTGCACGTACAGTTCTATACATACACGCGACCGAATCAACGATTGAGCTGATCGGTTTTAGTTTTAGAGTTTTATCCTTATACGTCAAGTCTTTCCCTGTAAACGCGAAGTCCTGCACCTATATAAAAGTTCTGGCCGATTGAAGAAGACCAACTAATCGATCTATATCAAAAATACATCTACTTTTTTATCGTTTATTTTTCTTTACCGTTCTTCTCTGCCATGCCCCGGCAGCCCTAAGGTTTGGTCTCATCTTTGCCGTTTTGCGCTGAAAAACGGTCGATCTCTCCACGAAAGCGAGGAACCTTTGTTGCTTTGCTCGGAAAGCAATCGGGCGTCATCACGAAAGCACGGCAACTATCACGGTGTTGCGCGGCAGTTTTGCGTGCCAACACAATTGGCGACTCCGCTGGGGACGAAGCATCGAACGGTCTCCAGCCCGTTCCTACTTCTTAGGGAGCGTCGCCAAGAAGCTGCAATCTACAGCGGTAACATGAATTCTACGTTTTCTTATGTAGATGCAAATAATTCTTATGTTGATGTTGCTAGATCCTTTGATATGCATACTTTATCGGCTATCCCTAGTAAGAATACTAGGGATTTCTATTTTCGTGCCCTCGGGTCGTTAGTTGTACTCAGTTTTCCCCAGCCCCTTAGTTTTTCTCAGTTTTCCCCAAGCCTATGTCTGAAACCCGCAGAAGGAGCTCAGACGGAAGGAATCCGTTTATTTGGACGTTCTGTGCTGACGTGTTGCGCCACGTCGTCTGTGGGGCCGCGTCGTGATCGTGTGGGGCCGCGTCGCGTGGGGCTGGTAGAAAGGGACCGCGTGGGACAGGACGAGAAGCGTTTGGTTGCACGTGAGCAGGAGCTGGGTTTTGTCTCTCTCGGCCCAAATTGGCATTTTTAAGAGCACCTTTTCCCCTCTTTCTCTCTCTCGTCTTTTTCACCAAATTAGTATCAAATCTAGAGAAGCTTCTATTTCTGTCATTCTTCAATATGGCAGCAAATCTAGTAGCAAATCTCTGGGGTTATTTATGCCTTTTGGCCCTCGTTTTTTGCCCAATATGGCAGCAAATCTAGTAGCAAATCTAGAAGCTAGTATATGATAAATTCACAACAGCATAATCACAAAACTAAGTATAATACATAAACTGCATACAAGCAGCCAAAAGCGAGCAATAACGTTGTTAATGTTCACGACAAACTAAGCTGAAAAATATACAAGATCACGCATGCAATGTATGGACAACAAGAAGATTAGGAGTGAATGAATTTGTTCTTCATTCCTCCCCATATATTTCTTCGTCGCTCCATTCGTGCATTTCCCCAAGGAAATATTCATTGAACTCCTTCCGTCTGCAAGTGTGAGGCCAATACATCCTCCAAACGGTATGGCCTGTGTTCATTTCTCAAATCGTAGAGTCCTATTCTATCCACACGTAGTGGCCACTCATCCCAGTGCATTTGTATCATGAGAGTACTCTCGATATAACCCAAATCCGTGTAGTAGATGCTGCCAGGTTGAAGTGTCGGGTACACTCGGTGTCGACGGAGATACACCGGATATAATTCACGAAGAAGGCATTATCGCCAATGTTACCGACCGGATGGAGAGAGCGGCTCGAGTGTCCACACGGTACACCAATGGTTTGCCCGCCAAAGCCTCGCCGACCAACAACACAAGCAGCAGATCACCATCCGACTTCACAAGGTAGAACTTCGACGTCCAAGTTCTGGAAATGAAATTAGTGTCTCCATCTTGACAAGGTGCTCGCGCGCTGCTGCAACCGTACATTGGTGCACACTATTCTTCCGATCTCAAAATTGTCCGCAGCTACGCATACAGTTCACCATTGAACGGGGTAATGCAACGCAAACAATGGTTCTTGATCGAAAATCTTCCTTCTCCCCAATCCCCATCTTCATTTATATCCTTAGTTGGAGTGCTCTCATCGACCCAACCAATTTCCGGCGGGTAATGTGCGGCAACGAAGACCATAGTCGGGGATTTGATAACAGCGATCGATTTCAGAAAAACAGATGGCATCTCGCGCCTCAAACATAGTGTTCGATTTCTTTGTGAGTGGGTTCAGCAGCCGTATCTTGTGCGGCGGGTTCTTCCGGGCAAGCACGATGACGCCACGGCAAAAGCCGACGAAGTAGTATCTAAAATATATTGATGAAGATAACATTCAGCACTAAGATGTTTAAGATTGAAAATAAAAAGGTAGATATGGAGGAATTTGAACCTTGTATGAACTTCCGATAGATCTATGGTGACGTAGCGTGATGTGCCGAGTTGGAGGAAGGTGAACTCAGCGACGCGTGGAAGGGCGTGGTCTAGCATGATCCATTCATCCAGGTGCACGTCGGGCTCAGGCAAACCTGAGCGCCAATTTCTACAGACTTGCCTCATAGCAGAGTAGGTGTCGGCGTACTCCTCGTTCGCCAGTAAGCATTCGCCGATCTTGTGAAGTGGTCCATCAGCCAGAGAGAGGCCCAGTTCATGGAGGCGCCGCGCTTGGATGCGCCGCCCTCGGCGGCGACGGGCTCGGCGGCGACGGGCTCGGCGGCGACGGGCTCGAAGGCGACGGGCGCGGAGGCGACGGGCTCGGAGGCGACGGGCGCGAAGGCGACGGGCGCGGAGGCGACGGGCTCGGAGGCGACGACCGCCGGCGCATTCTTCTTCTCCATCGCCGGCAGGGTAGCGTGCGTACGGCGGTTGGGGTTTTTTCGATTTGGAGAAGTTGATGGGACGTGAGAGGGGTGGTTTCGTGCGTGAGCGAGAATGAGACGACTGTGTGCAGAGGGAGGGAGGGAGGGGCTTACGCGTCCTAAATGCGACCCGCGTCCACTATTTGCACGTCTGCACCGCGACACGCGTCAACAATGGCACGTCTTCCACTTCGCATCGCAACACGCGTCCTCGGGTCTAACCCCGGAAATTTAGATATACTCGGGTATACCCTCGAGTCATATACTAGCATTTTTTGTGTGCTCAGTTTTCCCCTTGAGTGCTAATATCGGCTAGTGCAATATACTCAGTTTTACCCTCAAGTGGCTGGTGAACAGAGAGTCAACAAATGGGATTAACTAGTTAAATGAGTTATTTAATGTGCAAAAAATTCCGAAAAAGAGTGGCACTTACTCATTGAGTCTTTACCACATATTGCCACTTCTCAAATCATAGATAAATCAAGTTTCACCACAAATTGCCACTTCTCAAATCACCTAGTAGCTATGAAGGTGCATGGTTTTCCATAATAAGCCCTACCCAAAACAGCTTTCCCCAAAACATACTTTGTCTGAATGAGGCCATAATTTTCACACTCAAGTAGATTTGTATTGCAAATAGTTTGAGGTAGGCCAAGATGGGTTTCATTGTACAAAACACGCATTTTCCATTTTTTAAATCTCATATTTGAATCCCTTAGTCTGTTTACTACTCACTTGCCCTTGGTTTCTTGATACTACTCGGTTTTGCCCTCTCCCTTCACAAACTCTCACAGACGCCCAACATTGCCCTGATTGGTCTAGCCCATGTCACGCGGATCGTGCCCGCCGACCGTTGATCGTATGATCTAACGGGCAGGATAACCCCTATCTCTCTCTGGTCGGGGCCACCACCCTCTCTCTCTCGTCGTCGGTTAGCTTCACGCAAAGTTTGGTTTTCTCGCATTATTTTTCACGAGCTAAATTATAAACTCTTTGTAGGCATTACTTTTCACGCAAAAAATGATAAACCATCACCGATTTGTTGTAGCCATTACTTTTCACGCAAAAAAAATGATACACCATCACCCATTTCTTTTCACGCAAAAAACGATAAATCATCACCGATTTTGTTGTAGCCATTACTTTTCACGCAAAAAATGATACACCATCACCCATTTCTTGTAGCCATTACTTTTCACGCAAAAAACGATAAACCATCACCAATTTTGTTGTAGCCATTACTTTGCACGCAAAAAATGATACACCATCACCCATTTCTTGTAGCCATTACTTTGCGCGCAAAAAATGATAAACCATCAACGATTTGTTGTAGCCATTACGGTAAATGATAAACTATCACGAATTACCATTTCTTTTAGGCATTACTTTTCACGGTAAAATGATAAACTATCCTAAACTATATCACGAAGTTCCATTTCCGTCAAGATAGTCCGCATTACTTTTTTGTTGAGATATATACCCCCACAACGGTCGTCTCCTCCTTAATTTATTGTGTAAACCCCCACAACGGTCATCTCCTCCTTAATTTATTGTGTAAACCCCCACCAACGTTCACCTCCTCCTTATTTTATTGTGTAAACCCCTACAACGGTCATCTCTCCCTTATAAAACACCCACACGGCCATCCCTTGTGTCAATAGGTTCTGCCTCTCTCTTCTTCGGTCACATACACTTGATCATCCATTGCCATGGCTTCCACGTCTCGGACACGGACCGGAAGGGGAAGGGGAAGGGGAAGGGGAAGGGGCGGCCGGGGTGGTGGATCATCATCATTGTCACCACCACCGTCGTCAACACTGCCATTGATCATAGAGGAGTTCTTCATCGTCATCTACGAAGACCCTTTGGTCAAGAAGGTACGTACGCGTTCACACATATATGATGCATGTGATTAATTATGGGCATGTTCTAAAAAAACTTTAATTTCAAACGATCGGCGCTCGATCTCTTTGCAGGCACTCCCAAAAAGTTTGCCGACTATCTTGACGGCCAGGAGCCAGCTAAGGTGTATCCGCGAGCAGGCTGATCGCGGTCCTCGTCTCCGGACCGTGGAGGTCCTATTTGACGGACAAGGCCGGATGTATCTCGACAAGGGCTGGGAGAATTTCGCCATCGCGCACGGTGTGGATTTCGGCTGCTACGTACACTTCAAATATGAAGGCGATGATGTGCTCACAGTGAAGGTGTTCGACGGAACAATGTGCAGGAAGTACTACTACTCAGACGACGAAGATACTGACAATGAAAGTGACGACGACGTGAAGCCATGCATCCATCCCCTTTAGATAAGGGGATTATGACCAAGAATATATATGTAGCTTCATATGCATTGATTTAGAGATCTAGCTATTTTCTATATATTATGTAAAAAATAATATCGCATTTCCACTATTATTCGAGCACCACATCCTCCAAACGATGCCGATGCCGATGCCAATATCGGCATGGTCAGAACGCTATGCTCGCCGCCACTGCTAGGTCAACGTCGGGATGCACAATGTTTAGCATAAGAGTCACTTTAGATTAAGCTGCGAAAATAGTCACCTGCCACAGCGGTCATTGGCTGCGGAGGCCCCACGAGAGCGGCAATATATAATTTTCTATAAATAAATAGACAACCCACTGGTCATTGGCTGCGGCAGCCCCATAGAGCGGCCCCATTTGTCATTGGCAGCACCGCGTATACAATCGGGAAATAAAACGGCCCACGCGTCGGCGGTAGATGGATGGCTAAGAGCGGCCCCATTTGTCATTGGCGGCACCGCGTATACAATCAGGAAATAAAACGGCCCACGCGTCGGCGGTAGATGGATGGCTACCCGTCGGCACGAGACGGTCGGAGAGGAACCGCCCTCTATGCAGCCCCACCTCCGTGCAGCCCCACCCGTCGGATCAACGGTAACGGTAAGGCCTCTGACCTGACGGCAACCCGCGTCTTCGAGGGGTTTCAAACTAGAGGGAGGGGAAAGCTGAGGAAAAACTAACGAGCTGGGGAAAACTGAGTACAACTAACGAAGCAGGGGCACGAAAATAGAAATCCCTTACTTTATTTACTGTCTTGCACTCTATATCAAAAACACACAAAAAATTAGTTACTTGCATTTACTTTACTTGATTCATCATGTTTCCTTTTAATTTTACCGCAAAAGACATACCGGTAGGACGTGGGTCTATAGTTGGGAGAAATAATATAGAAGAATTTTTCAATCATGTTAGTACCGTTGAAGATTTTGAAGATAGACACTTGGTAGAACTTGCTCCTACTTATGAAATTGCTGCTGCTGCTTTAGTTCGCATGTTGGAAACTAAATTTGCTAATCTCAATCCTATAATCCAACACATGTTTCTTACACTCGGTGATATGGAAGAAGAGGAAAAGAAAGATTTTGTTTTAGAAACCCTTCTTAGAGAATTTGGTGGTATAGCAAGAGAGGCTAGAAAGGTCTTTAATAAATATAAGATGCTTGGTTCTTATACCAATTTTGTTAGTATCCTTGAAAAGATGGACATGGAGAGAGTAAGGTACACTAATAATATTAATGATGGTGGGGAGATCAAAGCACCAATACCATGTAAGCTCCTAGCGATGAATGAAGCGCTAGAAAATAACTATGCTTGGCTTGTTCCTGAAAATTTGTTTGATGAGAGTAGCAAGCCCAAGACTAATGAAAAGGGAGCCGCTGAAACTTATGTATCCAATATACTATGCATGGTTGAGAAAACTCCAAACCCAGCTGATGTTGATGCTTCATCTCTTGATAATACTTGATACACACTTTCTGCGCCTAGCTGAAAGGCGTTAAAGAAAAGCGCTTATGGGAGACAACCCATGTTTTTACTACAGTATTTTTGTTTTATATTTGAGTCTTGGAAGTTGTTTACTACTGTAGCAACCTCTCCTTATCTTAGTTTTATGCTTTGTTGTGCCAAGTAAAGTCTTTGATAGTAAAGTGAATACTAGATTTGGATTACTGCGCAGTTACAGATTTCTTTGCTGTCACGAATTTCGACCTGCCTCCCTGTAGGTAGCTCAGAAAATTAAGCCAATTTACGTGCGTGATCCTCAGATATGTACGCAACTTTCATTAAATTTGGGCATTTTCATTTGAGCAAGTCTGGTGCCTCAATAAAATCCATCTTTATGGACTGTTCTGTTTTGACAGATTCTGCCTTTTATTTCGCATTGCCTCTTTTGCTATGTTGGATGAATTTCTTTGATCTATTAATGTCCAGTAGCTTTATGCAATGTCCAGAAGTGTTAAGAATGATTGTGTCACCTCTGAACATGTTAATTTTTATTTTCCACTAACCCTCTAATGAGTTGTTTCGAGTTTGGTGTGGAGGAAGTTTTCAAGGATCAAGAGAGGAGAATGATGCAATATGATCAAGGAGAGTGAAAGCTCTAAGCTTGGGGATGCCCCGGTGGTTCACCCCTGCATATTTTAAGAAGACTCAAGCGTCTAAGCTTGGGGATGCTCAAGGCATCCCTTTCTTCATCGACAACATTATCAGGTTCCTCCCCTGAAACTATATTTTTATTCCGTCACATCTTATGTACTTTGCTTGGAGCGTCGGTTTGTTTTTGTTTTTGTTTTGTTTGAATAAAATGGATCCTAGCATTCATTGTGTGGGAGAGAGACACGCTCCGTTGTTGCATATGGACAAATATGTCCTTAGGCTTTACTCATAGTATTCATGGCGAAGGTTGAATCTTCTTCGTTAAATTGTTATATGGTTGGAATCGGGAAATGCTACATGTAGTAATTCTAAAATGTCTTGAATAATTTGATACTTGGCAATTGTTGTGCTCATGTTTAAGCTCTTGCATCATATACTTTGCACCCATTAATGAAGAAACACCTAGAGCTTGCTAAATTTTGTTTGCATATTTGGTCTCTCTAAAGTCTAGATAATTTCTAGTATTGAGTTTTGAACAACAAGGAAGACGGTGTAGAGTCTTATAATGTTTACAATATGTCTTTTATGTGAGTTTTGCTGCACCGGTTCATCCTTGTGTTTGTTTCAAATAACCTTGCTAGCCTAAACCTTGTATCGAGAGGGAATACTTCTCATGCATCCAAAATCCTTGAGCCAACCACTATGCCATTTGTGTCCACCATATCTACCTACTACATGGTATTTCTCCGCCATTCCAAAGTAAATTGCTTGAGTGCTACCTTTAAAATTTCCGTTCTTTACATTTACAATATATAGCTCATGGGACAAATAGCTTAAAAACTATTGTGGTATTGAATATGCACTTATGCACTTTATCTCTTATTAAGTTGCTTGTTGTGCGATAACCATGTTCCTGGGGACGCCATCAACTACTCTTTGTTGAATATCATGTGAGTTTCTATGCATGTCCGTCTTGTCCGAAGTAAGAGAGATCTACCACTTAATGGTTAGAGCATGCATATTGTTAGAGAAGAACATTGGGCCGCTAACTAAAGCCATGAATCATGGTGGAAGTTTCAGTTTTGGACATATATCCTCAATCTCATATGAGAACACTAATTGTTGCTACATGCTTATGCATTAAAGAGGAGTCCATTATCTCGTTGTCCCGGTATGGATGTCTAAGTTGAGAATAATCAAAAGCGAGAAATCCAAAATGCGAGCTTTCTCCTTAGACCTTTGTACAAGCGGCATGGAGGTACCCCTTTGTGACACTTGGTTAAAACATGTGTATTGCGATGATCCCGGTAGTCCAAGCTAATTAGGACAAGGTGCGGGCACTATTAGTATACTATGCATGAGGCTTGCAACTTGTAAGATATAATTTACATAATACATATGCTTTATTACTACCGTTGACAAAATTGCTTCTTGTTTTCAAAATAAAAGCTCTAGCACAAATATATCAATCGATGCTTTTCCTCTGTGAAGGACCTTTCTTTTACTTTTATGTTGAGTCAGTTCACCTATTTCTCTCCACCTCAAGAAGCAAACACTTGTGTGAACTGTGCATTGATTCCTACATACTTGCATATTGCACTTGTTATATTACTCTATGTTGACAATTATCCATGAGATACACATGTTACAAGTTGAAAGCAACCGCTGAAACTTAATCTTCTTGTGTGTTGCTTCAATACCTTTACTTTGATTTATTTCGTTATGAGTTAACTCTTATGCAAGACTTATTGATGCTTGTCTTTAAGTACTATTCATGAAAAGTCTTTGCTTTATGATTCATTTGTTTACTCATGTCATTACCATTGTTTTGATCGCTGCATTCATTACATATGTTTACAATAGTATGATCAAGGTTATGATGGCATGTCACTCCAGAAATTATCTTTGTTATCGTTTACCTGCTCGGGACGAGCAGAACTAAGCTTGGGGATGCTTGATACGTCTCCGACGTATCGATAATTTCTTATGTTCCATGCCACATTATTGATGATATCTACATGTTTTATACACATTATATGTCGTATTTATGCATTTTCCGGCACTAACCTATTAACGAGATGCCGAAGAGCCAGTTGCTGTTTTCTACTGTTTTTCGTTTCAGAAATCCTACAAAGGAAATATTCTCGGAATTGGACGAAATCAACGCCCAGGGTCCTATTTTTGCACGAAGCTTCCAGAAGACCGAGGGGGAAAGGAAGTGGGGCCACGAGGTGCCGACACGCTAGGGCGGCGCGGCCTGGCCCTTGGCCGCGCCGGCCTGGTGTGTGGGGCCCTCGTGTGGCCCCCCGCGTTGCCCTTCCGCCTACTTAAAGCCTTCGTCGCGAAACCCCCAGTACCGAGAGCCACGATACGGAAAACCTTACTGTGACGCCGCTGCCGCCAATCCCATCTCGGGGGATTACGGAGATCACCTCCGGCACCCTGCCGGGAGAGGGATTCATCTCCCGGAGGACTCTTCACCGCCATGGTCGCCTCCGGAGTGATGAGTGAGTAGTTCACCCCTGGACTATGGGTCCATAGCAGTAGCTAGATGGTTGTCTTCTCCTCATGTGCTTCATTGTCGGATCTTGTGAGCTGCCTAACATGATCAAGATCATCTATACGTAATTCTATATGTTGTGTTTGTCGGTATCCGATGGATAGAGAATACTATGTTATGTTGATTATCAATCTATTACCTATGTGTTGTTTATGATCTTGCATGCTCTCCATTATTAGTAGAGGCTCGGCCAAGTTTTTGCTCTTAACTCCAAGAGGGAGTATTTATGCTCGATAGTGGGTTCATGTCTCCGTGAATGCAGGGAGTGACGGAAACCTCTAAGGTTATGGATGTACTGTTGCCACTAGGGATAAAACATTGATGCTATGTCCGAGGATGTAGTTATTGATTACATTACGCACCATACTTAATGCAATTGTCTGTTGTTTTGCAACTTAATACTGGAAGGGGTTCGGATGATAACCTGAAGGTGGACTTTTTAGGCATAGATGCATGATGGATAGCAGTCTATGTACTTTGTCGTAATGCCCAATTAAATCTCAATATATTCATCATGTCATGTATGTGCATTGTTATGCCCTCTCTATTTGTCAATTGCCCGACTGTAATTTGTTCACCCAACATGCTATCTTATGGGAGAGACACCTCTAGTGAACTGTGGACCCCGGTCCATTCTTTTATACTCGAAATACAAATCTGTCGCAATACTTGTTCTTTACTCGTTCTCCGCAAACAATCATCATCCACACTATACATCTAATCCTTTGTTACGAGCAAGCCGGTGAGATTGACAACCTCACTGTTTCGTTGGGGCAAAGTACTTTGGTTGTGTTGTGCAGGTTCCACGTTGGCGCCGGAATCCCTGGTGTTGCGCCGCACTACATCCCGCCGCCATCAACCTTCAACGTGCTTCTTGGCTCCTCCTAGTTCGATAAACCTTGGTTTCTTTCTGAGGGAAAACTTGCTGCTGTGCGCATCATACCTTCCTCTTGGGGTTCCCAACGAACGTGTGAGTTACACGCCATCAATGCTCGAGATATTGCTGAAGAGCTGGATGATCAGAGACTGGCATTAGAACAGTGCATAGAACTTCTCGAGGATCCATTGAAGATGGAGGAGAAACTGTTTTGCAGCGATGTTTGGACGGAGATACTCCAGAAGACGTTGGTGATGACAATTGAAAACAGGAATGCTAAGGCCAAGAAGACGGAAGAACTGATGAAGGAGATGGAAGCGCTAAAGCTGGAGAATGCGAAGTTGAAGGAGTCCCTCTCAGAGCTCACATCTTCGGAAGATAGTCCGTCCAATAGAAACCCTGCTCCCAGGAAACGCATGAAGGCCTTCGAGTACAGCAATTTGTTCGTGCCAGCGTCTAGTACTTAGTCGTTAGATGCCTACCATGAGACTTGTAATTCATTACGCTCTTTTGTATCGTCCTACTATTTGATGTAAGGTGGTACAATATATCTTAGTCGTATTTTCGAAACTCAATAAGTTTAAGTAAAATTTGAATTTCTGGTTTTCAATGTTTTTGTTTGGTTGTGTGACTTGTTTGTGCATGGGTAGGAAACTTTACTTCCCAGATCTATCTATCTTGTTCTTATCTATGCTAAAACTATATCAGATGTGTCAACACCCGGATTTTTAAGTCCGGATGCCTATTATGCCATTCATCGCAATCCCAGGAATATTGTTGTTGCGAGGCATAATAGCTGAATATCATAGTCATCATTTATTACAAACCATATTGTCTTACAACTTGAATCACATGATCCATATTACACAAATAGTTGATCTATTGATCAACGAACAAACACAAGTTCATAGCGGAAGCGTAAGATACAAGGACTCTCTAGTCCACAGGCCAACGTTTGACGTCGGAAGACTCCTAGTTGTCGTAGGCGTCCTGCTGGTCATCTCCTTGGTAGTTCTGTTCATCTTCATACTCTGGCCATTTGAATAGCCAGGGACAAAGCCGTAAGTACTTCAAGTACTTGCAAACTAATACTAGTGTAAGTGCTAGACATTTCTAGTAAAGGGTGCTAAGCTCTAGTTTATTTGCATAAAGCCAATTTTGGTTCATAAGTATTTGAGAAAACTTATTCAAGTGCTAGACTAACTCAAGTGGGAACATTAGTGTCATTCCCACAACATTGTTGCGATTCAAAGTCAAGTCACCAATTCACCATTCATTTCACCAACATTTTCAAAAGATTTGACATTGGACACAGTATGGCCTTTCCAACCGTCCGTAACCGTGGACACGGCTATTCGAATAGATTTACACTCTGCAGAGGTTGCACACTTGTGCCACAACATTTGATTTCATCCGTCGGGATTACCCCGAATCATCGTAACACGGTACGCGGATCATCAACCATAACCATTCACTTACAAATCCTAGTATGAGCACCTCTCCCCATGAGCTTGGCCTCCCGGTGAAGACCAGCTCGTCAACCCAGGAACCGCACAGGGCTTGGCCGTACAATTCACCTCAATTCACATCATTTCTCAACCACGGAGGCAGCCTCGGCATAACCCCTATGATGTGTGTTCGAGAGGGAACCCATACTAAGATGCATAAACTTCCAGTTAAGCCCTACCCATAATCAGGTATTGTGGGGGTACTCAGTATTGGAAAGGTATCGCATTCAAACCAACATCAGCTTTATATCAAAAATCACCATCTTCTCTTGGTCATATTCACCTTCAAAAATCATTCAATGAAATGACTTCATCATTCCAAGGTTTCAAACTTGTTTCAAAGTCATATGTTCCCATCTAGAGTAGTCAAGTTTTAATATTTAGCACTAGCACTAATCATGAGGGGTGCTAATCTTGCTTGGCTAGTTTGAGACTCACTTTTCTACTCTAGTAACCTCCTTTAACTTTGACCAAAGTTAACTATAAAAGCAACTCTTTGAATAAACAAGTAAAGCTTTGTAAGGTAGAAACTTGGGATAGGCTTATGGTAAGAAAGGTAAGAATCATGGTGCCATGCCCCAAGGGGCTTTGCACTTGCAAGAATATTAGCTTGCCTTGATAGTTCTCAAGGGGCTCCTCCTCCTCCTCTTGGTAGAATCCTTCCTCCTCTTGGTATTCTCCGGTGCTAGCGTCTAAATTTGAATACGAGTATAATCACTCACTAATTCAATGGCTATTCCAAACATCACATATATGCACACAACTATTCTAAGCACACAAGTAATTCAATTTGGGTGCATTGGTTGTGTTACTTGAGGAAAAATAATTTCCTCTCATTACATATGTAAATGATAGTTTCCATATTGTTCTTGAGAAATAATTTCCTCTCATTGAAATCTTCTTAAGATTTAATTTCTCAAACAATCATACATGAATTTATATTGACCTAAGTCAACCATTCATTATCATCATTTGAGAAAATGATTTAAATGAGGTAGACCACCTCATACTATTTATCAATTCTACAAATGATTTAAATCTCCAAGTATTTCATATAGGTGAGTTTGGCCAGGGGTCCAAACATCACATGAATTCATTTGGGACAAGATTTAAATGAAGTATAACACCTCATATAATTTGCATAATAGTTTTGGACAATATCACTTAGAGAAAATAGCCATATTGTCCACTAATTAAACTAAGGCATGATCATGCAAAGTGACCACACCATTTTCTTGCAGAAACAATTAGTGTAAGTCAAATGTGAGCTACTGGAGTTGGAATTAACTAAATATCTATTTTGGTTGTTTTTTAAGATTTATTTGAATGTGCAAAAGTCCCTGGCTTGTTCTTTTTGTCACATTATTTCTACAACAGATCTCAAGGTGAGACCAGTGGCATGTCGTAGATCTTTTTAGTAGGTTTCCAACCATATAAAGTTCATTGAATTTGGTTAAGCCAATCTGAATCTATTGATTTTCAAAGTTTGGGAAGTATTGAAATTATTTGGAAATATTTAAAAAGGAGTTTGAATTAATAGGGCCAGCGGGAAAAGAAACTGGGCCAGATTCGAATTAAAACGGCCCAGTCCAGCCCACCACGGTCCACAGACACGCGGCGCGCTGACAGGGTGGGGTCCAAGCGTCAGCGACTCAGCGCTACCGAAGCGGTACGTTTTAAACAGAGGCGTTGGATTAGAATCTAATCCAACGGCGCTCGTTCATCGTCGTCGCCGGCGAGAAGAGCTCACTGGCGCGGCGGGCACTAGGGGGTTGGCGGGCTAACCGTGGCTCCAGCAAGGCTTGGCAGTATGCTCGATGACGTTGTGGACGACGGCGAAGCTCCTGGTACCGGCGGCTCCTCCTGGAACGGCTCCAATCAACGGCGGCGATCTCCAGGTACTGGCGGCTCCGATCTTCAAATTGGAGCAGCTCCGGCGATGATTGAGTGAGTGGTGGGGTGGTGGAGAGGCAGTGAAGGGTGGGGAACAAGGTGGTGTGCTCCGTTGCTTCCAGGGACTCGCTATTTATAGGATTTGAGTGAGGGTTGCGGGGCAGTGATGCGGTCGACAATGGCGCGGCTCCTCCGGCGAGCTGTTGGGCTAGGCAAGGGTGCTACGACGTTCTCCTCGTCCAGGCGAATCTGTAGGTAGCAACGGCACGGTCGGGCGGCGTCTATGTGTGACGCATTGCGTCCGTGTCTGGCGGCGGCGTCCACGGGATCTTGTCACCGTCCCCGGCAGCGGCGGGCACGGGTCTGGGCTGCGCGCGTGTCTGGCGGCGTCGCGGTGTCACGCAGGTCCTCAACCCGCTCACAGGGGGTCCAGGGAGTGCTCGAGGCGGTGAGGTTGCACGTGGCCAGTGCGCGTCTGCGCGCGACGCGAGCGGCATGGCCGTGTCGATCTGGGCGCGCGATCTCCGGCTGCTGTCGTCGACGTCCGAGGCTGTGGCGATGCTAGGGCGTCGTAGGAGAGCGAGGTGGCAGCATTTGGCACGGTGGCCAGTGGTGGCGACGAAGGAGAAGAGGGGAGGTGCGTCGGGGTGGTGACATGGCCGGCATGGCCATGCCCTAGCTTTGCTCCTCCTCTCTCTTAGGGTTTCTATTTGGCATTGATGATTAGAGGGGGCAGGGGAACCAGTAGGGTGCAAATGGGGTAGTTAGGGTTAGAGTAGATCACTATAGCAAATAGTGTCAAATAGTCACATAGATGCTATTTGTGAATTTTGTTTAAATTTGATTCAATTCACATGGTTGCAAGTGTTGAGTTGTGAGTATTTCATTTAGTTAGAAATGACCAGAGGTGATGGAGTGTGGTGGTGGAATTTTCGAATTCAAAGAATTGCCAAAATTGACAAGTGTGAGATTGTTGAACTTAATAAAAAGTTGCAACTTTGGATGAGCATAGCTATTGATCTAGAAATAATTTGGCATGGTGATCTTTACAAAAAAGTGTTCACCTTGATGTTGACTTGGATGAGGTGCAAAGAGTTGACAAAGTTTAGTTTAAAAATTTCGAATTGCAAGGGCTCAAAGTGGTGATCAGACTATAATTGGCAGATTTGGCCATTATCATATGTGAGCAAGTTTTGTATTTGAAAACCATTTGATTTGTGATTCTTTGATTCCAAAAGTTGTAATAAGTGTTTAGTAACATTATTCAACTAATTGTGAAGACCAAATTGGTCCAGGGTCAAAATTTATAAAAAATGCCATAGAGCATATGTGAGGGTTTTAGGGTTTTTCTTTTATTTGATTTCTTTCTCTTTTGGATTTATTTGGTTGGTGATTTTCACATGATCACCTTAGGGTTTTAGAGCATAGCACAAACACATATTAACTACCATCATGGCATATCACTCAAATGCACAAGTCCTATGCTGGGTACTATATGCAAAAGAAAAGTTTTTGTTGGTTTGAAATTTTGATCTCTGGAATTCTTCTTCTTTCTTTTTATTGAAATTTGGGATGTTACAAGATGCCGCCAAGACGTGACCCAACTCAGGACGCACTGAATCAGATGATGACAGCTCAGGCACAGCTCATGCAGATGATGACCCAGTTCATCCAAACCACCCAGAACAACAACAACAATCCACCACCACCACCTCCACAACCACCGCCACCTCCACCACCACCCCCACCCCCAGTGGATAGACTCGCCAGATTCCTGAGATTCCTACCAGCTAAGTTCTCCAGTGCCACTGAACCAATTGTAGCTGATGACTGGCTTCGTTCTGTCAGCAAGGACTTAGTCACCTGTGAGTGCACCGAGGCTGAGAAGATTAGGTTCACCGCTCATCTGCTGGAAGGACCTGCTGCAATGTGGTGGGAGACTTATCAACTTACCCATCCTATATATGACTTAGATTGGGAAACATTCAAGGAGGGATTCTGTACTGCCCATATCTCCTCGGGCATTATGAATCTCAAGAGAGATGAATTCCGCAGTCTGAGACAGGGAGGGAGAACTCTGAAGGAATACATGGATGACTTTTGTACCTTGGCAAGGTATGCCCCAGAAGACATTGACACTGATGCTAAGCGGAAGGAAAAGTTCCTCAATGGACTTAAAGGCGAACTGAAGATTCCATTGTCAGTGGCTTATGCTCCCAGCTACCAGTCCCTGCTTGATCAAGCCATCACCCTGGACAATAGTATCAAGAAGGAAGAGAATCGCAAGAGGAAGTTCAGCAATAAGAACCACAGTGAGCCGTTCCCCAAGAAGCACCATTCTCATGAGGGAAGTGGAAGTCACGACTCACACAAGCATAATGGTCATTTCAGCAAGGGGAATGGCAACAATCACAATGGACATAAGTTCAATGGAGGATTCAGGGGAAATCATTCCCATAGTAACCACAATGGGAACAATGGTCAACACCGTCACAAATCAGAGGACGGGAGGGACATGTCCACCGTCACATGCTTCAAGTGTAAGAAGACTGGACACTATGCCACTAACTGTCCGGACAATAAACTCGTTGAAGCCCCCAAACCAAATCCATTCCAGAAGGGGCAGGCAAACCACCTCAATGTGGAGGAAGTGATGAATGAACCTGACGCTGTGATGGGTATGTTTCCACTCAACTCAATTACAGCATTATTTTTATTCGATACCGGTGCATCGCATTCATTCATATCAAGAGCTTTTGTGAATAAAAATAAAATAGCTTCGGAATCAATAGGGAAGATAATTAAAGTAAGGTCCCCTGGTGGTGAAATGATAGTCAATTCGGGATGCCGAGAATTGATTTTAGAAATTGGCCCCTATAAATTCCTCGCACACTTAGTGATCCTAGAATCACAAGAACTGGATGTCATTCTTGGAATGGACCGGATGACAACCTATAGGGGAGTTATCGATTGGGTAACTAAATCAATCACTCTCACCACCCCTGAAGGGAAAAGAATTAGGTACAAATCCCGATTGGACTTTGGAGATCTAAGGTTAAACAATCTTAAGGGGGTTAGCCTAGACCAGGTGCACATAGTTAAGGAATACCCTGATGTCTTTCTGGAGGAGTTACCAGGAATGCCCCTGGATAGAGATGTGGATTTTCTTATAGAATTACTTCCGGGCACAGGCCCTATAGCAAAGAGACCTTATCCCATGGCTACCGATGAGTTTAAGAAGCTCAAGAAACAGCTAAAGGAGCAGTTAGGAAAAGGTTTCATTAGGGAGAGTTCGTCTCCGTGGGGAGCGCCTGTCCTGTTTGTCGAGAAGAAGGACAAGAGCCAGCGTTTGGTTATGGATTACCGTTCGCTAAATGAAGTCACCATCAAGAACAAATACCCCTACCCAGAATCAATGATCTTTTCGATCAGTTGGTTGGAGCTAGTGTGTTTTCCAAGATCGACCTTCGGTCTGGATATTTTCAACTCAATATTAGAGAGCACGACATCCCCAAGACAGCCTTTGTCACTAGATATGGTTCGATGAGTACACGGTGATGCCTTTCGGCTTAACCAATGCCCCCTCGTAATTCATGAATATGATGAACAAAGTGTTCATGGAATTCCTTGACAAGTTTGTCGTAGTCTTCATTGACGACATACTTATCTATTCAAAGATCAAAGAGGAGCATGAGAAACACCTTCGCCTGATCTTGGAGAAACTTCGAGAACATCAGCTATATGCCAAGTTTAGTAAATGCGAGTTCTGGCTCAGTGAAGTAGGTTTTCTCGGACACATTATATCCAAGGAAGGGATTGCTGTTGATCCATCCAAGGTAGCAGCTGTAACAGAATGGGAACCACCCAAGAATGTTGGAGAAATTCGTAGCTTCCTGGGATTTGTAGGCTACTATAGGAGATTCATTGAGAATTTCTCCAAGATTGCAAAACCAATGACTGAGTTGTTGAAGAAAGAGAAGAAGTTTGCTTGGACGGAGGCATGTGAAGCAAGTTTTCAGGAATTGAAGAAGAGGCTAGTGACAAGGGATTAACTTGTCAATGCCTACAAGTAGTAGACTAGGGTTTCGTTGGATGTAGAGGGCAAGTAGATCTCGAAGGTTTCAGCCGAAAAGTACTCGACAATGTAAGAACTAGGGTTTGTGAAAACAATGATTCGATCCTTTCTTTGTCCCTCGACTCCCCCTTATATAGGAGGTGGAGCCGAGGGATTCGTGATTCACAAGTTTACAGAGTCCGGGAGGGTTTCTAACCCATCCCGCAAAATTACAAACGATCACTCCTATTACAACTCTAGCTTTCCTTAATAGTATCTTGGGCTTCCGAATCTTCTTATTCTTCGGGTCATGGGCCTTCAGTAAACCCCGGGTACCATCCATGGCAGGCCCATTGGGTATGCCTATGTTAGTAGCCCCCGAGATTTTGCTTGAATCGCAGAGTCAAGGAAAATATCCACCTTTATATTTATTCAGTAACTCTAAACTTTACCACATATCTTTGCATACGAATTTCTATATTGTACAGGGATAATGGTAGTTGGGGCTAGTTCATCTGACGGATCAGGTACTAGTTAACTGCTATAGTGGCAATCCGCAAAAACCTACTTCAAAATCACGTCCCCGGACATGATCTCGGGATACCGGTGTAAACTTCGACAGGTGCCGCTTAAGGTCTTACCATTCTGTCGAGTCCCAGCCATATTTATCGGGTACCTAACGCGTCCGTTAGGATTTTTCTTCGTATCCGTCGATACGGAAAAAAGTAGCAAACCGACGTCGAGAGACGGCGCCACGCCACACGTAACGGATCCGGGGTCTTACCTTCGCAAAGTTTTGCGGCATTCAGAAATTGTTCGCAACTTTGGCGTTCTGAGAATATATTGTCGAGTGCTTATTCGGCTGCTGGAATAGCACATTTTATCGAGTCAATGTATGACTTATATTGCCTTCCCGATGGGAGTATATGTAGAGTTATTAGTATAACTCGAAATATACTCATTTCTTTCTTTCTTTCTCTCTTCTCTTCTTCTTCTCTTTTTTTTAATAATTTCATCGGGCACGCGAACAGCGTTCCCGATGGGAGTAGCCCCCGAGGCTACAACCAAGGACTTGTGCTTGGTTGTAGGCTCAACATTCTAATGCCTCATGTCGCTATATTGTCTTTCTTTCTCGAGGTTTCATATCTATCGGGTGCGCGAACAGCGCTCCCGATGGGAGTAGCCCCCGAGGCTATGAACAAATGCTTGCGTTTGGTCATAGGCTCCCGCCATTTCTATTTTGTCATATAGAAATGTTTCTTTTTTCCAAAGTAGCCCCCGAGCATTTGAGCAAATACTTGTATTTGTTCAAAGGCTCTTCGAGATAAACCATAGTCTTCTGGTGTCGCCGTTCTTGCAAAGCTTCATAGCCGAGAGTTTCTTTTACCAAGGTGACATCACTGCTGATCATAGCCACGATCAATGTATCGGGAAAATGCGAGAACCGCTTATCTCTCTGCCTTGTGGGCCTAGAAATCCTGTCAATTTGACACGTCATGCAAGTGGGGAACACACGTCCTCCGCTTTTCCTGGCGCACGTACTGTAACCGCTGTGCTTTCTTGTCTATATGAAATTACTTTTTACCCCTTGTCCACGTGTACATCATCTGTTCCGCAAATTCTCAATCCAACGGCGCGTCCGTTCAACGCACCTCTATATAGAGGCATCATCTTCCTCCTCTAACCCTTTCGCTCGCGCCGCATCTCTGCTTCTCCTCTCCAAGATTCTCCACTGCTCTCATTGCTCCAAACGCCCAACCATTCGCACACCCTTCGCCACCAAGCTCATTGATGCCTCCACGCAAGCTCACGAAGCATAGCACACCTGAGTCGAGGATGGTAACTGAAGATCTAGGGAACACGGAGTGGGAGAGATCCAGAATTTCCCCTCAAGACATCAACCTGCTGAAGAGGTTGGGGATCAGCACGAAAGAGGGTGCGCTTCGCTTTCCCAGTGAAGAAAGCTATCCAACTCCTCCAATGGAATATCGGGTCAGTTTCGTCGACCACCTCATCCGTGGTCTTTCTGCCCCCATTCACAATTTCTTAAGGGGATTGCTTTTTATGTACGGATTGCAACTGCATCATCTCACTCCCAACTCCATCCTCCACATCTCCATCTTTATCACGCTTTGCGAAGCTTTCCTTGGAGTCCAGCCTAACTGGGCTCTATGGAAACGCATTTTCTTCTGTCGCCGTAACGGCTCCCATGGCGTCGCCTATAACATTGGCGGCGTTGTGATCTGCGTCCGTCCTGACGTCGAATATTTCGACGTCAAATTGCCCGACTCAGTACAAGGATGGCGAAAGAGATGGCTCTATGTGCACGAAGAAAGCTCCGATTCAGTGGAGTACAACATTGCTCCCTTTGATGGAAGGGCCAAGATTCTTCGCCGCCGATCCTGGGACGCTGAAGCTACCGAAGAAGAGAAATCGGCGACAGAGGCACTGATGACTCGCATACGTGAGCTTCAGAACACCCGTGGCAAGGAATTATCGGGTATCCAAATCACTGCCTATTTCCTTAGGATTAGAGTGCAACCTTTGCAAGCTCGCAAAAATCCCCTTTGGATGTACACCGGTGACAAGGATGTCTAAAGGCTCTCCAAATAACTTCCTGTGAAAGACTTAGAGAAGCTGATCCGAAGGATTTCCGAGCTTAGCAAGAAGGACAGCATTCCTACTTCTTGCCGCGTTGCGCCATACAGTGGCGCCAATCCCCTTCCCGAGGTAATTGTTCCTTTCGGTTGCTAAATTGTCTCCTCGAGTTTTTATTTTGTGTCGACTACTATCTTGTTGGATTCTCTGCATAACGCCGTTCTTTTTATCGACACTCTTTCTTTTTATTGACATTCTTTCTTTTTCTCAGAACCATCCCTCTCTCACTTCTCTTCCTCCTCTTCCTGAGGGTGGAGAAGTTGACGGTCGTACCGTTGTCGATGATGACAACTAAGGTACCTCGCGCCCTGAAAGTGAAGTTGCAGGTTCTCACAAATCCGCGGCTTCTTCTGAAAAAAGATGCTGAATCTGAGGCTACTTCCTCGACACACTCCCTTCCACCTGCTGTTTCTCCAAGGAACAAGAGGAAAAGGGAGGATATCGAAGATTCCGGCACCTCCAAAGCCGAAGAAATTGGTCCTTCAGAAAAGAAGGCAATTTTCAATCCATACGAAGATGCCCTCGTCAGCTCGTAAGTGACCCCTTGCTTCTTAACGTTTTACTCCTGTCAATTTTTGTCTATCTTGCTCCTTATACTGTCGCCATTTTTTGTAGTGGTGACGAGGAAGAAACGCCAGCTATTGACGCGACTACTCGAATGAGTACGTCGCGTACTTTAGTTGTCTCGGAGGTGCATGTTGAAGGAGAAGAATCTTCGCCTCCTCAACAAAACATCCAACTGCCTACTGATGCGTGCAGTCGACACGTCCGTTGGGAACCCCAAGAGGAAGGTGTGATGCGTACAGTAGCAAGTTTTCCCTCAGAAAGAAACCAAGGTTTATCGAACCAGGAGGAGCCAAGAAGCACGTTGAAGGTTGATGGCGGAGGAGTGTAGTGCGGCGCAACACCAGGGATTCCGGTGCACAACACAATCACAGAACTTTGCCCCAACGTAACATCGAGGTTGTCAATCTCACCGGCTTGCTGTAAACAAAGGATTAGATGTATAGTGTGGATGATGATGTTTGTTTGCAAAGAACAGTAAAGAACAATTGCGGCAGTTTGTATTTCAGATGTAAAGAATAGGACCGGGGTCCACGAGATCACTAGTGGTGTCTCTCCCATAAGATAGCAGATGTTGGGTGAACAAATTACAGTTGGGCAATTGACAAATAAAGAAGGCATAACAATGCACATACATATATCATGATGAGTACTATGAGATTTAATCGGGGCATTACGACAAAGTACATAGACCGCTATCCGAGCATGCATCTATGCCTAAAAAGTCCACCTTCAGGTTATCATCCGAACCCCCTCCAGTATTAAGTTGTAAACAACAGACAATTACATTAAGTATGGTGCGTAATGTAATCAACACAAATATCCTTAGACAAAGCATCGATGTTTTATCCCTAGTGGCAACAGCACATCCACAACCTTAGAACTTTCTGTCACTGTCCCGGATTTAATGGAGGCATGAACCCACTATCGAGCATAAATACTCCCTCTTGGAGTCACAAGTATCAACTTGGCCAGAGCCTCTACTAGCAACGGAGAGCATGCAAGAACATAAATAACATATATGATAGATTGATAATCAACTTGACATAGTATTCAATATTCATCGGATCCCAACAAACACAACATGAAGGATTACAAATAGATGATCTTGATCATGATAGGCAGCTCACAACATCTAACATGATAGCACAATGAGGAGAAGACGATCATCTAGCTACTTCTATGGACCCATAGTCCAGGGGTGAGCTACTCACACATCGATCATGGCGATGAAGAGACCTCCGGGAGATGATTCCCCTCTCCGGCAGGGTGCCGGAGGCGATCTCCTGAATCCCCCGAGATGGGATTGGCGGCGGCGGCGTCTCTGGAAGGTTTTCCGTATCGTGGCTCTCGGTACTGGGGGTTTCGCGACGGAGGCTTTAAGTAGGCGGAAGGGCAGGTCAAGGGGCGTCATGAGGGGCCCACACAACAGGACGGCGCGGCCAAGGCCCAGGCCACGCCGCCCTAGTGTCTGGCCACCTCGTGGCCCCGCTTCGTCTCTCCCTCGGACTTCTGGAAGCTTCGTGCAAAAATAGGACCCTGGGCGTTGATTTTGTCCAATTCCGAGAATATTTCCTTACTAGGATTTCTGAAACCAAAAACAGCAGAAAACAGCAACTAGCTCTTCGGCATCTCGTCAATAGGTTAGTGCCGGAAAATGCATAATAATGACATATAATATGTATAAAACATGTGAGTATCATCATAAAAGTAGCATGGAACATAAGAAATTATAGATACGTTTGGGACGTATCAAGCATCCCCAAGCTTAGTTCCAACTCGCCCTCGAGTAGGTAAACGATAACAAAGATAATTTCTGAAGTGACATGCTATCATAATCTTGATCATACTATTGTAAAGCATATGAGATGAATGCAGCGATTCGAAGCAATGATGAAGATAATGAGTAAACTAATGAATCATATAACAAAGACTTTTCATGAATAATACTTTCAAGACAAGCATCAATAAGACTTGCATAAGAGTTACTCATAAAGCAATAAGTTCAAAGTAAAGGCATTGAAGCAACACAAAGGAAGATAAAGTTTCAGCGGTTGCTTTCAACTTCAACATGTTTATCTCATGGATAATTGTCAACACAAAGCAATATAACAGGTGCAATAAGTAAACATGTAAGAATCAATGCACACAGTTGATACAAGTGTTTGCTTCTAAGATAGAAAGAATAGGCAAACTAACTCAACAATAAAGTAGAAGATAGGCCCTTTGCAGAGGGAAGCATTGATTACTATATTTGTGCTAGAGCTTTTCATTTTGAAAACAAGAAACAATTTTGTCAACGGTAGTAACAAAGCATATGTGTTATGTATAAGATATCTTATAAGTTGCAAGCCTCATGCATAGTATACTAATAGTGCTCGCACCTTGTCCTAATTAGCTTGGATTAACACGGATTATCATTGCATAGCATATGTTTCAACCAAGTGTCACAAAGGGGTACCTCTATGCCGCCTCGTACAAAGGTCTAAGGAGAAAGCTCGCATTGGATTTCTCGCTTTTGATTATTCTCAACTTAGACATCCATACCGGGACAACATAGACAACAGATAATGGACTCCTCTTTAATGCATAAGCATTCAACAACGAGTTAATATTCTCATAAGAGATTGAGGATTAGCTGTCCACACCGAAACTTCCACCATGAATCATGGCTTTAGTTAGCGGCCCAATGTTCTTCTCTAACAGTATGCATACTCAAACCATTTGATTGTGAAAACCGCCCTTACTTCGGACAAGACGAACATGCATAGCAACTCACATGATATTCAACAAAGGTAAAAGAGTTGATGGCGTCCCCAGAAAACATGGTTACCGCTCAACAAGCAACTTATTAAGAAATAAAACACATAAGTACATATTCTTCACCACGATAGTTTTTAAACTATTTGTCCCATGAGCTATATATTGCAAAGGTAAAGAATAGAAATTTTAAAGGTAGCACTCAAGTAATTTACTTTGTAATGGCGGAGAAATACCATGTGGTAGGTAGGTATGGTGGACACAAATGGCATAGTAATTGGTTCAAGGATTTGGATGCACGAGAAGAATTCCTCTCAATACAAGGCTAGGCTAGCAAGGTTGTTTGAAGCAAACTCAAGTATAAAAGGTGCAGCAAAGCTCACATATGAACATATTGTAGCTATTATAAGACTTTACATTGTCTCCTTGTTGTTCAAACACCTCAACCGTGAAAATATCTAGACTCTAGAGATCAATCATGCAAACCAAATTTTAACAAGCTCTATGTAGTTATTCATTAATGAGTACAAGGTACATGATGCAAGAGCTTAAACATGATCTATATGAGCACAACAATTGCCAAGTATCAAATTATTCAAGACATTATACCATTTACCACATGCGGCATTTTCCGTTTCCAACCATATAACAATGAATGAAGTAGTTCAAATTTCGCAATGAACATTAAAGATGAAGCTAAGAACATATGTGTTCATACGAAACAGCGGAGCGTGTCTCTCTCCCAAACAAAGAATGCTAGGATCCGATTTATTCAAACAAAAACAAAAACAAAAACAAAAACAAACAGATGCTCCAAGTAAAGCACATAAGATGTGACGGAATAAAAATATAGTTTCACTAGAGGAACCTGATAAGTTGTCGATGAAGAAGGGATGCCTTGGGCATCCCCAAGCTTAGATGCTTGAGTCTTCTTAAAATATGCAGGGATGAACCACGGGGGCATCCCCAAGCTTTGACTTTTCACTCTTCTTGATCATATTGTATCATCCTCCTCTCTTGACCCTTGAAAACTTCCTCCACACCAAACTCGAAACAAACTCATTAGAGGGTCAGTGCATAATTCATATATTCAGAGGTGACATAATCATTCTTAACACTTCTGGACATTTCTCAAAGCTACTGAAAGTTAATGGAACAAAGAAATCCATCTAACATAGCAAAACAGGCAATGCGAAATAAAAGGCAGAATCTGTCAAAACAGAACAGTTTGTAAAGACGAATTTTAAAGTGGCACCAGAATTGCTCAGATGAAAATGCCCAAATTGAATGAAAGTTGCGTACATATCTGAGGATCACGCACGTAAATTGGCAGATTTTTTTGATTTTGCTACAGGGACTACTGCCCAAATTCGTTACAGGAAGAAATCTGTTCCTGCGCAGCAATCCAAATCTAGTATTGGCTTTACTATCAAAGACTTTACTTGGCACAACAATGCATTAAAATAAAGATAAGGAGAGGTTGCTACAGTAGTAAACAACTTCCAAGACTCAAATATAAAATAAAGTGCAGAAGTAAAATAATGGGTTGTCTCCCATAAGCGCTTTTCTTTAACGCCTTTCAGCTAGGCGCAGAAAGTGTGTATCAAGTATTGTCAAGAGATGAAGCATTACCTCGGGCATTACGCCTACCTTTCTTATTCTTTTTCTTACCCTTTGATTTAGGGAATACATGTCTACCTCCTGGTGTAGAGGTGAATTTTAGGGTGCCTTCTCCCACATCTATGACTGCTCCCAATAGTTTCAGCAGGGATCTTCCGAGTGTGATTTGTCCTGTTCCTACACAATCAATAACAAGATAATCAGTGGATATTGTTCTTCCAAGAATGGTTGTATGCACACCCTCGGCTATCCCCTTAGGAATTATAATAGAGTTATCAATGAGAGTTATTCCTTCTCCCCCTTCAACGAGTCCCCAAAGTGTCAAAGATTCATAAATACTCTTAGGCATAAGGCAAAATTCAGACATAATATCACAATTGGCATGAAAAGTTTCACCACCTATAACAACTTTAATAGTAGGGTCCCATGTTGAAGGTTCAGAGTTCACCAAAACTTGATCAAGACGGTTACGAACATAACTATAATTTTCTTTCAAGCAAGATGCACTTGTCTCAAGAGTGTTTAATCTATTATAAATGCTAATAAGAGCTGAATCAAAGTTATTAGCTGAACTATGTGATGCAACCAATTTTTTTATTGCATTAAAAGCTTGATCCCCATCGCAATGAAGGAAATCTCCTCCCACTACAAGCATCCAAGGCATATCTATAGCGAATCATAAGCCCAAAATAAAAGTTACTAAGGAGCAAACTTAGAGTCATTTGAGGTTCAGCTTTACGATAAGAATCAAAAATTCTGGACCAAGCATCTTTAAAACTCTCCTCATCCCCTTGTTTAAAAGTGAAGATTAATTCCTCAGGTTAAGAAGTAACAGGTGCAGAGCTAGACATGATAACAGAAGTAAAAATGCAAGTAACTAATTTTTTTGTGTTTTTGATATAGAGAGTAAGACAGTAAATAAAGTAAAACTAGCAACTAATTTTTTGTGTGTTTTTGATATAAGAACAAACAAAGAAGTAAATAAAATAAAGAAAGACAAAAACAAAGTAAAGAGATTGGAAGTGGAGACTCCCCTTGCAGCGTGTCTTGATCTCCCCGGCAACGGCGCCAGAAAAATAGCTGCTGGCGTGTAGTTGACGTGGGAGTTAGAAATCTTTGTGGTGTAACTTTTCTTCAGTTCCCCGGCAACGGCGCCAGAAAAATAGCATGATGCGTGAAGTCGACACGTCCGTTGGGAACCCCAAGAGGAAGGTGTGATGCGTACAGTAGCAAGTTTTCCCTCAGAAAGAAACCAAGGTTTATCGAACCAGGAGGAGCCAAGAAGAACGTTGAAGGTTGATGGCGGAGGAGTGTAGTGCGGCGCAACACCAGGGATTCCGGCGCCAACGTGGAACCTGCACAACACAATCACAGAACTTTGCCCCAACGTAACAGCGAGGTTGTCAATCTCACCGGCTTGCTGTAAACAAAGGATTAGATGTATAGTATGGATGATGATGTTTGTTTGCAAAGAACAGTAAAGAACAATTGCAGCAGTTTGTATTTCAGATGTAAAGAATAGGACCGGGGTCCATCGATCACTAGTGGTGTCTCTCCCATAAGATAGCAGATGTTGGGTGAACAAATTACAGTTGGGCAATTGACAAATAAAGAAGGCATAACAATGCACATACATATATCATGATGAGTACTATGAGATTTAATCAGGGAATTACGACAAAGTACATAGACCGCTATCCAAGCATGCATCTATGCCTAAAATGTCCACCTTCAGAGTTATCATCCGAACCCCCTCCGGTATTAAGTTGTAAACAACGAGACAATTGCATTAAGTATGGTGCGTAATGTAATCAACACAAATATCCTTAGACAAAGCATCGATGTTTTATCCCTAGTGGCAACAGCACATCCACAACCTTAGAACTTTCTCGTCACTCGTCCCGCATTTAATGGAGGCATGAACCCACTATCGAGCATAAATACTCCCTCTTGGAGTCACAAGTATCAACTTGGCCGGAGCCTCTACTAGCAACGGAGAGCATGCAAGAACATAAATAACATATATGATAAATTGATAATCAACTTGACATAGTATTCAATATTCATCGGATCCCAACAAACACAACATGAAGGATTACAAATAGATGATCTTGATCATGATAGGCAGCTCACAAGATCTAACACGATAGCACAATGAGGAGAAGATGACCATCTAGCTACTGCTATGGACCCATAGTCCAGGGGTGAACTACTCACACATCGATCCGGAGGCGATCATGGCGATGAAGAGACCTCCGGGAGATGATTCCCCTCTCCGGCAGGGTGCCGGAGGCGATCTCCTGAATCCTCCGAGATGGGATTGGCGGCGGCGGCGTCTCTGGAAGGTTTTCCGTATCGTGGCTCTCGGTACTGGGGGTTTCGCGACTGAGGCTTTAAGTAGGCGGAAGGGCAGGTCAAGGGGCGTCACGAGGGGCCCACACAACAGGCCGGCGTGGCCAAGGCCCAGGCCGCGCCGCCCTAGTGTCTGGCCACCTCGTGGCCCCACTCCGTCTCTCCCTCGGACTTCTGGAAGCTTCGTGCAAAAATAGGACCCTGGGCGTTGATTTCGTCCAATTCCGAGAATATTTCCTTACTAGGATTTCGAAACCAAAAACAGCAGAAAACAAAGAATCGCATCTTCGGCATCTCGTCAATAGGTTAGTGCCGGAAAATGCATAATAATGACATATAATGTGTATAAAACATGTGAGTATCATCATAAAAGTAGCATGGAACATAAGAAATTATAGATACGTTTGGGACGTATCACCTACTCCTCCTGGAAGCCCCCGTGTCTCTTCACCAAAAAGGGCAGGGGTTGAATTAGTCACGGAACCTACCTTACAATTGGGTGGTTCCTCGACTCCTCTTTTGGATGATGTAAGTCCCTTCTCTCTTTTGTGCCAGGTTTCTTTTTTTGATGCTCTCGACTTTTTTCGTTTGCCTTGTTTGTGTTTTATGCTGTCAAGCTCTTTACTATATTGACACTTTCTTTCTCCATCTTTCTATATTAGCCTTTGATTAAGGAACTCATCCGCATCGGTGCCCAATTTGTCGGGTACCGTGAATACGCTAGCAAAGCTAAAGGTAAAATTTTGCTACTCCTTCTGACCCGCAGCTGATCTCTCCTTTTTTTGTTGTCGTCTTGATTGGTTTTGACTATGTTGGCAGAAAATCTTGCGGAAGCCAACCAACGTGTTGATGCACTTGCTAAAATATTGGAGCAAAGTGAAAAAGCTCGGAAGAAGGCTGAAGCAGATGCCAAGAAGGCCAAGGCCGATGCTGAGAAGGCGAAGGCAGATGCTGCTTGCTTTGAAGATCTTCGGAAGAGGCTTCATGACGCAGAGAAAACTTTGAGCGAGAATATACAACAGCAATCTGCTCGAGAAACAGAGATCCTCAGTCGCCTAGAATCGCAGAGTCGACGTTTTGTTAGTAAGTGCTTTGATCCCTGTTGTTTTTCTCGGGTTACTTCACATTTTCCGAGCATGTCATTTACGAGCTATTCTTTGTTTTGTCTTCAGGGAGAACTCATCAAGACTATGAGGTGGATGGTCCTGAAGGCGACGAACTGCTCGACGCGCTGACTCTTGAAATTCATGGGGATGAAGCACGTGACGGCCTTGCTGCCGCTGAGGCCGGTCTGTCGAAACTTTTCCCCTACTTCTTCCCGAAGAAAGAGGAGCCCAACACCTTCGTCGCTCTTGCCAAGGCGTTCAACGTGCCGCAAGATCTTGGGCTCAAACTTCGTCAAGAGGGCCTGATGGTTGGCGTGGAAGGCACTATTGCATTGATTGCGGATAGTCAACAAAACGTCGATTGGACCAAGGTTGGCAATATAAGGGAGATGGAAACAAAGGAATGGCAATCTCTGATTAAAGCTGCCAAGCCTCCCTCCGAACCAATTCTTTCCTTCCTTGGTGTTAAACCAACTCCTGCTCCAAGCACGTCCAAGCCGGAGGTCAAGTAGACCATCCTTTCTTTTCCCTTTCTTTTTTCTTCTGATGCTGTTGCTCTAGTAGTTTTGGCAACGACTACTTCCATAGTCCATTAGGAACCCTTCTTTTGTAATATCGATGTATATACTTCGAGAATGAAATGGAAATCTATCTTTGCTTCATGATTGATATTGAATCTTTTATTTCCAGTTGATTTTTGACAACTACACTGCAACTCCTCATCCTTCCGATGTTTTATCTGCGTCGTCCCGTTCGAAGAAGGTTCCTGTTACTGTCGAGCGTGCTGAAAAATTTTTGGGTAAAAATTCAGCAGAAGACTTGGAAGAACTTCGCCACCAACTCCAGTCTATGAAGAAACAATCGCTTATGATGATGGAACAATCTCGAAAATCATCCGAGAGGGAGAAAATTGCGCTTCAACAAGCTCAAGATGCCATAGCTGCCAAGGAAACCGCCGTTACTGAAGCTGCAAAAGCGACCACTCGAGAAAATTTTATGCTTGATTTGATGATTGAAGCCAGTGCAGATATGTCAGGTATGCTCTTGCAAACCGCGATTCCCGTTTTCTCGCTATTTCCTTTTTTGAGATTCTTATGTTGTCGCCAAATAGGCTCCTTTATCGATGCTGCTGCTGAGGATGAAAGGGTGAACACCAGGACGAACCTCCTTGTTAACCTTTCTCTCGACCACGGTTCTCTTTTCTGGGCTACTCCAGAACGTACCCGACAGATTGTCAGGTTTCAAGACCGCGCTTGTCAAGTTCAAGACTTCCTTGATTTTTGCACCAGAACGTTGACCCTGGTTTACAAGACGCTATTTCCTCGAAACGAGGCACCCGACACTATTCTTGGTTTGTTGGAAAAGTTTCAAGATGCTCCTCGTATCCATCACTTTGTGCGAGCCCAACTATTTGCCGGTGCCAGGTTTGCTATGATGATGATCAAGATCTGCTATCCCAAGTTTGACATGAGCCAAATTGTTACCAAGTGCTTAGCCAAGATGGCGAAAAGGAAAAGGGATGTCAGCAAAATCGATGATCATGTGACTCCTGTTGCAGAGGATATGATGGATGAACTTCTTCGGATGGACTCTGAGTTCTTCGAAAGGGGCAGCTATGCTGAACATAGTACTCGTACTGCAAATACTAGACGGATGGCCATAGATAATATACTGAGCCGCAATTGACTTTCTTTTTCTTTTAACCTGACGGTTTTTCTCTGAAATGGCGTCCCGTAGTGTTGCAAACATATACTATATTGTAAAGTTAGGAAATATTTCTATTTTTCTTCCTCAAGCCCCCGAGTGTTTCGGTGGTAAATCTCTTTGTTGTGTATGCGAGGTTGTAAACCAAGGCTCCCAAATTTTTATTGAATATACTATATTTGCGGGTACGAGCCCCCCGAGTATTTTGTTCTTTTGCTGATTGCTATTTTGTACCTTCTTTTTATTTGGCGAGGTATTTGATACCAAGGCGAAATATTTCTTGCCAGTTAGATTCATCTATGTTCTGTATATGTTGTAACTTCGAGGTGTAAGCCCCCGAGCATGTCGACAAAAAAGATATGTATCTCCACTATCTTTATTTATTGCAGCACCGTGAGCCCGCCTCATTAAAAACCTTTCCCGGCCCCACTCGGTGCCCCGAAAAAGGAAAAGAGTGCGTCTGAAAACTCGCGGGCGTTTCAGTACATTGTATTTTTACAAGGAGGACTATATTTCGACACTAAGCGTAAAAACGCCTTAGCTGCGCCACGTTCCAGGGGTTTTTCTCGGGAACCCCTGTCTTCTTATCCTTGATCCTGTATGCTCCTCCTTCGATGACTTCTGGGACGACGTAAGGGCCAAGCCATGGCGACTCGAGTTTTTTAGTACGTTCTTGATTGAGTCGCAGAACCAGGTCTCCAACTTGAAAGGATCTTGGTCGCAAACGTCGACTGTGGTAGTTCTTCAGGTCCTGCTGATATTTAGTTACCCTTGACAATACTTCGTCTCGAGCTTCGTCGAGTGCGTCAACGTCGTCTTCCAATGCTCTCCTGGAAACTTCTTCATTGTACTCCGTGACTCTAGGAGAGTCGTGCTCTATTTCTATCGGCAGTTCGCCTCTCGCTCCATGGACCAGAAAAAACGCAGTCTCCTGTGTCGCTGTATTTGGTGTTGTTCGGATGCTCCATAATACACTCGGCAGCTCCTCTGGCCAAGTATTTCGAGCTTTTTCCAGTGGCCCTTAACAAGCGCTTCTTGATACCATTGCAGATGATACCATTGGCTTTTTCGACTTGGCCATTAGTTTGAGGATGCGCAACTGACGCGAAATGCAATTTGATACCTACCTCTACACAGTACGCCTTGAATTCCTTAGATGTGAAGTTGCTGCCATTGTCCGTGACGATGCTGTGAGGTACTCCAAACCGAAAAACAATGCCCTTCACGAATTTTATTGCTGATGCTGCATCTGGTGAATTTATTGGCTTGGCTTGTATCCACTTGGTAAATTTGTCGACAGCGACGAGCATATACTCGTATCCTCCTGGCGAAGCTTTATGTAATTTCCCCACCATGTCGAGGCCCCATTGAGCAAAGGGCCAAGACAATGGTATTGGCATCAGTCCTCGCTGCCGGAGAGTGAGGTTTTGCGGCAAATCTCTGGCACGCGTCACAAGTTCGTACTATCTCCTTTGCATCCTCAATTGCTGTTAACCAGTAAAATCCAGCTCGAAAAACCTTGGCAGCAATAGCTCGACTGCTCGCGTGATGACCACATATTCCCTCGTGCACGTCCTTCAGGATTATCCTTCCCTCTCCAGGTGTAACGCATCGCTGTAGCACACCCGAAATACTGCGTTTGTACAGCTCCCCTTTGACTACTATAAAAGCTTTGGACCGTCGAATAATTCTCCTTGCTTCAACTGGATCGTCGGGTATTGTTTTCCTTAGGATGTACGATATGTACGCCTGCATCCATGGAACTTGCACCATTAGTATTAGGTCCTGTTCCTCTTCCTCTTCCGATGTTTCTTTCGCAGCCCCCGATGGTTTCTTATCCTTCTCCTTCTTTGTTGACTTCTTCGGCTTCGTGGATCTCTCTGTTATCTCCTCCCAGAACACGCCCGGAGGAATCGCGAGACATTGCGACCCGATGTTTGCAAGGACGTCGGCTTCATCGTTGTTGAGCCTGCTGATGTGGTTTACTTCGCATCCATCCAATAGTTTCTCGAGCTCGTTATATACTTCTTTGTATGCTACCATGCTATCATTGACTGCATCACATTGGTTCATGACTTGCTGGGCCACCAATTGTGAGTCGCCAAAGATTTTTAGTCGAGTTGCGCCGCAAGCTTTTACCATCTTTATCCCGTGTATAAGAGCTTCGTACTCTGCCTCATTGTTTGACGCATTTGGAAACGTCATCCGTAAGACGTATTTTAATTTGTCGCCTTCAGGTGATATGAGTATCACGCCTGCTCCAGCTCCTTCTAACCTTTTGGACCCGTCGAAGTTCATAGTCCAGGTTCTCGATAAATCCGGAGGCCCTGTATTTTGCAGCTCCATCCATTCTGCGATGAAGTCTGGCAGAATTTGCGACTTTATTGCTTTTCTTTTTTCATACGTGATGTCCCGAGGAGAAAGTTCTATTCCCCAAAGGGAGACACGACCTGTAGCTTCTGGATTGTTTAGTATGTTGGATAAGGGCGCCTCATTGACCACTATTATCGGGTGCGCCGAAAAATAGTGCCGCAATTTTCTTGCGGTTGTGAATACTCCGTATGCTAGCTTCTGGTACTGTGGGTACCTCTGTTTTGAAGGCGACAATACTTCACTTATAAAATATACTGGCCTCTGTACTCCATGGAGTTTTCCTTCTTCCTCTCTTTCGACAACTAGTGTCGTGCTGACCACCTGGGGTGTAGCCGCAATGTATAGCAGGAGGGGTTCCTTCTCTTTTGGCGCCACCAAGATTGGTGGTGTCGAAATTGCGCGTTTAAGATCTTCGAAAGCTCTATCTGCCTCTTCGTTCCACTGGAACTTATCTCCTTGTTTGATTAGGGCGTAGAATGGTAACGCCTTTTCTCCCAGTCTGGCAACGAATCTGCTTAAGGCTGCGACTCGCCCAGTCAGCTGCTGTACTTCTTTCAACTTTGTTGGCTTCCTCATTGTTACGATAGCTTGGATTTTTTCGGGATTTTCCTCAATCCCTCTTGCTGAAACTAAGAACCCGAGAAGTTCTCCTGCAGGGACGCCGAAAGAACATTTTGTCGGATTCAGCTTGAGACAAAATTTGTCGAGATTGTCAAAAGTTTCCTTCAAGTCCTCGATCAATGTTGCCCCCTTTTTTGATGTTATAACGACATCGTCAATGTATACTTGTACGTTTTTCCCAATCTGTGTTGCTAAGCACTTCTGCATCATCCGCTGATATGTTGCTCCCGCGTTTTTCAGACCAAAAGGCATTGTTTGATAGCAAAACACGCCATAAGGTGTGATGAACGCTGTTTTGACTTCATCTTCTTCTTTCAATCTGATCTGGTTATAACCAGAAGTAAGCATCCAAGAAGGAAAGACGTTCACATCCTGCCGTGGAGTCGATAATTTGATCGATCCTCGGGAGGGGAAAGTGATCCTTTGGACAATGTTTGTTGAGACACGTAAAGTCGACACACATGCGAAGGACTTTAGTGCTTTTCTTCGGGACCAATACTGGGTTTGCTACCCACGTGGCCTCTGTATGTAGTTCCTGGATGAAACCAGCTTCTCTTAGTCGATCAATCTCTGACAGCATAGCTTTGCGATTTGGCTTCGAAAAACGCCGCAAAGGTTGTTTTATTGGCCTCGCAAGTGGATCCAAGTTTAGGTGGTGCTCGGCAAGTTCCCTGGGTACTCCTGGCATGTCAGCTGGACACCATGCGAAGATTTTCCAGTGCTCACGGAGGAACTCGACGAGCGCGCTTTCCTATGCGAGGTCCATGTTTGTTGCGATGGACGTCGTCTTCTTTGGATCCGTCGGGTGAATCCGCACCTCCTTGGAATCCTTTGCGGTGTTGAAGGTTGGCTCTTTATTAGGCCTCCCCACATCCGGTAGCACATCATAATCGGTCGTAAGCCTTGACTCCATGTATTCCGCTTGCATCCCGAAAGTTTCGATAGTCGATGAAAATCCTTGTCACATTTATCGGCTAGTGCGAAGCTTCCTTTGACTCGTGATTGGTCCCTTAGGTCCAGGTAACCTCCACAACAAGTATGTATAATGTGGTACTGCCATAAACCTGGCATATGCTGGCCGTCCCAACAAGGCGTGATACTGTGACGGGAAATCCACGACTTCGAACTCCAGCTTCTCTATCCTGTAATTTTCTCGGGTTCCAAACTGAACGTCGAGATTGATCTTCCCCAACGGATAACTTGGCTTTTCTGGCGTAATTCCATGAAAACGCGTATCAGTTGACTTCAAATTTGCTAGGGAGATGTTCATCTTCCTTAGCGTATCTGCGTACATAAGGTTTAGGCTGCTGCCACCGTCTATGAATATTCGCGATACGTCGAATCCCGCGATTACTGCTGGTAAGATAAGTGCTGACTACCCTGGTCGAGGAACTTGCTGCGGATGGTCCGCTATCGTGAAGCCAATATCCTGCCCTGACCAATTGAGGTACTCAACCGTTGGTGGAGGCTTCTTCTCTGCCATAAACACCTGTCGCGAGATTACTTTCTGAGCTCTATTAGATGGCCTGCCTTTTTGAATCATCGAGACCGCTCCATGAGAGTTGGGATCAACGTAAGGTGGTGGTGCTGGTGCTGCCGCTATTCTGAGCTGATGTCGATTTTCGTCCGTAATTGCGGGAGGAGGTGGCAAGTGAATCTCAGTCCTGGGCCCTTGCGGATTTCTATTTGTCGCCTGGGCATTAGCGTGCCCTGCCCACCTTAGCATTGCCTAAAAATTTCGGCAATCCTTTTGCAGGTGTCCTGACTGTATTTTTCCATTGTTGTCGACATAGAAGTGCATTTGGCATGGCCCGTTCATCATCTCCTCAGGGGACACAAAAGGTCTCTGAAACCTAGGTCCATTATTTGGCCTGTTATTTCGGGAGTCATCTCTATTGTTGCCTCGTTGCTCGTTGCTCCTTTGATAATCATCTCTACTGTTTCCTCCAACGCTTGCTCGAAATCCAGCCGAGATTTGGCCAGGTGCATCATAACTCGCAAATTGTCGAGAAAATCGTCGTCTATTTTGAAAATTTCGAGTGCGGTCCTCCTCTGGTGACCTATGTCGTTTATTATGCACAACATCCTCGCCATCTGCCCATCTGTTTGCTATTTCCATTAATGCTGATACTGTCCTTGGGTTGGTTCTTCCCAAGTCCTCCACAAAATCGCCTCGTCGAACTCCTGCTACGAATGCATCTATCGCTCTTTCGTCGGATATATTCTCTCGCCGAGTTTTTAATGATGTTCCACCTTTGAATGTACTTCCTCATTGATTCATCATGCTTTTGTCGACATGATCTCAATTCCTCTAGTGTCGCTGGCTTTTTGCAGGTTGATCGGAAGTTCTTGACAAACACCTCCTCAAAGCTATCCCAGCTGTCGATAGAACCTGGAGGAAGCTTTTTTATCAAAGATCTTGCGGCTCCACTCAGGTGTATCTGAATGCTCTGCATGGCTGTTGCTCTAGTCCCACCTATCAGCTTTACCGTCTCGAGGTAATCGACTAGCCAATCCTCGGGATCTTGTAGGCCATCAAATTTCTTGAAACTATCAGGTAACTTGAATCCTGAGGGGACTCGAGTTTTCCGGACCCGTCACGTAAAACACGGGAGTCCACACATATCTTCTTCAGCGAGTTCTGGTGACTGCCGATGTTCTCTTCTGCCTTGTCGCGCTCTATCTACCCTGGCCTAAGCCACCGTATCTCTGACTCCACTTGTTGTCGGTGGATTTTGCACTGCTGCAGTAGGTCTCGGGCTATTTTGTCTTGCGGCTCCTTCGGGAGGTGTGGCTGCAAATGCTTCTCCCATGGCCCCACATCCTGCCATGGCCATGTTATACAACGCTTCTCTCGGGTCCCCGTGAGGTGGCCCGGATGCTAAGATGAAAGCTTGCGTTGCCATGTATCCTCGCTTCGGTGTTTTCGGGATGATATTCCCCCTCGTGTCGATTGACATAAAAGACATATCGAGGTTTTGAATTAAAGTCTCTCTTTCGGCCTCGGGTATATTTTGCAGCCGAGATCTTGCCCTCCTTCGAGCTTCTCTCGTGGCTATCTCCCGAAGTTCCCGGTTGTCGACTTAACTCCGCTCTTCGCCCGCTTGATGCCGAGGCTGCCTCTTTTCTTCCGTTCGCATCAGTCCGTCTGTTTTTCTAATTCCCTTCCAGCTCGAGCGAGCCTATATTGGTAGGCCTGTAATTCTTCGACCGTAGCGGTTGTCTCCATTGGTTCAGAACCATCCATAGCTCTTGCTGCTCTATCCCAGGCTTCTTGTGGAAGTTGGATTCTAACACGTGGTGTAGGCCCGACATATTTAGTGCCCAAACCTCGCCTTAGGTCAGAAGGATCGACATATGGATTTCCCAAGTGGTCGAAAGCCTCTGATGTTTCCTCCTGATCGCGACTTGCTTCTCCGATGGCGCAGATCTGATGATATTTTGAGTGCTGAACTTTGCTTGGTTTGGTGACACCATCATAAAGATTGGTGAAGACCTTTCCGATAGAGATGGACTTGTCGATGAAGCCGAAGCTATCGGTGTCGCTTGAGTCATCGCTTATATAGGAGTCCGTGGATGACTCAAAGGATATGTCGCTGAAGATCTTGGCGAGTTTCTCGCTTGCCTTGGTGCTGATGAAGCGTGGCGATGAAGTCTCCTCGTCGCCTGACTCGATGGATGATGATGAGCTTGAAAAATTGGGATCGACCGCCGATAATCCCGACGAGATCGGAACTTCGAGACGATACGTTCCTTCTTTCTCGACGCGGAAGTGGAACTTTCCGAACGTCATCTCCATGGGCTCCTCCAAATACGCATATGCATCCAAACGGGAGGGCGGGTGAGGAACAAAATCAACAAGACCAGTTTCGATCTGTTTACCTCTGTCCATGATGTTGCTTGCTATCGACGAAGTCGACGATCTTGAACGTGCCATCGAGATCAGCTCCTTGTCGCCTCTAGATCCCACAGACGGCGCCAATTGACAAGGGATTAACTTGTCAATGCCTACAAGTAGTAGACTAGGGTTTCGTTAGATGTAGAGGGCAAGTAGATCTCGAAGGTTTCAGCCGAAAAGTACTCGACAATGTAAGAACTAGGGTTTGTGAAAACAATGATTCGATCCTTTCTTTGTCCCTCGACTCCCCCTTATATAGGAGGTGGAGCCGAGGGATTCGTGATTCACAAGTTTACAGAGTCCGGGAGGGTTTCTAACCCATCCCGCAAGATTACAAACGATCACTCCTATTACAACTCTAGCTTTCCTTAATAGTACCTTGGGCTTCCGAATCTTCTTATTCTTCGGGTCATGGGCCTTCAGTAAACCCCGGGTACCATCCATGGCAGGCCCATTGGGTATTCCTATGTCAGCTAGTGTCAGCACCAATTCTGTGTTTACCGGATCTGGAGAAGAAGTTCCAAGTGTACTGTGACGCTTCTCGTCAAGGACTTGGAAGCGTGTTGATGCAGGAAGGCAAGGTAGCAGCTTATGCTTCTAGGCAACTCAAGAAACATGAAATCAATTACCCCACACATGATATAGAGTTAGCTTCAGTAGTTCATGCACTGAAGACCTGGAGACACTATTTGATGGGGAAACAATGTGAGGTATTTGATACGTCCCAAACGTATCTATAATTTCTTATGTTACATGCTACTTTTATGATGATACTCACATGTTTTATACACATTATATGTCACATTTATGCATTTTCCGGCACTAACCTATTGACGAGATGCCGAAGAGCCAGTTGCTGTTTTCTGCTGTTTTTGGTTTCAGAAATCCTAGTAAGGAAATATTCTCGGAATTGGACGAAATCAACGCCCAGGGGCCTATTTTTCCACGAAGCTTCCAGAAGACCGGAGGGGAGACGAAGTGGGGCCACGGGGCACCGCCACACTAGGGCGGCGCGGCCTAGAGGGGGCCCGCGCGGCCCTAGCGTGTGGGGCCCCCGTGACTCTCCCGACTCCGCCCTTAAGCCTACTTAAAGCCTCCGTCGCGAAACCCCCAGTACCGAGAGCCACGATACGGAAAACCTTCCAGAGACGCCGCCGCCGCCAATCCCATCTCGGGGGATTCAGGAGATCGCCTCCGGCACCCTGCCGGAGAGGGGATTCATCTCCCGGAGGTCTCTTCATCGCCATGATCGCCTCCGGATCGATGTGTGAGTACTGAGTAGTTCACCCCTGGACTATGGGTCCATAGCAGTAGCTAGATGGTTGTCTTCTCCTCATTGTGCTATCATGTTAGATCTTGTGAGCTGCCTATCATGATCAAGATCATCTATTTGTAATCCTACATGTTGTGTTTGTTGGGATCCGATGAATATTGAATACTATGTCAAGTTGATTATCAATCTATCATATATGTTATTTATGTTCTTGCATGCTCTCCGTTGCTAGTAGAGGCTCTGGCCAAGTTGATACTTGTGACTCCAAGAGGGAGTATTTATGCTCGATAGTGGGTTCATGCCTCCATTAAATCTGGTACAGTGACAGAAAGTTCTAAGGTTGTGGATGTGCTGTTGCCACTAGGGATAAAACATCGATGCTTTGTCTAAGGATATTTGTGTTGATTACATTACGCATCATACTTAATGCAATTGTCTGTTGTTTACAACTTAATACTGGAGGGGGTTCGGATGATAACCTCGAAGGTGGACTTTTTAGGCATAGATGCATGCTCGGATAGCGGTCTATGTACTTTGTCGTAATGCCCTGATTAAATCTCATAGTACTCATCATGATATATGTATGTGCATTGTTATGCCTTCTTTATTTGTCAATTGCCCAACTGTAATTTGTTCACCCAACATCTGCTATCTTATGGGAGAGACACCGCTAGTGAACTGTGGACCCCGGTCCTATTCTTTACATCTAAAATACAAACTGCTGCAATTGTTCTTTACTGTTCTTCGCAAACAACCATCATCATCCACACTATACATCTAATCCTTTGTTTACAGCAAGCCGGTGAGATTGACAACCTCGTTGTTACGTTGGGGCAAAGTTCTGTGATTGTGTTGTGCAGGTTCCACGTTGGCGCCGGAATCCCTGGTGTTGCGCCGCACTACACTCCTCCGCCATCAACCTTCAACGTGCTTCTTGGCTCCTCCTGGTTCGATAAACCTTGGTTTCTTTCTGAGGGAAAACTTGCTACTGTGCGCATCACACCTTCCTCTTGGGATTCCCAACGGACGTGTCAACTACACGCATCAAGCATTTTTTTCTGGCGCCGTTGCCGGGGAGATCAAGACACTCTGCAAGGGGAGTCTCCACTTCCAATCTCTTTACTTTGTTTTTGTCTTGCTTTGTTTTACTTTATTTACTACTTTGTTTGCTGCACTTAAACAAAACACAAAAAAATTAGTTGCTAGTTTTACTTTATTTACTGTCTTGTTCTCCATATTAAAAACACAAAAAAATTAGTTACTTGCATTTACTTTATTTAGTTTGCTTTATTTACTACTACTAAAATGGGTACTATTGAGAATACTAAGTTGTGTGACTTCACTAGCACAAATAATAATGATTTCCTATGCACACCTATTGCTCCACCTGCTACTACAGCAGAATTCTTTGAAATTAAACCTCGCTTTACTGAATCTTGTTATGAGAGAGCAATTTTCTGGTGTTAGTTCTGATGATGCTGCTGCCCATCTTAATAATTTTGTTGAACTATGCGAAATGCAAAAGTATAAGGATGTAGATGGTGACATTATAAAATTAAAATTGTTTCCTTTCTCCTTAAGAGGAAGAGCTAAAGATTGGTTGCTATCTCTGCCTAGAAATAGTATTGATTCATGGACTAAATGTAAGGATGCTTTTATTGGTAGATATTATCCTCCCGCTAAAATTATATCTTTGAGAAGTAGCATAATGAATTTTAAGCAATTAGAGAATGAACATGTTGCTCAAGCATGGGAGAGAATGAAATCTTTGGTAAAGAATTGCCCAACCCATGGACTGACTACTTGGATAATCATCCAAACCTTTTATGTAGGATTGAATTTTTCTTCGCGAAACCTATTGGATTCAGCTGCTGGAGGTACCTTTATGTCCATCACTTTGGGGGCGGCAACAAAGCTTCTTGATGATATGATGACAAATTACTCTGAATGGCACACGGAAAGAGCTCCACAAGGTAAGAAGGTAAATTCTGTTGAAGAAACCTCCTCCTTGAGTGATAAGATTGATGCTATTATGTCTATGCTTGTGAATGGTAGATCTAATGTTGATCCTAATAATGTTCCTTTAGCTTCATTGGTTGCCCAAGAAGAACATGTTGATGTGAACTTCATTAAAAATAATAATTTCAACAACAATGCTTATAGGAATAACTTGGGTAACAACTATAGGACATATCCTGCTAGTGGTAATGATCATTCTTACGGTAGATATGAGGAAAAGATGCTAGAAATTGAAAGATCCACTAAGAACTTTATGCAATCACAATATGAGCAAAATCAATTGTTTACTAAAACTATGAATGAACAATCTACCTTGTTGAAAAATATAGGAAATCAACTTGAAAATTTAAATATGGGGATTTCGGGTTTGCAAACTAAGATTTCAAATGCTGAAAACCGAATCTCATACCTGTCTGCGTCACAATCCTCTTTAATTAATAAAATGGCTGCTAAACCTGAGGATATTGATAATAAGATTGTTACTACAGCAAATGCCATCCAAGTTCGAATTAATGAGAATATTAGATTGATGGCTGAATTGCATGCTAGGTGGGAAAGAGAAGAAAATGAAAAACTAGCTAAAGAGAATAATGTAGCTAAAGTTTGGACAATTACCACCACTAGTAATGTTAATGATTCACATGTTGCTACACCTCCTACTATCAATGGTAAAATAATTGGTGTTGGCAATGTTACTACTCCTAGTGCAAAGCGTGCAAAATTGCCTGAAACTGCTAAAACTGCTGAAATTGATAAAACTGCTGAAATTTTTCAAAATATTGGGGACAATGCTCCCATTGCTGTAGATCATAATGGATTAGATTTTGATGATTGTCACATCTCTGAAGTTATAAAGTTCTTACAAAATCTTGCTAAAAGTCCCAACGCTAGTGCTATAAATTTGGCCTTTACAAAACATATTACAAATGCTCTCATAAAAGCTAGAGAGGAAAAACTAAAACTTGAAACTTCTATTCCTAGAAAGTTAGAAGATGGTTGGGAGCCCATCATTAAGATGAGGGTCAATGATTTTGATTGTAATGCTTTATGTGATCTTGGTGCAAGTATTTCTGTTATGCCTAAGAAAATTTATGATATGCTTGACTTGCCACCATTGAAGAATTGTTATTTGGATGTTAATCTTGTTGATAATGCTATAAAGAAACCTTTGGGGAGGATTGATAATGTTCGTATTATGGTTAACAATAACTTTGTCCCCGTTGATTTTGTTGTCTTGGATATTGAATGCAATGCATCTTGTCCCATTATATTGGGAAGACCTTTTCTTCGAACTGTTGGTGCTACCATTGATATGAAGGAAGGTAATATTAAATATCAATTTCCTCTCAAGAAAGGTATGGAACACTTCCCTAGAAAGAGAATGAATTTACCTTATGATTCTATTATTAGAACAATTTATGATGTTGATGCTTCGTCTCTTGATGTTACTTGATACACACTTTCTGCGCCTACCTGAAAGGCGTTAAAGAAAAGCGCTTATGGGAGACAACCCATTATTTTACTTCTGCACTTTATTTTATATTTGAGTCTTGGAAGTTGTTTACTACTGTAGCAAACTCTCCTTATCTTTATTTTAATGCATTGTTGTGCCAAGTAAAGTCTTTGATAGTAAAGCCAATACTAGATTTGGATTACTGCGCAGGAACAGATTTCTTGCTGTCACGAATTTGGAAAGTAGTCCCTGTAGAAAAATCAAACAAATCTGCCAATTTACGTGCGTGATCTTCAGATATGTACGCAACTTTCATTCAATTTGGGCATTTTCATCTGAGCAAGTCTGGTGCCACTTTAAAATTCGTCTTTACGAACTGTTCTATTTTGACAGATTCTGCCTTTTATTTCGCATTGCCTGTTTTGCTATGTTAGATGGATTTCTTTGTTCCATTAACTTTCAGTAGCTTTGAGCAATGTCTAGAAGTGTTAAGAATGATTATGTCACCTCTAAATATATGAATTATGCACTGACCCTCTAATGAGTTTGTTTCGAGTTTGGTGTGGAGGAAGTTTTCAAGGGTCAAGAGAGGAGGATGATACAATATGATCAAGAAGAGTGAAAAGTCAAAGCTTGGGGATGCCCCCGTGGTTCATCCCTGCATATTTTAAGAAGACTCAAGCATCTAAGCTTGGGGATGCCCAAGGCATCCCTTCTTCATCGACAACTTATCGAGGTTCCTCTAGTGAAACTATATTTTTATTCCGTCACATCTTATGTGCTTTACTTGGAGCGTCTGTTTGTTTTTATTTTTGTTTTCGTTTGAATAAATCGGATCCTAGCATTCTTTGTTTGGGAGAGAGACACGCTCCGCTGTTTCGTATGAACACATATGTTCTTAGCTTTATCTTTAATGTTCATTGCGAAATTTGAACTATTTCATTCATTGTTATATGGTTGGAAACGGAAAATGCCGCATGTGGTAAATGGTCTAATGTCTTGAATAATGTGATACTTGGCAATTTTTGTGCTCATATAGATATTGTTTAAGCTCTTTCATCATGTACCTTTTACCCATTAATGAATAACTACATAGAGCTTGTTAAAATTTGGTTTGCATGATTGATCTCTAGAGTCTAGATATTTTCTGGTTGAGGTGTATGAACAACAAGGAGACAATGTAAAGTCTTATAATAGTTACAATATGTTCATATGTGAGCTTTGCTGCACCTTTTATACTTGAGTTTGCTTCAAACAACCTTGCTAGCCTAGCCTTGTATTGAGAGGAATTCTTCTCGTGCATCCAAATCCTTGAGCCAATAACCATGCCATTTGTGTCCATCATACCTACCCACCACATGGTATTTCTCCGCCATTCCAAAGTAAATTACTTGAGTGCTACCTTTAAAACTTCTATTCTTTGCCTTTGCAATATATAGCTCATGGGATAAAATAGCCTTAAAAACTATCGTGGTGAAGAATATGTACTTATGTGTCTTATTTCTTAATAAGTTGCTTGTTGAGCGGTAACCATGTTTTCTGGGGACGCCATCAACTTTTACCTTTGTTGAATATCATGTGAGTTGCTACGCATGTTCGTCTTGTCTGAAGTAAGGGCGGTTCTCACAATCAAATGGTTTGAGTATGCATACTTGTTAGAGAAGAACATTGGGCCGCTAACTAAAGCCATGATTCATGGTGGAAGTTTCAGTGTGGACAGCTAATCCTCAATCTCTTATGAGAATATTAATCGTTGTTGAATGCTTATGCATTAAAGAGGAGTCCATTATCTCGTTGTCTATGTTGTCCCGGTATGGATGTCTAAGTTGAGAATAATCAAAAGCGAGAAATCCAATGCGAGCTTCTCCTTAGACCTTTGTACGAGCGGCATAGAGGTACCCCTTTGTGACACTTGGTTGAAACATATGCTATGCAATGATAATCCGTGTTAATCCAAGCTAATTAGGACAAGGTGCGAGCACCGTTAGTATACTATGCATGAGGCTTGCAACTTATAAGATGTCTTATACATAACACATATGCTTTATTACTACCGTTGACAAAATTGTTTCTTGTTTTCAAAATGAAAAGCTCTAGCACAAATATAGTAATCCATGCTTCCCTCGCGAAGGGCCATTCTTCTACTTTATTGTTGAGTCAGTTTACCTACTTCTTTCTATCTTAGAAGCAAACACTTGTATCAACTTGTGTGCATTGATTCTTACATGTTTACATATTGCACTTGTTATATTACTTTGTGTTGACAATTATCCATGAGATATATATGTTGAAGTTGAAAGCAACTCGCTGAAACTTATATCTTCCTTTGTGTTGCTTCAATGCTTTTACTTTGAATCTATTGCTTTATGAGTAACTCTTATGCAAGTCTTATTGATACTTGTCTTGAAAGTATTATTCATGAAAAGTCTTTGCTATATGATTCATTTGTTTACTCATTATCTTCATCATTGCTTCGAATCGCTGCATTCATCTCATATGCTTTACAATAGTATGATCAAGATTATAGCATGTCACTTCAGAAATTATCTTTGTTATCGTTTACCTACTCGAGGGCGAGTAGGAACTAAGCTTGGGGATGCTTGATACGTCCCAAACGTATCTATAATTTCTTATGTTCCATGCTACTTTTATGATGATACTCACATGTTTTATACACAATATATGTCATATTTATGCATTTTCCGGCACTAACCTATTGACGAGATGCCGAAGAGCCGATTGCTTTGTTTCTGTTGTTTTTGGTTTCAGAAATCCTAGTAAGGAAATATTCTTGGAATTGGACGAAATCAACGCCCGAGGGCCTATTGTTCCACGAAGCTTCCAGAAGACCGGAGGGGAGACGAAGTGGGGCCACGGGGCGCCGCCACACTAGGGCGGCGCGGCCTAGAGGGGGCCCGCGCGGCCCTAGCGTGTGGGGCCCCCGTGACTCTCCCGACTCCGCCCTTCCGCCTACTTAAAGCCTCCGTCGCGAAACCCCCAGTATCGAGAGCCACGATACGGAAAACCTTCCAGAGACGCCGCCGCCGCCAATCCCATCTCGGGGGATTCGGAGATTGCCTCCGGCACCTCGCCGGAGAGGGGAATCATCTCCCGGAGGTCTCTTCATCGCCATGATCGCCTCCGGATCGATGTGTGAGTAGTTCACCCCTGGACTATGGGTCCATAGCGAGTAGCTAGATGGTTGTCTTCTCCTCATTGTGCTATCATGTTAGATCTTGTGAGCTGCCTATCATGATCAAGATCATCTATTTGTAATCCTACATGTTGTGTTTGTTGGGATCCGATGAATATTGAATACTATGTCAAGTTGATTATCAATCTATCATATATGTTATTTATGTTCTTTCATGCTCTCCGTTGCTAGTAGAGGCTCCGGCCAAGTTGATACTTGTGACTCCAAGAGGGAGTATTTATGCTCGATAGTGGGTTCATGCCTCCATTAAATGCGGGACGAGTGACGAAAGTTCTAAGGTTGTGGATGTCGTTGTTGCCACTAGGGATAAAACATCAATGCTTTGTCTAAGGATATTTGTGTTGATTACATTACGCACCATACTTAATGCAATTGTCCGTTGTTTACAACTTAATACCGGAGGGGTTCGGATGATAACCTCGAAGGTGGACTTTTTAGGCATAGATGCATGTTGGATAGCGGTCTATGTACTTTGTCGTAATGCCCCGATTAAATCTCATAGTACTCATCATGATATATGTATGTGCATTGTTATGCCTTCTTTATTTGTCAATTGCCCAACTCGTAATTTGTTCACCCAACATCTGCTATCTTATGGGAGAGACACCGCTAGTGAACTCGTGGACCCCGGTCCTATTCTTTACATCCGAAATACAAACTGCGCAATTGTTCTTTACTCGTTCTTCGCAAACAACCATCATCATCCACACTATACATCTAATCCTTTGTTTACAGCAAGCCGGTGAGATTGACAACCTCGCTATTACGTTGGGGCAAAGTTCTGTGATTGTGTTGTGCAGGTTCCACGTTGGCGCCGGAATCCCTGGTGTTGCGCCGCACTACACTCCTCCGCCATCAACCTTCAACGTGCTTCTTGGCTCCTCCTGGTTCGATAAACCTTGGTTTCTGTCTGAGGGAAAACTTGCTACTGTGCGCATCACACCTTCCTCTGGGGTTCCCAACGGACGTGTCAACTACACGCATCAGTATTCACCGACCATAAGAGTTTGAAGTACATTTTCACTCAGAAGGAATTGAACATGAGACAAAGGAGATGTGGAACTCATCAAGGATTACGATCTGAGTTTGCAATACCACCCTGGTAAAGCAAACATAGTGGCTGATGCTCTAAGTCGTAAGCCTTATTTGAATTGGCTATCGACGGAGGATCTACCTGAAGATCTGTGCCAGGGATTGAAAGACCTTAGTTTGGAAGTAGTACCGGAAGGTTTCGTAGCATCTTTAATAGTACAACCTACCCAGATGGAAAGGATAAAAGAAACCCAGAAGGGAGACGAAGATATAGAGAAGATAAAGGAAAACTTGAAGGAGGATAAAGAAAAAGGTTTTAGTGAAGATGAGCAGGGTACTGTTTGGTTTGGAAAGCGTATTTGTGTAGCTAACGACCCTGAACTTAGGAAACTGATATTCCAGGAAGCTCATGAGACACCATATTCCATTCACCCTGGCAATACTAAGATGTACATGGATTTGAAGGAGAGATTCTGGTGGAATAATATGAAGGGAGACATCACGGAATATATAGCCAAGTGTGATGTGTGTAGCAGAGTAAAGGCTGAACATCAGAAGCCAGCTGGATTGTTGCAACCACTGAAGGTTCCAGAATGGAAGTGGGACCAAATTGGTATGGACTTTATTACTGGATTACCTCGAACAAAATCAGGTTATGATTCGATTTGGGTTATAGTGGATCGTCTGACGAAGGTAGCCCACTTTGTACCCGTGAAGACCACTTACACCAGTGCTAAGTTAGCAGATATCTATATGAAGAGGATAGTATGTCTGCACGGTGTCCCTAAGAGTATTGTGTCAGATAGAGGTACCCAATTTACCTTACATTTCTGGAAGCAGTTACATGAGTCCTTGGGAACTAGATTGGAGTTTAGTACAACATTTCACCCTCAGAAAGATGGCTAGACTGAGAGAGTGAATCAGATCCTAGAGGATATGCTGAGAGCTTGCGTTATAGATTATGGATCTAGTTGGGATGATAGTTTACCATATGCGGAGTTCTCCTACAACAATAGGTACCAAGCTAGCATAGAGATGTCCCCATTTGAAGCTCTGTATGGGAGAAAGTGTACCACGCCCTTGCTGTGGAGTGGAGTTGGAGAAAGGAGCTTCTTTGGACCAGATATTATCCAAGAAGCCGAAGAAAAGGTTAGACTGATCAAGGATAGATTGAAAGTAGCACAATCTAGACAAAAGAGCTATGCTGACAATAAGCGTAGACATGTTTGATATGAGTTAGGCGATAGAGTTTACCTCAGAGTATCACCTCTTCGAGGTGTCAAGAGATTTGGAATCAAGAGAAAGTTAGCCCCAAGATTCATTGGACCATTTAAGGTCTTATCACGCAAAGGAGAAGTGGCTTATGAGATTGAATTGCCAGAGGTTCTTTTAACAGTTCATAATGTGTTCCATGTTAGTCAGTTGAAGAAGTGTCACCCTGAGATGTCGGAAAAGACGTTGAAGGATACATTACCGCTCGAGGAAGTTCAACTGGAAAGTGACTTGACATACGAGGAGAAACCCATCAAGATCTTGGAGAGAGCTGAAAGAAATACTCGCACGAAGACTATCAAATTCTGCAAGGTTCAATGGAGTCACCATACCGAGGAAGAGGCAACTTGGGAACGTGAAGACAATCTTCGAGAAGATTTCCCACACCTATTTGCTAGCCTTTCCGAAGCCCGGGGACATGCTTCATCTTAAGGGGGTTAGTCTGTAACATCCCTAGTTTTCAAAATACAAAAACCTGCATGCATTCATGGCATCTTTGCATTTGTTTATTTACACATAAAATGGTAAGCACAAATACGACACAACCATAGTTACATACCCTAAATGCAAAGGTCTTATTTTCCTACCATGCTCTTGTGAGTCAAAACAATGTTCTATGAAGTCTAAAATAAAGCCCTAGGTTTTACAAAATTTTACAAACTAGTTTGACCCTTTTTGGATTCCTAAAACAAAAGTTATGAAGAAAACAGTAAAAAGAAAAAGGAAAATGAAAAGAACAAAAAAAAAGAGACGGATCAGACTGACCGAACTAGGCCAGCCCGACCGCACCGGCCCTTTTCGGCCTGCTAACCAGCCCGCGCCCAAACCGCTTTTCCCTTCTCTTTTCTTTTTATGTTTCTCTCACTGACCGGTGGGACCCACCTACCCGCGGGGCCCACACGTCAGCGTCGTCCCCTACCTCCGACCGTGGCCGACACGGACTCTCCGTCCCGCCGCAGCCCTAACCCTAACCGGCCCCACCTCGACGTCTGCGCCTTGGAGAGCACGCCCGGCCCCCTATAAATAGCGCCGCAGACCCTGCCTCCTTTTCCCCCAGACCGCGCCGCCCCTAGCGCCGCCAATCGACGGCAAATGCTCGCCGTAGATCGCATAGCCGCCGCCGCCTTCAGCCGCTATTCGCGGCCGCCCTAGTCCTCCGCTGCTCGCACCGCCACCACCAGAGCCTTCGCCGCGATGAGCTGCGCCCCGTACGCCCCCTCGCCGATCTCGCAAGCCGCGGGAACATCGCCGACCGCCGCCACCGAGCCGCAGCAGTCGACGACGCCCTCGCCGGAGCCCCCGGTGAGCTCTCCTCTATCCTCCCCTTTTCTTTTTTATTGTTTTTGTGCACCGTCCGATCTGCATCCAGCGGCGCAGATTAGATCCCCATACCGAATCAGTATGGGTGAATCAGATTGCGCCGCGGTCCTAGTCAGCGCGCCGGTCAATTTCGGTCAAATCGATTTCAAATTCGAAATTTAAAAGTCAGATTACATGTACAAATTGTAAAATCGATATAAAATCTTTCACTAGGCCAAATTTTACAAACTTTATAGTTTTGGAAAGCTTACAATCTGTAGTACACGTTTACGAAATAATATAGCACAGGTACGGTGATAGATTTCGTATCAAAATTCAAATAGGGAAATTAACTATTTTACACTATAGAACTTGTATAACATAATCTACTGGCCCAAATTTTATGATTTTGTACTTTCTGGAATCCTCAGAACATGTACTTCACCATGGTATTAAATTTGTACAACTTTGATACATGCACAAACTTGCTTTAGTAAAATCTATTCAAATCAGTAATTTGACGATAATTCAAATTCTATAAATTATTTTTGACTAATTCCAATTGCTCTACTCTTGTATTACTGTAACCTATCCAGGAAAGTCAAGTTTATATTTTTACTAAACATAATTCTTGCGGTGGCTAATTAATAAGGTTGTATATGTTAAGTAGATACCCAATTAATGTTTTTCTAAATCAAATTAAATATCCAGAAAACTTTAATATCATTGTACATATCAGAGGACACCTAATACAACACTTACACATTACTTCTCTTGTGAAATTAATTGATGCATATCATGCATGCATACATGTCTATGACTGTTCATGTTGAATGCTTGTTTATCTTTGTTTTTGCTAGCTTGTTTAGATTGTGAAGGTGGTCAAGGTTACTCTTGTGATTGCTGTGATTGTGCGGGTTGCTTTGATCAAGGCAAGTGACATTCAATTCCTACCTATTTTATTATGCATTAGTGTTTTTCAACTAGTATGCATGGTAGGATTTTGTTTTCAAAAGTTATGCTATGCTTATCAATCCTAGTAGTGTGTAGCCACCATGAACCCTTTCTAGGATTCTTAGTATGCCTAGCAATAACAAAATGCCACTGCTGATTTGATTATTTTGGACTGTGAGTATTGGGAATTAAAATTAACAACCCCAAATGAAACACCTGGGTGGATTGGTTGATTGGTGGGTGGCTACTCAGGGCCACATTGTGGTTGTCGTCGTCTGAGGGTACGCATAAGTTGAGTGGCTACTCAGGGCCACATTGTGGTTGTCGTCGCCTGAGGGTGCACTTGCGGTTGGCCACTCATGATTAAAGAAATTAAAATGTCGTCCATGTTTTAGATAGCTTCCAGTGTAGCCTTATGGTATTATGGGCTCTGCCGGGATTAAGTAAGTTGTGAGGTCCAACTTGTCAGTTAGATAGTGGGTGGAGGCGACGGCCAAGGGAACGAGTCTAGCTAGTATGGTTGAAACCTTCTTCTGAAAGATCTTGTCTCATTCTTCTCTTGGGAAGGGTGGGTCGTAAGGTGAAAGTGCACAACCTCTCGAGAGTAAACCTAAGATCTTAGCCGTGTCCCCGGTTATGGACAATTTGAGCTTTCTAGGCAGGGAATGTACGGAAGAATCTCATCACCTTTTCTAAATAAGTTAAAATTTGAGTAGCAACTATCGGATAGTACATGGGAGATGTAACCATGGTACTGTTTATGACATCATTACAAGATTTGTAAAAATGTTTTTTTTGAAATAAAATGTAGGATAAAATTGGCTTTATGCAAATTTGCCTAAACTCCACTTGCCAAATATCATGTAGATAGTCATGCCCAAAACTGCCACCATATAAGTGTCATTTGCCAGTACATCATTGTACTGACCTCCATTCGTGGGGCTGCATATTCAAATGTGCAGGTTCGTCTGAGGAGGATTACTTGGTAGGATCTCGAGTCTACATTCCAACATATCTGCATGTGGCGCATGAAGATGATGGACGCTCATTGAAGTTATTTCCGTTGTGTTTGCTTTGAACATTTATATTTGAGCTAGTCAATTTGACTATGCAATTTGTAAGACTTTATTTTATCTCCTGTGGATCTACGTTGTAGTAATTTTGATACTATTGCAATGATTACTACATTTGAAATGTGTGTGCTATCAGTGATCCCGGGAATAGCACTATACACAAGTATCTTGCCTTTATTAAAAGGGTAGGGTGCTACAAATAGGGTAATAAAAAACAGATTTTATTCACAGAACAGATTTTATCAAGCCAAATTACATAGTTATGGCCATATTTTTGGCACAACTTTTTATAACGTGCCCAAATTGCGCATGGTGGTGCAGCTTGACATTCCCAACAATGTTGCAAACTAGAATTTTCAACTTTTTGGTATAAAGAAAATCATTTTTCATTTTCTAAATGATGAAATAGGTTTATTTTGTGAATGAGATACAAAAAATACTGTTCCAAATGGTACCTCTACATGTTTGAAAGTCCACTTCATATTTTACGAAGATCAATATGCTTTGGGAAGTTCACTTCATTTTCTTGGAAGTTCAATCACTTCATTTTCTTGGAAGTTCGATCATTTCATTTTTTGGAACTTCACTTCATATTTTTTGGAAATTCACTTCGTTTGTTCAGAAGTTTAATTCATTTTTTGGAAGTTCACTTGATTTTTGGGAAGTTCACTTCATTTTTTTGGTAGAATACATAAACCGTTGGGGATTGCATGTAGTTTCATGCCACACACTTCGATCCGGCCCACATGAATTCATACAAACCAAAGTTTGTTTGATTCCACCACATGAAATTGAGGTATATACATATGGGTGGATATGCGTTACATGCATTTCCGATGAAATTTAGCGTAATTGATTCATTTTAAAAATATTAGCTAGTACAGAAATCAATCCTAGAATAAAATAACGATACTAGAAAAACTTCCAATCCTACTCCCTCTGATTCACACTACTTGATGCTAAAATGGATGTATCTATAGCTAAAATTTGTCGAGATGCATCTATATTAGCATCAAGTAATAAGAATCGGAGCACTATAAGGTTTATCCTACAAATTTCCAATACAAATGCTTTTAATCAAAATGGTTGGTTTATGCAATTTCCTACGCAGATGAGCAATGACGGCACAAGCCTGTGCTGAAAAATCTATAGGGACGCCAGTCAACATCATCCAAAAAGGTGATGCATGTCTCCCGCGTCAGACGAGCAGGTGAGGCGCCAGTAAATCTTTCCGTTCTTCTACGCGCTGATGTCTACGCACGCTTCTATTCCTGTAGACAGTGTTGGGCCTCCAAGAGCAGAGGTTTGTAGAACAACAGCAAGTTTCCCTTAAGTGAATCACCCAAGGTTTATCGAACTCGAGGAGGTAGAGGTCAAAGATATCCCTCTCAAGCAACCCTGCAATTAAGATACAAGAAGTCTCTTGTGTCCCCAACACACCTAATGCACTTGTCAGATGTATAGGTGCACCAGTTCGGCGAAGAGATAGTGAAATACAAGTAATATGGATGATTATAAGTAGTAATTGCAATCTGAAATAAAAATGGCAGCAAGCGAACATGTAGCGAACTTGTTGGAAACGGTGTTTCAATGCTTAGAAACAAGGCCTAGGGATCATACTTTCACTAGTGGACACTCTCAACAATGATCACATAATTGAATAAATAAATGCTACTCTCAAATACTCTCTTGTTGGATAACAAACACCATTCATTGTGTAGGGCTGCAAAACAACACCTCAAGCCGGAGTAAACAAGCTCCACAACTTCATAAAGGAATCACACACGATGTGCACACTGCCTACAGGAATACTAATAGTGCCCGCTCCTTGTCCTAATTAGCTCGGATTTCCATGGATTATCATTGCATTACATATGTTTCAACCAAGTGTCACAAAGGGGTACCTCTATGCCACCTGTACAAAGGTCCAAGGAGATAGATCGCATTTTATCTCTCAATTTTGATAGATCTCAACTTGAGGACATCCATACCGGGACAACATAGAAAACAGATAATGGACTCCTCTTTTATGCTTTAAGCATTCAACAACAGATAATATTCTCATAAGAGATTTGAGGATTAATGTCCAAGCTGAAACTTCCACCATAATACATGGCTTTGGTTGGCGGCCCAATGTTCTTCTCTAACAATATGCATACTCAAACCATTTAACTCATGGCAAATCTCCCTTACTTTAGACAAGACGAACATGCATAGCAACTCACATGATATTCAACAAAGGTGTGACAGGTTGATGGCGTCCCTAGATAACATAGTTACCGCTCAACAAGCAACTTATAAGAACTAAGATACATAGGCGACATATTCATTACCACAATAGTTTTTTAGGCTACTTTCCCATGAGCTATGTATTGCAAAGACAAGGAATGAATTTTTTTAAAAGGTAGCATGCAAGAAATTTACTTTGGAATGGCAGAAAAATACCACATAGTAGGTAGTTATGGTGGACACAAATGGCATAGGTTTTGGCTCAAGGTTTTGGATGCACGAGAAGCATTCCCTCTCAGCACAAGGCTTTGGCTAGCAAGGTTGTTTGAAGCAAACACAAGTATGAACCGGTACAGACAAAAACTTACATAAGAACATATTGCAAGCATTATAAGACTCACTCGTCTTCCTTGTTGATCAAACACTTTTACCCAAAAATATCTAGACTTTAGAGAGACCAATCATGCAAACCAAATTTCAACAAGCTCTACGGTAGTTCTCCACTAATAGGTTTAAACCACATGATGCAAGAGCTTAAACATGATCTACTTGAGAGCTCAAAACAATTGCCGAGTATCAAATTATTCAAGACAATATATCAATTACCACATGAAGCATTTTCTGTTTCCAACCAAATAGCAATACGTGAAGCGGCTTTCAACTTTCGCCATGAACATTAAAAGTAAAACTAAGAACACCAGTGTTCAATATGAAAAAGCGGAGCGTGTCTCTCTCCCACACAAGGAATGCTACGGTCCGAATTTATTCAAACACAAACAAAGATAAAAGCACACAGACGCTCCAAGTAAAGCACATAAGATGTGACGAAATAAAAATATAGTTTCACTAGAGGTGACCTGATAAGTTGTTGATGAAGAAGGGGATGCCTTGGGCATCCCCAAGCTTAGATGCTTGAGTCTTCTTGAAATATGCAGGGATGAACCACGGGGGCATCCCCAAGCTTAGACTTTTCACTCTTCCTGATCATATTATATCATCCTCCTCTCTTGATCCTTGAAAACTTCCTCCACACCAAACTCAAAACAATCTCATTAGAGGGTTAGTGCATAATCAAAAATTCACATGTTCAGCAGAAAACAGGAACTGGCGCTTCGGCATCTTGTTAATAGGTTAGTACCGGAAAATGCATCAAAATGATATAAAATATGGATAAAACTAGCATGGAACATAAGAAATTATAGATACGTTTGAGACGTATCACGCGCCATCTCTGTCCAATCCTGACTTCCTGATGTATGTCAGAGGGCTACACTCATGACCTACTGTGGAGCCCAACGTTTTATTGCATGTGTGTTCACAAGCTGAGAATTTCGAGAGAAGAGGACTACTGTGAAGTCTATGTGCAGCTGTATCACCCAACGAGCGGGCCCTACATCACAAGATTTTGAAGGGGATTCTGTGACTTTTCCTTTCCTGACTTTGGTTCATTGCCAGTCGGGTCCCGCACCCTGTGCGACCCGGATTTCAGTGACTCAAAGTCAGGAAAATGTTAGAGAGGCATGGTCAAAGAATATTTTCTCCAAGATGTGTTCACAAGCTGAGAGTTTCGAGAGAGGTGTAGTACTACGGAAGCCTATGTGCAGCTGTATCATCCGACAAGCGGGCCCTACATCACAAGATTTCGAAGGGGATTCTCTGATTTTGCCTTTCCTGACTTTGGTTCAATACCAGCCGGGTCCCGCACCCGGTGCGACCCACATTTTAGTGATTCTCAAGGTCAGGGAAATGTTAGAGAGGCAGGGTTAAAGAATATTTTCTGCAAGATTTGGGCTCACTCAGATTGGACTCTGCCTATATATTATATTGCACTGCTACTGACAGAAACTATAGGTGACATTGCTCACCGGTTCCGGTATAGATCAGCACCAAAACTGTAGCTTGCACCGAGGAGAGAAGACAAGGTCGGCAAGATGGCTTGTCCTCGTCGGACCTGCCGGCCGTCGACAGTACAGCAACTCCGTGTACTCAAAGGTACATATACTACTACTCGTGCAACCGCTCTCGAGCTGAAGAGCTAGCTAGATTACAACGTTCACCACCATTTTCTCTTGCGATGGCTTACTCCATACGATAAGTAAATCATGATGGCATTAAACTTTTGGTATGCAAGATTCAAAATAAAGTCGATGGTTATATTTTGAAAAATAAGTCGATGGTTACAGCAACTAAGAAAATATATACTACGAGGGTGTATGTACTACTATGAGTAGACGAAATGGGTCTAAGCTTGGAGTCGTCTCATTTTGACATGTGTGCATGTACTGGGTTGTATGAGTAGATGTGCTAAACTATGTACTACTACGTAGCAACTTTTTCTGTTTTTTCACTCCTCAACGCCTCAGCCCTAACGGTGCACAGAAGACATATTAACTATTGTGTATTGTATATGAATTTGGTATTATGAACGCTCATACTTTAGAAATTTGAATTCAGTTCGTCAAACATCATGTGCACAAGATTTATTAGAAGAAGCGCATGCGACGCAATGTTGCTGGCTGGCCGCACAAGATTGACGAATCTAGCGAGTGAATTATTAGACTTCGATGATAGTGCACGAAAAATCCGCAGCCTGTGTGTGGGGCGATAACCGCGTCGACGCGCTCTGCCGTACTACGTGCTCAAGTTCTCCACTCCGATGTCACCCCTACCGTATCTGCTCTGCCCGAGAGGAGTTGATACATTTATGGCCCGTTATATAGATGATGTACTAATGTTCTTTGCTCATGTTTGCGCGTGTGTTTGACCATTTCCTGACTGTAGTAGTAGTAGTGGTAAGGATCCGATGCGAATTAGCATGAGAATTTTACCAATCGAATGGTCACCTAGATTTTATTCACAGAACGGACTATCGTGTACGAAGATTCATAGCTTTCAAGCCAAATGACATAGTTATGGCCATATTTGTGGCATAGCTTGTTATAACGTGTCCGAATTGCGCATGGTGGTGCATCTTGACATTCCCAACAATGTTGCAACCGAGAATTTTCAAATTTTTGGTATAAAGAAAATAATTTGTCATTTTCTAAATGACGAAATAGGTTTATTTTGTGAATGAGATGCAAAACATACAGTTCCAAAAGATACCTCTACATTTTTTAGGTAAAGTAGGCCATATTTCAGTGGCAATTGGACTCTATTACGAATTTTAATGATTCGTAGCTAGCTTCGCGCATTTAAATGACTTTATACCGATTTATTGAAAGTAATTTAAATTTGAACTGTAGGTGTGTTAAAACTTGGTCCTACAAGTTCCAAAAATATTATTTAGATAGCTATTACTTATTACATAGTGAAATCGATAATAGTGCTGAAATACTCAACCCCTTTCTATGAATAATCATGTTGATCATTTTGACCCGGTTTTGAAATAATTAAAAGAAAATGAAGAAAACCTGAAAAAATGAAATCCTTTTGCATGGAGTGCTAATATGTTTACATCTGACAATGAAAATAAGAAACCTATAATAGGGTAATAAAAAAACAGATTTTATTCACTGAACGGACTATCGTGTACGAGGATTCATAGCTTTCAAGCCAAATGACATAGTTATGGCCATATTTCTGGCATAGCTTGTTATAACGTGTCCGAATTGCGCATGGTGGTGCATCTTGACATTCCCAACAATGTTGCAAACTAGAATTTTCAACTTTTTGGTATAAAGAAAATCATTTTTCATTTTCTAAATGATGAAATAGGTTTATTTTGTGAATGAGATACAAAACATACGGTTCCAAAAGATACCTCTACATTTTTCAGGTAAAGTAAGCCACATTTCAGTGGCAATTGGCAACTATTACGAATTTTAATGATTCATAGCTAGTTTCGCGCATTTAAATGACTTTATGCCGATTTATTGAAAGTAATTCAAATTTGAACTGTAGGTGTGTTATAACTTGGTCCTACAAATCCCGAAAATATTATTTAGATACATATTACTTATTACATAGTGAAACCGATAATAGTGCTGAAATACTCAACCTCTTTCTATGAATAATCATGTCGACCATTTTGACCCGGTTTTGAAATAATTAAAAGAAAATGAAGAAAACCTAAAAAAATGAAACCCTTTCGCATGGAGTGCTAATATGTGTACTAGTGTTGACAGTAAAAATAAGAAACCTGTAATAGGGTAATAAAAAATATATTTTATTCACAGAACGGACTATCATGTATGAATATTCATAGCTTTCAAGCCAAATGACATAGTTATGGCCATATTTGTGTCCTAGCTTGCTATAACGTGCCCGAATTGCGCATGGTGGTGCATCTTGACATTCCCAACAATGTTGCAAACTAGAAATTTCAAATTTTTGGTATAAAGAAAATCATTTTTCATTTTCTAAATGAAGAAATAGGTTCATTTGTGAATGAGATACAAAAAATACTATCCCAAATGGTACCTCTACATTTTTCAGGTAAAGTAGGCCACATTTCGGTGACAATTTGCAACTATTACGAATTTTAATGATTCGTAGCTAGTTTCGCGCATTTAAATGACTTTATACCGATTTATTGAAAGTAATTCAAATTTGAACTGTAGGTGTGTTATAACTTGGTCCTACAAGTTCCGAAAAATCTTATTTAGATACATATTACTTATTACATAGTGAAACCGATGATAGTGCTGAAATATTCAACCCCTTTCTATGAATAATCATATCGACCATTTTTTACCCGGTTTTGAAATAAATAAAAGAAAATGAGAAAACCTGAAAAAATAAAATCCTTTCGCATGGAGTGCTAATATGTGCACTAGTTGACAGTGAAAATAAGAAACCTGTAATAGGGTAATAAAAAATAGCTTTTATTCACAGACCGGACTATCGTGTACGAAGATTCATAGCTTTCAAGCCAAATGACATATTTATGGTCATATTTGTGACATAGCTTGTTATAACGTGCCCGAATTGCGCATGGTGGTGCATCTTGACATTCCCAACAATGTTGCAAACTAGAATTTTCAACTTTTTGGTATAAATAAAATCATTTTTCATTTTCTAAATGACTATATAGGTTTCTTTTTTGAATGACATACAAAAAATACTATCCCAAATGGTACCTCTACATTTTTCAGCTAAAGTAGGTCACATTTGAGTGGCAATTGGCAACTACTATGAATTTTAATGATTCATAGCTAGTTTCGCTCATTTAAATAACTTTATGCCGATTTATTGAAAGTAATTCAAATTTGAACTGTAGGTGTGTTAAAACTTGGTCCTACAAGTCCCGAAAAATCTTATTAGATACATATTACTTATTACATAGTGAAACCGATGGTGGTGTTGAAATATTCAACCCATTTCTATGAATAATCATGTCAACCATTTTGACCCGATTTTAAAATAAATAAAAGAAATATGAAGAAAACCTGAAAAAATGAAATCCTTTCGCATGGAGTTCTAATATGTGCACTAGTTGATAGTGAAAATAAGAAACCTGTAATAGCGTACTAAAAAACAGATTTTATTCACATAACGGACTATCATGTACGAAGATTCATAGTTTTCATGCCAAATGATATAGTTATGGCCATATTTGTGGAATAGCTTGTTATAACGTGTCCAAATTGCGCATAGTGGTGCATCTTGACATTCTCAACAATGTTGCAAACTAGAATTTTCAATTTTTTGGTATAAAAAAAATCATTTTTCATTTTCTAAATGATGAAATAGGTTTATTTTGTGAATGAGATACAAAAAAATACTGTTCCAAATGGTACCTCTACATTTTTCAGGTAAAGTAGGCCACATTTCAGTGGCAATTGGCAACTATTACGAATTTTAAGGATTTGTAGCTAGTTTCGCGCATTTAAATAACTTTATGCTGATTTATTGAAAGTAATTCAAATTTAAACTGTAGGTGTGTTATAACTTGGTCCTACAAGTCCTGAAAAATCTTATTTAGATACATATTACTTATTACATAGTGAAACCGATGATAGTGCTGAAATATTCAACCCCTTTCTATTAATAATCATGTCGACCATTTTGACCCGGTTTTGAAATAATTAAAAGAAAATGAAGAAAACCTCAAAAAATGAAATCCTTTCGCATGGAGTGCTAATATGTGTACTAGTTGACAGTTAAAATAAGAAACATGTAATAGGGTAATAAAAACATATTTTATTCACAGAACAGACTGTCGTGTACGAAGATTCATAGCTTTCAAGCCAAATGACATAGTTATGGCCATATTCGTGGCATAGCTTGCTATAACATGCTCGAATTGTGCATGGTGGTGCATCTTGACATTTCCAACAATGTTGCAAACTAAAATTTCAACTTTTTGGTATAAAGAAAATCAATTTTCATTTTCTAAATGACGAAGTAGGTTTATTATGTGAATGAGGTACAAAACTACGGTTCCAAATGGTACCTCTACATTTTTCAGGTAAAGTGGGCCACATTTCAGTGGCAATTGGCAACTATTACGAATTTTAATGATTCGTAGCTAGTTTCGCACATTTAAATGAATTTATGCCAATTTATTGAAAGTAATTCAAATTACTCCCTCCATCTCTGTTTATTAGTCTTCTCCGTATCCCTAGATCGCCAATTTGACCTACATAATTTAAATTATATAATGTAAAAATTATATCATTAGAAAATAGAACATCTAAACTTTCTAATGATATAATTTTTATAACATATACACTACAAGAAAAGTTCTGATAGACAACGTCCCAAAATCGTCCGCTAAGGGGTATTTTTCGTCGCCTATGGGCCTAACCCGACGATATGGGTTCTGTTGTCGAAACTGCGTCAGGCAAAGTCCTACGACGATTTTTTGGTCCGTCGCGCTTGGGCGCCCTTCCGCCACGGAAAATCGGACCGTTGCGTAAGTGTTTCCGGAGCCCGTTGACCGCCGACGTCATGCAAACCGACACGTAGCGTACGCCGTTAATCGGCAGGCTAACGGCGTTAACCGGCTGAAACCCCGTGGTAGATGGTAGGCCCACACGAGGCCTCGCCACGTCTTAAGCGGGCCGGCCTATTAAGTTTGCGGGCCGGCCAGCCGACTTAGTTTGACCTGGTCAACTATATAGCCGGGCTGGTCCATTAGTTACGTGGGCCGTGCCTAACCTCTAAGGTTGACTGGTCAAAACTTTAATGGGCCGGCCCACTAAGCATGTGGGCCGGCCGAATGCACTCGTTTAACCTGGTCAACAGTGCAAAGGGCCGGCCCACAAGACATGTGGGACCCACTTTCCTCGTTATCCGGCCGCCCATTTAACAAGTGGGGTCCACCTTAAAGCAAGTGGGTCGCCGAAGAAGTTATTGGGCCGGCCCACTAGCCTCGTGGGTCCCACTTTCCTCGCTATCGGCCGGCCCATTTAGTACGTGGGGTCCACAATAGATCAAATGGGCTGGCCCAACAAAAAAGTGGATCGGGCCAAAAACACGGGTGGGTCCTACTTTCCTGTTAAAGGGCTGGCCCATTTAGTACGTGGGGTCCACCATATAGCAAGTGGGCTGGGCCAACAAGATAGTGGGCCGGGCCAAAAACACAGGTGGGTCCCACTTTCCTGTTAAAGGGCCGGCCCATTTAGTATGTGGGGTCCACCATATAGCCAGTGGGCCGGCCCAACAAGAGAGTGGGTCGGGCCAAAAACACAGGTGGGTCCCACATTCCTGTTAAAGGGCCGGCCCATTTAGTATGTGGGGTCCACCGTATAGACAGTGGGCCGGCCCAACAAGATAGTGGGCCGGGCCAAAAACACAAGTGGGTCCCACTTGCCTGTTAAAGGGCCGGCCCATTTAGTATGTGGGGTCCACCATATATCAAGTGGGCTAGCCCAACAAGATAGTGGGCCGGCCCAATAAGCAGGTGGGCCCACTATCGTGTTAACGGGCCGGCCAATAAGTAAGTGAGCCGGCCCAAAATGAAAGTGGGTCCCACACTACTGTAAATGGGCCGGCCCAATCTGTTGTAGGGCCCTGGTTGTTTGACTAGTCAACTTGCATTAAATTTCATGAGCCTACAATCTGATATCAATGATACACACAATTACATACACAAATAAAATAACTAGGAAAATTACAAGGCAATTAATGTGCCCAAATAAAAAAATTACACAGAATCATTGAGGACTTCTATTATCATCATCAATAACACGTTGACATTTGGCAATCGCCTTGATTGAATCTTGTGTACTCTTGGTCAACATATCAGCTACAGATCTTAAAGCAGCAATACCATGTCTTTTATAAAGTACAACCTTGAGATATTTACTGTTTGATGAAAGGAATGGTCTAGGTTGACGGCTATGAGAGGATGCATCAGAAGAAAGATCAGAACTTTTTGTGGGCCTCTCTTCCGATGAAGATTGCTTCATCACAACTGCATTCTGATAATAATGCAAAAAGAGTTAAACGATGAACTATGCAAACATGTATTAAGCATTGTCGATGTGAGATAGTCACAAGTACTAAGCACAGACTTACATTATATCGTTGCATAGGCTCACCCCGGAACCTTTTCTGCGCTCTATCTTCTACTAAGGACTTCTTCATTACAACTGCATTCTAGTAATATTGCAAACATTGTTATAACAGTGAACTATTCAAAAATTTATTACGAAATGTAGATATAAGATAATAACAAGTTGCATAAATAAGACAATGTATGGAACTTGTACTAAGCAGACTTACATCATAATGTTGCACAGGGTCGCTTTGGCGACTATCTTCTAATGATGACTGCTTCACTAAAACCGCATTCGGTAATATTGCAAACATAGTTACAACAATTAACTATTCAAACATGTATTACGCAATGTAGAGATCGGATAACGACATGTAGCAGTAAATAAGCACAAGATAAGATAAGATGCATGTACTAAGCACATACCGGCTCGCCGCAGTCCTTCTCTTGCGTGCACTAGTCGTGGTCGACATGCCCGTCATTTTAGGTTCAGCCATCAAGTGAAATGCTAATCCTCCCGCTCCATTGTCCTTAATCTGTGTTTAGATATCACATTTAAGACCAAGTCAGCTGGTTTCAAATAACAAAAAACTTGAGCTGCCAAATGAATAAGCCAATATTTACCAGATATCAGATTAAAACCAAATAGATGGATAGGTTGAGTTTCTCGTGTAGTAACTAGTAAAGGGTCAAAGGGAGCTGGCAGCTCCGACGTCAATTCTCCTGGCTTCCATCAAGAACGATTCAAAGCTTCGCGGGTGATTGGGGACAGAAAACACTTGAGCTCCATCATGCCGAGGAATTGCTTACCGATTCTGGATTTTGCCCGTGTGGCGTCTGGCGACATGCCGTTCCTCTCCTTCTGATGCCCCCTTCCGATTCCTCCTCAGGTTCGATCTCTTCTTTGATTCACCCCCAAATCTTTCTCTCTACCACTTGATCTATCTCTCCCCATCAATTAATTTCTAGTTTTCTCTTACCTTCCCCGCGAATCCAATTTTCCCCCAAAAAAGAGATAAACTCTGCTACGCAACTTTGTTGGTGACCCGCCGCTTTTCCTCACCGCTTGTGACTTGCTCTCTGTGATTGGAGCTATTCAAGACGGTTCTCCATTATCTTATCAAGCACCTCCCCAATCCCAACACCTCCAGTGCCCAATCCGTTAGATACTGTTCTTATTTAGGTTATTTCTTGGACCAGTCCGGGAGAAGTGGAGTGGTCGTCTGCAGGTCGTGAATCCATCTATCAGGATACGGGCACCATGAAGTTGATCGGATGGAATTGCCAAGGTAAGGGAAAGAAACTTGACAGTTCAAAAAAGATGGAGCATCTTGCCAGGCTCATGAACTCCACTCGGAGCACAGTAACCTTCGTTTCGAAACCGCATCATCCAAAGTAACTTGTGGACAGTCTTATTACTCGTTTTAACATAGCTGATAGTTTCGTAGTTCCGTCGATTGGTCTCTCGTGGGGGTTATGGTTGATGTGGTCCGATGAAGTTCAAGTATCGGCCAAGTTCTCCAACCGCTATCTTATCTTAGCAGTGAGTTGTTCATTTAGCTACTTGTACTCAATTTTTGCCGGCTTGTGTTTATGGCGATCCCCATCATCGCTTCACCAAAATGATTTGGGATCTTATTTCCACTTTTGTCCACGATAATTTAGGGAAGCCAGTAGTTTGTTTAGGAGATCTCAATGATATCATGTGTGCCCGTGACACCACATCTGCTAATGTAAACCACTATCGTATTCGATCTTTTAATGGCTATGTTAAACAATGTGGTCTTCTTGATATGGGCTTTAGCGGTCCCGCTTACACTTGGACTAATAAGCGTTTTTCTTCTACTCCTGTTTTTGAAAGACTTGACCGTTGTCTTGCGAATGCTGAATGGTGTGATTTGTTTCCGAACACAAATGTTTTTAACCTTCCTATCTTGTTTGGTGATCATGCTCCTATTCTTGTATCAACTCGAATCTCAACATCGCAGACCAAAGCTAAAATTTAAATTTGAGAATTGGTGGACCATGGAAGAGGACTTCCGAATGTTGCAAAAACTGCTTGGGATTTGTCCGCAACTAAGCCTTTCCATTCCGTAACTACTAACCTTGCAGGTACTCTCAAGAAATGGTGCAAGAAGAAAAAGCCGATTCAACAACAACTTTGATACTCTCCAACAACAAATCAACTCCATCCAGATGCAACCTATTCAAGAACAGGATCATTCTCTCGAGGCAAAGCTTATAACCCAATATGAAGAAAACATGACAAAACTTACAGAATTTTATAGGCAAAGGGCAAAAAAACATTGGGCTACTCAAGGTGACAGGAACACTTCGTTCTTTCATAATGTCTGTCCTCAAGCGCAAGCGGAGAAATCGTATTGTGTCCATTAAAGATGCTCATGGAAACAATCTTTTCGATCCTGAAGACATTGCCCATGAATTTGTTGACTATTTCAAAAATATTTTCAATTCTTCGTGTCCTAACAATGGCAGGCCATTCACGAATACTTCTCATCCCCAAGGTGAACAGGATTTTACAAACTCGATCCCGACAAACATGAAGTTTGGGAAATTCTCAAGTCCATGAGGAGAAATGCTTCTCCGGACCCGATGGATTCAAGTGTGGGCTTCTACACTTCGGCATGGAGTTGGATTGGAGATGATGTAACTAATCTGGTTAGAAGCTTCTACATCACAGGTAAACTCCCTCCCCGCCTCAATGAAACACAAATTGCCCTCATTCCAAAAAAGCTTGTTTGCCATGTTCCTTCGGATTTTAGGCCCATCAGCCTCTCGCAATGTTGTCTATAAAATTATTGCAAAATCTTTGGCAAATAGATTGAAACCACATCTACCGGACTATATCCATCCTTCTCAACAAGCTTTCATCGAAGGTAGACGCATTAGTAACAATATCATTGTAGCTCAAGAAATTGCTCACTCTTTTTCTCTTAATTCTTGGGATGGCAAGGATTTCATGCTAAAAATTGATTTAGCCAAAGCGTTTGATAGAATTGAATGGAATTTCATTGTCTTTGCTCTAGCACGTAAAGGGCTTCATAGCCATTTCATAAATTTGATACATGCTTGCATCTCTTCTCCGACATTCTCGCTATTATTAATGGCCAATCTTTTGCACATTTCAAAAGTAGCAGAGGCATAAGACAAGGATGCCCGTTGTCGCCCTCTCTTTTTGTCCTTGCAGTAAATGAGCTTTCCATCATGCTACAAGATGCTCTTCAGGCTAACCACCTTTCTGGTATTTCTCTTGGACCGAGATGCCCTCCTATTCATTCTTTGATGTTTGCAGATGACCTCCTAGTTTGTGGAAAGGCTAGTGTGCAGGAAGCAACCACCATATCCAATATCCTGAAGGATTTTTGTCACCGGTCCGGACAAGTTCCAAACTGGAACAAATCGGGTATAATGTTCAGCACAAAAGTGAATTTACAGGTCAAACAAGACATCAAACAAATATTCCCCGTCCCCGACATCGACAACAACACCATTCATTTGGGGCACCCGCTCACACTTCCAGCGAAGGACCGATCGGCAAGCATACAACTTTGTCTACGACAAGTTCAAATCAAAGCTAAGTGCCTACAAAGCCAATAGACTTTCGCATGCGGCACGTCTAACCCTTATAAAATCTGTCTTTTCTTCTATCCCAGCCTACTATATGTCTAATATTCTATTCACAAAAAAATTCCTTGCAAAGCTCACCGCTATCATTAGGAATTTCTGGTGGACAGGGGTAAAAGAAGAACCAACTACAAAATCTCTTTGCTTAAGAGCTTGGGCAGATGTTTGCACAGAAAAAAAGATTGGTGGTCTAGGCGTTAGGAACCTTCAGGCTATAAACCAAAGTTTAATTCTTTCGGCGGCTTGGAGGCTAGCAAAAGAACCCCAAAGTCATCTTGCACTCATACTCAAATCTAAGTACCACAGTGACACGACCATTTGGAGGGCCAAACAAAACTTGCCAAAATCTGCTTTCTCGGACATCAATTCTTAAAGTAAGACATTTGTTATTTTCAGCTTCTTTTTACCAAATTGTCGATGGCAAGCAGCTCCATTTGGAGTACTCCCTGGTTCTCTCAATGGCAAACTATTTACGACAACCTTAACATTCAAGAAACTTCATACACTTACCCGGCTGTGGTTAAGGACCTTTGGGTCCCAAACCAAAAAACTTGGAATATTCAACTTGTCAAAACTCTTTTTAGTCCACATACTGCTGATGCTATTTTGCATACATCCATTGTTAATGCTAGTGGGCAAGATGTTCTGGTTTGGAAACTAACCCCTGCAGGGAACATACGTCAAAGAGTGCTTATAAACATTGCTTTACCAATCTGGCACTACCAAGCAAGACAAAGGCCAAAAATTGTTCCTCCACAAAGTTGTCAATCTTCTTAATCAGGTTTGGAGAGAGAAATCGATGGTGCCAAGAGTGCGACTTTTGCTTGGAGGCTTTTGCGCGAGCTCTTCCAACGGGTAAGCGAGCTAGCAAATTCTCTAAACATATTTCTGAAAATTGTGCTAGATGTGGTAGCTTAGAGGATGAAATGCACATGCTCTTCCTTTGCCCCTTTACTAAGGCTGCTTGGTTTTCATCTCCCTGGCACATTAGAACTGAAATGATTGCTATGCACAACCATACTATCCCTCAAATGATTAAAGCTTTGCTAGATTCAAATCATCCTCACATTAATATAACCAGAATATATACATTCTTGTGGTGCATGTGGAAAGCTAGAAATGATGCCCTGTTTGGTAGCAAATTTTGTAAGCCTTCGCAGGTATACCTGGCTGCCAATGCAATCTTACAAGGCTCCAAGATTGAAGAAATAATGGAAGGACAAGAACAATCATCGGGAGCCATAGCTCATCACAAGATATCTTTACAGGAACCACCATGCTCTACAGACATCTAATCTTATGTGACGCAGCCTGGACAAAACAAGACAACATGCAATCCTCTCCAGCAGTATAGGAGTTATTATACAGACTCGACGGCAATCAAGCACCGCCGTCACGATACATGTAGCAGCTTATGTCTCCTCTAGCGTCGTCTCCTCTACAAGCTGAGGCATATGGTCTTCTTCTTGCTACGAAGCTTGCGGACGCACTTCGCATCCAAAGCAACCGCACTTCTACACGTATTGTTTGGTCCTAGCTTCAGCAGCAAGCATCAACATCCATCTTCAAAGAACCAGGTCATTGGAACATCAGTGCCCATTATAGCTTCAATCCAGAGCGTCATCCTCCTTCAAGAGAAACAGGGTTAGTCATATCAACAAGTGCTACAACATCAAGGCACATCATCAAGCAAAGTTAGCTACTAAAATTTCAAATAGACATGTAGCTCTTAGATGCCTCTCTTCTGATACAGGTCCATGTACTGAGCGGAACTGTCTCGCTGTCTCAAGTGTGGAACCTTTCACACTCCTTTCTGTAAAGTGTTGCTAAAGTAATAAAATCTTTTGTTGTTCAAAAAAAAAAACCAAATAGATGTTGCTTTGCATGAGATACGAATTTCAGACATTCAAATTTAGAGTAGGGTAATGCCAAGGTTTTCCACATAAAGTAAACTGGCATTAAGAATGACCAAATATCGGGTTCAAATCACCTTCGCAGTTACTCCAAGACAAGCATATCAAATAGGCAGAAACATAGTAAAGCATGGATGGCATTGCTATGGCAGGGTTCCAAGTGTTAATCTCTTGCATAAGGAACAATGCACATAGGTTATAGATAATAACGGAAGTAAACTACCAAAATTACCAACCAATAACTCAGATTCCAACCTTCCCTAGCGTCCCCGCTGTTAATGTTGGATATTCTAATAAGTGGTCCGCATGATCAATCCCTAGGAAAAATAACATTGACAAGTTAGTCTACGATAATACAAAGACCGGACATGCACGCAAGCAATAACTATACAAGCTGTGCGACAGAGAGCATTTATGGAAAAAAATAGCTATAAGCTAAAGACGAGGTATAAGAGCACGCAGATTGGAAATGCACATAGCATGATTATAAAAGCGAGTGTGAGAATAGCGAGCACGAGAAAACAACTAGCGGCTAGCGGTGAGCTAATGACGTGGTATAAGAACAACCAGATTGGAAATGCCCATAGCATGACTATAAAAGGAATAGCATGCGAAGACAAAAACAGCTTGGCAACAAATGAATGGGTATAAGGCTATAAATATGTGGATGCACACAGTGTCGATGAGAATGAACAGGATGGTAGCGACCGGATAATGCTTTTGTACTCGTACAATATTTAAACGAACTTCATGCGAAGTAACACATCAAGAAAGTTAATGGCATATGAGATCTGCAAATAACTACACAAAACATGGCTAAAGAAACACTGCGATCTAACGGGCCAGCGTACTAACCAAGCTGCGGCGGGGTGGACGGGGGCGGCAACTTGCATTCCAGCGGCGGCGAACGCGGGAGACGATGAGTCGACCCTGTTTCGATAGAAGCGGGCGTTAGTGAAGCAGATCCGGTTGGGCGGCAAGGGATTCGGTGAAGTTGATACAGCCGCTGCGCCGAGGTAGTCGGTGGAATAGATCGGCTTCTGTGGAGGGGGGCCACGGTGAAGTAGACCCGGTTCCGTGGAGAGGATCCGGTGCGTCGACAGGAAAGGCGTTGATTGCTACGCTGTGGATGAGGTAGGTGGTGAAGCAGACCCGTCGGTGGTGAGGTTGGCGGTGAAGCAGATCCGTCGGTGGCGAGGTCGGCGGTGAAGCAGATCCGTCGTTGGCGAGGTCAGCGGTGAAGCAGATCCGTCGGTGGCGAGGTCGGCGGTGAAGCAGATCCGTCGGTGGCTAGGGCGGCGGGGGAGTGGATCAGGTGGGTGGACAGCCAACACGATCAAGGCTACGCTGTGGAGGAGTATGCCGGCGGCGAAGCAGATCTAGTACTGTAGAGAGTCAGAGCTTTAGCGTGTGAGGGTATTTTTGAGCTAATGGGGCGAATGGTTGGTGGGTGGGTGTGGGCCTGTGGGGAGGGTTCGAGATCTAGGCAAGATATTTCATTGTTACCGAAAGAGCCCTCCATGGTCGGTGGGTTGTAGCTTCCGGACCAGGGTTAAAAGGGTAAAACTGGTCACGGGATTTTCGAATGGATGCGGCGGGATGATTTGGCGCGCGGCCGGAATTTTCGAGTTTCAAGCTACGAGCGTAACGACAAAAATAATGTTCTTCCCCAGGGAGCTCTCATTTCTTCCTCTTCTCTTTCTCTCTCGAGTCTCTCCCACTCCCCCGGCTCCTCACCCCCTTCTCTCCGGCGGCCTCGCCGGCCGAAGACGAGGCCGACTTCTCTCTGTATATCGTACA
>NC_061513.1:211880153-211898701 GCF_022539505.1 Lolium rigidum | reverse complement strand
TAGGACCAAATCATTACATGATAGACAAACTGTTGGACTACAAGGCTAATTAGCTTTTTTTAAATCATATTTCTTGAATTCTTAAAATTTTGAAATTAAATACCCATGTACATATAAACATTTCGAAGGTATGGTAAAAAATTTAGAGAAAAATATGTTGTATTTTAAGCTATACAAAAAAGACAAATTGCTGACAAATATCAGCCCCTATACAGCCACAAATTTGTTTTTCTCCCTATAGCTCAAAATACAATGCAATTTCTACCAAAACTTTCCATCAGTGTTATGAAATAAATTTGACGATTTTTTTGAAATGTAGAAGTATAATTCTAAAATATTTTAGAAACTGGAAGCACTGGATTCTTGAAAAGTAAAACATACTGTACTAGTGTCATGTAAACCATGACGGGGGGAGGTGCGGTGGCGCTCAGTAACTTGCAGAGAAGAAGAGAAGAAGAGGGAAAAGTTGTTGGCGGCGGGATACGAGGGAAAGGGGCTAGGGTTTGGGGGGCGCGGCATCGAAGCAGCTTTAAGGGAGGGGAGCGGGTGGGTGGAGGTGCGGTGGTGGTGGACAGCGACGGGTCACGCTCCTCTCGTGAGAGAGAGGAAGACGACTGGATGAAAAAGGGAGGCCAGTGAAGGAGTACGCGGGTCTGGGCCGGGTTGGCATTGTTGGGCTGCTCCGGAAGGAAAAGAAAGCTAGAGAGAAGAGGGCCTGGGTACTTTTCCCCTTAGGTTTGAAAGAGATTTTGAAAACATTTTCAAACTAAACCATGACCAGGAAGAATTTGTAACTTCAAAACATTAAAGTATTTATTTTTTTAAATTTGCCTCTTTGGGTTTTTGGTAAAAGAATTAGATAGAGGGAAGATTTATTAAATAAACCATTATGAGAAGGAAATCACAAATAGTATTTATTGGATAAAATCTTGTGGATGATATGATGCATGATGCCATGATGATGTATACAAGAAAAGGAACAAGCAAATTTAATAGGGTATTATCCTGGTTACAATGCCATTATTATGTGTTTCTTCTCTTGTCTGGATTCGCAGAGGGACGAAGGTACACTGGTGCACATGCCCTTCCGCTCCACTATAGTGTCAGAAACCGCGAGCAACTTCCGCGGCCGGCTCGCCGCAGTTCCGCGCGCACTTGAGAGCCGATCGGTAACCAAGGTCCAAAGACAAAGGAGTGTCCTGCTCTTCCGAGGTCCAAGCACCTCGTGCCGTCGCTGTCCGAGCCGAAGCTGCCAAACGCCAGTTGGGGGGAGGGAAAAGAGGTTTCATTGATGTGAATATACATGCCGGCGCGGGGAGGTCCTGCCTCCCCGAGGTACTTTCGCCCCAGGTCTCCCCAATCCTCAGTCCACCCCATCTTCTGCTCAAGTCCAACCAACTCCACTCCGCCGCCCCATGTCCATGACCGGGGAGATGATGAGGCTGCTTCCTACCCTGCCCAATTCTTGACCTGACTTTATCTCTCATCCCAGAGTATTTACTTCCTCTTCTGGCCGCCAATCTTTTCTATTTCTACACGATCAGCGCGCTGTCTGACATGAGCTGCTGTAGTTTCTTGCTTCTTGATTGACATATTTATTTTCCTCAGATCAAGATTAGTTCCAAGATAGCAACAGTTAGGTCGGTCTCCTATGCTGATTTGTGTGTGTTCAACTTCAATCCCGCCGCGGCTGATGCAATTTTAGTCGGGGATGCAGTTGAAATTCGAGATCTTTGGTTGCCCGTGCCAATAACAGGAGGATCCAGAAAGGGTAGGGGCTAAATGGAAGCCAGGTTCCTGCAGGAAGGCGGCCAAACTGGTTTGGAGAAAATGTCCAGTGGTCTCAAGAACAAGAAGAAGGGCCACGAGTGGGATTTGAACGACTGGAGATGGGACAGCGACATGTTCCTCGCCACGCCCTCATCAAATTCCGACGCTCCGTCCGGGCGTGGCAGCAGGGAGCTGGAGCGAGCTGATGAGGGTACCAGTTTTGGTGTTGCTGACAAGAGGAGGAGAGTTTCAACGGCAAATAACAATGAGGGATGCAGCATTGCTGTGGTCACTAACGGGGATCATGACAGGATTGTTGTTAGGAGAGGACAGAGCAGCGAAGAAGAGAGACCTCTAAATGCAGCAGGTGCATGTTCTAGTTCTGCTCCATATTGCCAAGTTGACGGCTGCCACGCTGATCTCCGCAGCGGCAGGGACTACCACAAGAGGCACAAAGTGTGTGAAGTACATACCAAGTCCACTCTTGTTCGTATAAAAAACATAGAGCATCGGTTCTGTCAGCAATGCAGCAGGTCAGTTACCAATTTCTTTGTGTAAAGTTACTGTTGCTGGCGATGTTACTTACTTACTTACTTGTTGTACCTTCAGTATTATTTAAATTCATTTGTGACGAAAGCGTTGCCTAATCACAGAATATTCTCTTGCACATGTCAGATACTGATAATTAATCCTACTGAAAATGCCTTCATCCAGACGTGTTATTTGCTCTCAATTTCTTTGTGGTTTTCTGAATATATTGATCTCAATGTGGTGTCCACAAATTTGCATATTCAAACTATTATAACATTCAAATACATCTCTCCAACTGTTTTTCTTAATGTGGCGTCTGCAATTTTTCACTATTCAAACTATTATAACCTGCTCAGAGGGAACTCTAGTGCTTGGTCATATGGTCTAGTGGTGTGTAGTATTTTTTAAGAATATTGCTGTTTGGGTTTTGTGATGTTGTCCAACAAGAGGTTCTTATTTGTGCATTTTTCTGTTTTTTTGTTTCATGGGCATCAAGCTTACACACTCTCATGTCAATGTTTTATGTTTCATACTCATATTTTGTTTATGATTAGTGAATTCTCAGTGTATCTATATTGACTGTTTCTATGAATGAGTATCCAATTATCTTTTGTTGCTATGTCATAATAATATTTTGCATATGTATTATGCTGTTATTGAATTTCAAAACATTCAAATAGGCTATATCACAATATGAGTGAATTTGTCTCGACTACAAATATTCATTATACAATTTTTTATCAGGGTACCAAATAAATATAGGTAAAAATTGGTAGCCAAGGCTGTGTTTCTGGACACCACGTTGACTCCTCTAACTTGACTTATTTGTAACTGAAGTAGTAGTAATGATTACAGCTTACATCAACTTAAGAAGTTTTTATAATGAGTTGCTTGGATGGTGGTTATAGTGATGATTTCAGTTAATGATTGACATTTGTAGAGATGATCAATACTCTCACTTGATGATAATGCATCACAGAGTTTCACCTCTGAGTTTCAGAATCAAGAACATACCAATATTGTTTTGTATACATGAATGGATATGATTTGAGCCAACAATCCTAATCATGATTGTCAGCTTGTTCATGTCTAAGCCTATTTATAGTTTGATGATCCGTTAATCGACAAGTAATCTGGTGAATGCCCCCAACTGAAGCATGATCTGAATTTATGGGGTACATGAAAAGAAAGAATCATGACTATAATGAAATTCAAAATTTCGTCATGCTCAAAAGTATTTTCTATATCTTTTCAATCAGTGGTCATGAGTTGTGGAAAGGGAATCATTTGATATTCTCTGTCAGGTTTCACCTTCTTCAAGAATTTGATGAAGGGAAGAAGAGCTGCCGCTCACGTCTGGCAAAACATAATGGAAGGAGAAGGAAAACCCCAGCCCAGGCTGGGAATTCCTCAAGTGAAAATCATTCTCTAACAAACACCTTACTCCTCCTGTTGAGACAACTTGCTGGACAAGATTGTAAGTTTCTCGCATTTGTGTACAGTTTTCTACAGTCATTTTTATCGGTTCACACAATCATCCATGACCATATAACATCATTCTTATGTTATGGCAGCTGGTAGCTCATCTGAGCAAATCAATGGTCCGAACTATTTGGTTAATCTTTTGAAAAACCTTGCTGCTATTTCTAGCACACAGACATATCAAGATATGCTAAAGAATGCAAGTTCTGCTGCAATATCATCAAATGCTGGCAACTATGTTGTGAATGGATTTACCATACAAGAGCAAGCTGGACAACCAATTCCTGGAACTGAATCCTCTGCAGGTAAATACCCTTTTATTACCTGCTCCTGCTGCAGAAGGCAAATAAGTACCACATTTGAAATTAAATGGTCCATGCGCGATTTGACATGTGTTCCCAGAAGAGCCTCCAGTAAAAAGACACATGAAGAATTTTGATCTGAATGATGCTTATGTCGAAGATGATGAGGTACATTATTTATGTTGATTGTCTTAAGTTTCCTGCTGACTAAAACCATTTTAGCTGGAGTATGGCTGATGCCCACAGCATTTGCAGAGCCGAACAGATAAAATTGTCTTCAAGCTCTTTGGGAAAGAGCCAAACGATTTTCCTACCGATCTACGTGCACAGGTCATTTACCATATGCAAACTGGAATAGTGTGTCTCTTAACAAATTTATCTCACAAGTCTTTTTTACCAAATCGTTGCTATTTGCAGATCCTTAACTGGTTATCACATTACCCAAGTGATTTGGAAAGCTATATTAGGCCTGGTTGTGTCATTTTAACTATTTACCTTCGCCTTCCTAATTGGATGTGGGATAAGGTAGTGTTGTGCTCTAAAAACAGTGATCTTGATATACATACCTCTTTATGGTTACTAGTGAATAACTGCATACCAATGCAATTAGGAAGATCTACGCTATGAACCTTGAAGGGAGAATCCACAAACTTTACTTACTGTTCTCTTTCTTTTGTCTGAATTTCTCTAAAGCTTAATGTCGATCCAGCTCCTTGGATAGAAAATCTTAGTAGCATATCGACTCATGGTTTCTGGGAAACAGGATGGCTATATGCTAGGGTGCAGGACCACCTGACATTAAGTTGCAATGGTTTGTTCACCTTATTTTTCTCTTTTCCATCCTTGTTCCTTACATATTTTATTTTCCTTCCCAACCAAATGCATCTTATGTTTGTGGCTTCCCTTTCTTGGCAGGCAGGCTTATGTTAGTGTCTCCCTGGCAACCCATAATAGGTGACAAGCATCAGATACTGTCTGTAACTCCTATTGCAGCTGCTTGTTATTCAACAGCAAACTTCTCAGTGAGAGGTTTCAACATAGTTCAACCAACCACAAGGTAGGTATCACGCATCAGTATACACTGACCTGGGATTTGGCTGACAATAATGTTGATATTCATTTCAGATTACTTTGTATATTTGGTGGCAAATATTTAATCCAGGAAGCAACAGAAAAACTACATGATGATACTATGATGCAGCAAGGCCCTCAATGCCTGACCTTCTCTTGCTCCTTTCATAGTACAAGTGGAAGAGGGTTCATAGAGGTGCAATTTTTTTTTGATTCTTTTTGCGATATAGAGACGTATTCTTTGATTTGTTTATTTTGTATATGTTCTTATTTCTCCTTTGATATCAATTAATTTCTTGACTCCTTTTCCAGGTTGAAGATTATGATCAAAGCAGCCTTTCCTTTCCTTTTATTGTTGCTGAAGAATCTATATGTTCTGAGATCCGAATGTTGGAGGGAAAATTGAACATAATTACATTTGGTGATACCTTGGAAGAACAAGAGGTCCTGATGGCTTCTCGCAGCCGTGCCTTAGAGTTTCTACATGAGATAGGCTGGTTTCTTCAAAGGAGCCATGCACGAGCTACATCTGAGGCTCCACTATTTTGTACTGAGGGTTTTCCAGTTGCAAGATTTAGATGGCTCCTATCCTTTGCGGTTGATCATGAATGGTGTTCTGTTCTAAAGAAGCTTCTCGACACCTTGTTCCAGGGTAATATTGATCTGGATGTCCTCTCACCAGTTGAGTTTGTCCTGGGAGAAGGTTTAGTATTCACCGCTGTCAACAAGCGTTCAAAGCCTTTGGTTAACTTCCTGTTAACATACACAATGAAGTCTGCACAGGTGGACAGTGGAGCCGTGGCACCAACTCGGTTCCTGTTCACACCTGACGTAACTGGTTCATCAAATATAACACCTCTTCATATTGCAGCTAGCATCACTGATGCTGCTGATGTTTTAGATGCTTTAACTGATGATCCTCAACAGGTACTTACACTAAACTCTCATGTTTAATGTAAACGATTTGATAAATGTACTACTTTTCTTTGCTCCCTTCTGCAAATTAAACTGGACAACTACATTCACAAGCAGCCTATTGTTTTTTGCTTCCTATGCCCCTCTCCGGAAACATAGTAAACCAACATTTACTGCGAGAGCATTTTCATCTCAAGTTACGTTCCTGAGGAATTAATTTTCTACTCAATAAAAGACCAAAAGAATTTTGTGTCAAATAGTGTGTTTGCTAATCAGAACCATGTTGAGTAGATCTTGTAGTGGTATATTCTGTCACAACAGAGTTCTACATGAGTGTTGGATCAAAGATCTCATTTACTCTGAGAATTTGTTGCATTCATCGGAACTATGGTTACTGTGTGCTTTGTGTTCACAATTTTTTCGCCCCTCTTTTCTGTTTATTTCTTAACTCAGCCTATATGTGACAGCTAGGATTGAAAACCTGGAAAAGTGCCCGTGATGCTACTGGGTACACTCCAGAGGATTACGCTCGGAGGAGAGGACACATATCCTACATCCAGATGGTTCAGAACAAAATCAACAGCAGGTTACCTGAAGCCCACGTGTCTCTTTCCATGACTAGCAGTCCATCTACCACTCATATACATGTGGGTCGATCGAAGTCTATTAATCAAGCCGCATTTCATGTGGAGAAAAGCAGACATAACGACAAGCAATCACCTAGCTGCAGACAATGTGTCCAGCTCCAGCACATTGCTTACCATCCCCGTCCGAACAGGTTCTTGTCGAACAGGCCTGCGGTGCTATCCTTGGTCGCCATTGCTGCCGTCTGTATCTGCGTAGGCTTGATCATGCAGAGCCCCCCGAGCGTCGGCGGTGTGAGGGGCCCTTTCAACTGGAACTCTATGCGTTGGGGCCCCAAGTGATAAGACTGCCTACTGAGCTAGTCTATAGACTCCAGATGCTTGTGCTGTTGCGGACTTCATAAGCTGAAGTGCTATAGAGTGTCGTACTCTGCTCATATTGAAATTCCATAGGATATTTTACAACTGTGGTTGAGAGAAACGAAGTCACAGGAGAATTTTGCCCACATTCTTCTGGACCACGAATCAAAATATGTATCAACGAAAATTTATACATACATAGCTCACCAGTGGTACACAAAATTTCACTTTTTTTGGCCTGGTATTTGCTTCGTTTTTTTTTGTTTGTTCTTTCCACGTAGTTCAAGTAAAATAAGGGAAGTAATTAACCTGGATATAAGCAACAATAGAACTTGAGTTAGTTAAGAAGTAGTTGGGGTGTTAGAGATAGCCAGAAAGACACCGCGTTGTGAAAGATGTTTATTGTGACGGTCTATAGATGATGTGGACGGGATACTACAGACAGCATCTGTGTGGCTGTTTGTACACGCCCGACAGAATTGTCCCAACACAGTATGATAAGCAAAAAGTATAAAGTTTCATTTCTTCGATAGTTTCTATCTTTTCGCTACCATAACATGAACAGAAAAGAACACAACGAGCAAACCCGCAATACAAGCTCCTGTAACACACATGCAATAGGAATAGAACCTTCCACACACTTGCAGATACTAGAAGCTCCTGTAACACACAGACGACAGGAATAGAACCTTCCAGACACTTGCAGATACTATAGTCATGACCTGATATTACATGCTGTGATGGGTAACATCAAGATGTTCTGAGACAATGTGATAGGAAAATGTTCCAAGATGGAGCTGTCAGTCTTTGCTCAGGCAGAAGGGCTCTCCCACTTGAGAGGCTTCACCACCTCCCAGGTGAAGTCCGGGCCATCCCTTCCAAAGTGCCCGTACGCCGCCGTCTTGAGGTACCGCCCATTCCCGCCCCTCTTCAGGTCAAGGTTGATGATGATCATGCCCGGCCTGAAGTCAAAGTTCTCCTTGACAATGTTGAGGATCTCCTTGTCAGGGATCTTGCCTGTGCCGTATGTGTCAACAAACACCGAGAGTGGTTCAGGTACACCTATGGCATAAGAAACTTGGACGATGCAGCGACGGGCAAGGCCATTAGAGACAATGCTCTTTGCTGCCTGCCTTGCAATGTATGCTCCACTGCGGTCAACCTTTGTTGGATCCTTGCCGGAGAAAGCACCTCCGCCATGAGCTCCCCAGCCACCATAAGTATCAATAATGATCTTCCTGCCAGTGAGACCAGCATCACCATGAGGTCCACCGATGACAAAGCGACCAGATGGGTTGAGATGGAAAATGGTCTTCTCGTCAAGGTACTGCTCTGGGATGACGGGTTTGATCACATGCTCCTTTAGATCAGCAGCAATCTCATCGTTGGTGACAGTCTCATCATGCTGGGTAGAGATGAGCACAGTGTGGACACGTATAGGCACCATGGCACCATTGTCATTGTGATACTCCACAGTTACCTGGGTCTTACCATCAGGCCTCAGCCATGCGCAGGTTCCATTCTTGCGGACCTCAGTGAGACGAGCACCAAGCTTTGTAGCAAGAACATGGCTGAGGGGCATCAACTCGGGAGTCTCATCAGTTGCATATCCAAACATATGTCCTTGGTCACCAGCACCAATCTCCTCAGGGCGCTTGGTGAAGTGGCCATGGACACCCTGCGCTATGTCAGGGGACTGCTGCTCAATGTTGACAAGCACCTTGCAGTGATCAGAATCAAGGCCGACATCATTGGACACAAAACCAATGCCACGGCAAGTATCCCTGACAATCTTCTCATAGTCAACATTGGCCTTGGTGGTGATCTCACCAAAGACCATGACCATGTTGGTCTTGGTGCATGTCTCACAAGCAACCTTGCTGTCAGGGTCTTCAGCCAGGCATGCATCTAGCACCGCATCAGATATCTGGTCACAGAGCTTGTCAGGGTGTCCCTCATTGACAGACTCAGATGTGAAGAGAAAGGTCTCAACTTCAGCCATCTTCTTTGACCTAGGTAAAGAGATGATCCGTATCAGACCATTAATGATTCATAAGTACCAACAAAAACACGCCAGAGGGTTGCCTTGTTTTGAATAAACAGATTTGAGATATATCCAAATTACTCTGATATAATGAAACTAAAGACAACAAGTCAATGCATGCACAAGCATTTCGTCTATCCAAAAGCATAACAGACAAAGCAGCATAGCACCACCTCCCCTTCCCCCACTCACGGTGATGATTAGCTATCCAAGTGACCACACCACAAACCAATGCGAAGTACACTCTGGAGACCACCTGGCTAGTCCCTGTTATCTTTAGTTTCTTGAATGAAGTTTAATTATCTTGTTCAAACAGCTGGTTAATTTTAAGCAAGTGGTTGTGTGAAGTAAGCAGACTGGAGACTAGACATTATTGGCACACATTTTTATCTTGATTTTGACTGCCGCGCTCTAAAACACTGGACTTGTCCAATTGTCTAAAATAAAAGGAATGATTGTTATCACTTATCAGGCACAAAAGATGTCTGTTTAGCTTATGCAAAATGTAAATATGTTCCCAGGCCACAATTTCACAATGTAGAGGAGAAACTTTTTCATGGAACTGACTGAACTTTCTTAAGCTTGTTACAGTTCTGTGGTGAACTGCTCACAAGACACTAGTGTTAGCAGGTGTGTGAACGAGCGTAAGTCGTTGTGCTCCCTGATTGTAAAATGTTGGCAGTAGGAATAAACAATACATAAAAGAATTCTAGTCTAATCAGCCCCAAAAAGATCAAGTTGTACAAGTAGGAGAATAGTACACACACAAAAGAATCAGCATCAAAAGTTCGATTCTTAACAGGATAAGCTTCTCAGAACAGAATCCAATTCGTATACACGACATAAGTTACCCGTCCAATTAAACTGTGACCAAACTTCCCCTCCCAAAGCCATTGTTCAGCACTAAATCCCAGAAAATGGACCAATATAATCTGGCAAAAACACAGGAATACATGTGTGCAGGGGTGACCAACGCTAACCCCTCAACTAGTTAAAATGAACAATAATGGCTGCAGTACTTCCAATCTCCAAGGATAGCCAAACAAAAGGGTACTCAAATCCCTAATCACGATGATCTAGCAGCTCCTTACGAATCTGCACGCGGCGACAATTATCTATAGACCACAAATTCAGCATAAAATAACTAGAAATTTCGCCTGCGAATAGCAAGGTGACGAATCAAGAGACGGTCGTTTCTACCCCAGCGACAAGCCACAGCAAACACGTATGAGATCGAAAGGATGACAGCGACCGAAGCAAAATGAAGCCAAAGAAAAGGAATTCGCTTCGTAGACCGTAACGAGGATAGCAGCTGAAGTAGATTGGGAAAGAGGAGGAGCGGCGGGAGGAAGGGAGCCTCACCTTGTTCGCTAGTCCCGGCGGCGGCGGCGCAGGGCGAGTTGATGACGGCGACACTAGAGCACTAAGAGCAGAGGATGATGGTGTAGGAGATCCGACCCGCTTCGCCGACGCAGGAGGTGGGCTCAGGATTATATAGGAACCGACGCGGGAGGCGGGCGAGTGGACGTTGGATGGCATCGGACGGTGGATAGCGACCCGCACCCAACCTAGCTGATCGCCTGGTGCGGTGGGTTCGCTCGCCTCGCACGCATTTGGGGATGTGGGGTGGAGTGAGCTGCAATTTGCCTTGTTTTATTTTCTTTACTCGTGTTTGGCTGTTTGCCCTCTATAAACACTACGGGCTCCCGCTCAAGAGGTGTGTGCAAGATATTGAGTGAGAACTGAATAAGGATTATAGGTTTTTCAGCCTACTTAACAGGGCTCTCATCCCCCCCCCCCCCCCCCCCCCGACCGCTCTAGACCCGCTACAGTACCGGCTCCTCCTCTCCTCCTCGTCAGGCCTCTCCTTTCTCCTCTCCGTCGGAATAGCCGGCCGGAGATGGAGAGAGAAGGCGCCAGACTGTATATTACTAGTATTAGCTTTAGTTTTGGTCCCAATGTGGCGTATGGCGTTGATGCCGGGAGGGAGGTGGTGGATCTGAGCAGCCAGATCTGGCACCATAACGTCTTCTTCCTCGACCTCATGGAGCTCCGGCGGTCGGAGCCGAAGGTGTGGCGGCGGAGGGAGATGAGGATCTCCATAAATAAGGCTGGCTTTGGCGGATCTGGTGGCTGCAAATGCAGCAGCAAGCTGCTTCTTTTTCCTCGTCGAGGTGGCGAGAGAAAGGAGTTCTTGCTTGCTGCCTCTGCCTGGCTGTCGGATCTGCAGCAGGGAAGCTCGTCGGCTTCTTCTCGGAGGTTCTCCACGGCGCCACTGTCGCCGTATTCTATGGCTGAAAGGCAGCCCATCCACTAGAGGACTACCACGGCGCCTCTATCGCCGGATTTCATGGCCGAAGGGCGGCCCCTCCATCCTCGTGCAGCGGCGACAGGCTGCCCTTAAGGCAGCAACAACCTCCGCAAGGCGCTTTTGCCAGTTCGGAGGCTCTCCAGTTTTTGGCTCCCACCTCTGCGTCCCAAGTGGTTTCGCCCCCGGTGGCGCAGAGGTTGACTTCGGTGAGATTGGTCGCGGTGAAGAAGGAGCTGGACCTGATCGCGTTTGCGTTTTATTTCGAGGTCCTCAGTGTAATTTGTTCGGGCCAGTTTGTAATTTCCCAGTTCTTTCAGGCCTTATCTGTAAAATGTACCTCACCGCTGATAATATGAAGCCCTAGGTCCTTCGGGACCTTTCCTTGTTCAAATAAAAGCCTACTTAACACGATCTGACTTGAACCTTTGCAAAACCCCGCATAAGTCACTTGGTTGTTTCAAATCAACGCATATGAGTTTTACACAACTAGTAGTTCATGTAGAATTTTATCATGTTTCCTTGTATTTGATATGTGTAGGTGTGATGGAAGATTATGAATAAACAAAGGCAAGAGGAGAAAAGAGGATATAATATGGAGAAGCTACATGCACCAAACTTAGCCATTTGACGAGTGAGAAAATACAAATGTTTCCATCATCTCAAATTAAAGATCCAAGACCATGGTGTTGTAGCACTCGTCCATTCGAGTCCAATGAGCCAAAGAACACCTCAATCGGAGTTCGTATGAGGAAATGACGGCCAAAATATTGAGACAACCAGAGAGTTTGGCGACCATTGGTATGATAGGACCCCGGTCGTATCGTGCGTTCCAGGTGACATAAACCTTGCGAACTTCCATGTTTCTTCACAAAATCTGCCCCTGATTGTCCATGGACCTTCCTAGGTCATTGGGGCGGTATTGGGAGCTAAGGAGGACCCTGCTAGGCCTATATAAAGGAGTGGGAAGCCAAGGGAGAAAGGATGACCCATACGCGCCGCCACGACGGAGCCCTGCCACTCCACCACCTCCATAGCCTCCGCCACAAAGATCTCCACCATCACCACCACATCATTGAAGAGAGAAGAAGAGGATACTTAGGAGAAGGAGGCTTGTGCATCATCTCCATCACCAACCACTGCATCAACACCATCCTCGTCATCAACACTATCATCCATTCCCATATTGTAGCACTTACCATGCCTTGTTGTGGATTTGAACAAGTATTCATTCCCCTATGTACTTGATCCGTTTTATTGACGTGATGATTTCTCCTACCTCTATATGTGAGTAGTCTCTTTGTTCTTGGGGATATGGTGAAACCTAATTATGGATTTGAGATGAAATAGAGATGTTTTATTGTTCCTTTATCACTCTGTGTTAATTGTATCTCATGATGTTGTATGAAGCTGACCATGCATCATTTGCCTTTAAGGACAAGATAGGGGATTACCTTTGGACATGTCGTAGAGAGGAGGCGTCAAGTGGCATCGGCACACTTATCCTCTATCTCTTGTTCAAGGGGGGATAAGAGAAGACTCATAGAGCGTTCATCCATATCCATGGGATCCTAGCGGAACCCTTAATAGTGATGTACCGAGGTGGCTTGTTGATGCATGTAAAATGCATACATGAACTTTGTAGTTTATTGCCACATATTCTAACATATTTGCATCATATTAGTAGTTATTATTAATGTTATTAATGATTTCGGGGATTTTCTAAACAATCTCCTCTCCTCTGTTTCTAATTCGGTCTAACAGAAAAACCTTATATTAGTATTTTGGACTTTTCAAGAGCTACGAGACTCGAAAAAGGGAAAGGTCAGAGAACACGCTTCAGAATTATTGAGCCGAACAAAATGAGCCAAGGTGGTCCAACAGAGTTCAACAGGATGGGAAGAAAAGGGGTGGCGCAGGGCCCTACCTAGGCCTCTCTACTATACATCTTTTCCACCATGTTGGTCGGATATCATCGATTCCACCACCATCCTCTTTGTCTTGACCTAAAACCTTCTGTAAAAAGGGTCCCTAACACGATCTCAGAACATATGAAGGATGAGATCGAAAACAAGAAACATAGAGCTAGGAGGCTACCGCCGGAAGGAGTTCGGAGGAGGGAAATGCTGCCGGGATCGCCTCCGGTGGACTCCACCCTCTTCAGCATGTTCATCATCAACACCTCCAGCAACATCCTCCATCTACCTCTTATAATCTCTTGGAAAACATGATGTGTGATGCAATTTATTGCTTTCCCATTATCTATTGTATATCTATGTCTATGTTTGAGTAGTAACTTGTTTATGGCAATTGTGAAATAGTTTGTTGTTGGTTGCATACAAGTATATGTTATCTTCTATGATGATCTTATGCACTGATATATGTGTGCACACATGTGTTGGGGATGCATAAGGTTGTCACCGTTGCATGATGATAGGAGGAGGGGTAGTCAGAGAATGACAGAAATCATGACCCAAGTCTTAAATATGCATGCTATATTAATTTATGGTTTATTAACGAGAGGTATAATTATGGGGACCTTGAACTTAGAGCGGTGGTTGGACTTTATGTCTTAATATCTCCCTATTTTGCTCAGAGCGACCTTGGGATCAATCACTAGGGGTGTAATTGCTCATGTTTATGGCTGCACCTATCTATAGTTCCTCTATAGAAGAAACATTAGAAAGACTATCCATGTACTTCACTACTTGTGATAAGCAAACAAATGAAATAAAAAAATTCCTGAACACTTGCTTTCTTGAGATACCTTCTCCTACTTTACTCGCTTGCAACAATTCAGTTGTAGTATCTACTTTTAGTAATCTACTGTTTCCTAGATAGAAGTAAATTGTACCTTACACACTCTGGTTCATTGCTTTGCACGAAAGGCCATATAAGTGGGTTATAAGGCTTTAAGAATAGATAGTTTACCTTCAGCTCCGTGTGGGTTCGACAACTCACATACTTATCATGTTGTACTACGGTGATTCCCTGCACTTGGGTGATGTAGCCCCGCCCATGGACGACACTACACCAAGGCCAACTAGTCCCCCACGTGGACCGATGACACGAGCCCGAGTGAAAGCTATACATGACAAGGTGAACTCAATCCTCTCGACACTCGACCTCGGCACACCCTTGGATGGAATGCTACCTCATGCTAATGTTCTTTGTGTTATTAGGTACGAGATTCGTCAACTAGTCGGAGAGGAGGAACTCCCATGGTGCAAGGAACTAGAAGAGAGGAAGAGAGAAGAAGAAAGAGGAAAGAAGAAAGAAGAAAGAAGAAGAAAAGAGAAAAGAAGAAGAAAAGAAGAGAGAAGGAGAGAGGAGGCCAGCAGCAACTGTTGCTGCACGCGTGGAGGGAGGACCGGTAGTACCGGCCCCTCCTTGCTGGTACTACCGGCCGGAGCACAGCAACTCCACGTCGACAACGCGGGAAGGAAAAGTATCGGTACCTCCAGGCTGGTACCTCCACTGGGCGCTGCCTGGAGGCTACGGCCTGGGTACCGTTGGGGCGTCCCAAGCCCCTGGATGCACGCGTGAAGTTTCCGGTACCTCTGGCCGGTACCTCCGGCCGTGGTACCGCTGAGCGAGCCCGGCTTACAGTAACGTTTCGCCCATTTGATGCATCTCCTCGGTACGTCGAGCGGTACCTCCGCTCACCCCTTGGGCCTCTACAAATTTGAGCCATTGATCTTCGAATATGTGGCTGTAACTTAAGTAGCTCTTTACCCAAACTACCCTTGACTTGAATCTGGCCTATATGTGCCCCCTTATCCCCATTTGCTAGGGTTAGACATAGAAATTGATTATCATTAGAGCTTTGCTCAAAAACCTCTGGGATGATCTCCTATGTCCTCAAGGCTATCTCTTGTTGAAGATTGAATAATTTGTGTTTGAGATTCTAGTGTGCTCCACTCTCTCTCTCTCTCTCTCTCTCACACACAAGTGTTCATCTCCATCACCGATCTCTCACACCGGGATTCTACCTCGCGGCCTCTCCCCGTGTGATTCTATCGGCGTGGTTTATCGAGCCATGGGAGTGAAATTCGTTTGTATCGGGTTGGCGTGCGTGTGTTCGTTCTTCGTGTTCATTCCGTTCTTTGTTTTCCCCCTTTTTCCCCTCTTTGATTTCGGGTCAATTCATGAGATTTGGGCACATCCTAGGTCTTAGACCTCATCATTAGGATTATCACTTTCCCTTTATATTGTTATGGTTATGAGAGGGTTGATCCGATGGCTGGTCTGCAACTGGACAACGACGACGTGGGACTCTGCCGGCACCACGGGCGCGACCGGACGTAGCCACCGCACTCCCCAGCCGCACTCCCCCGCCGCCGGCCTACTGCTCCACTCGTGTGCGTGGGTGGCTGCTCTGTCCTCCTCTCCCGACACACCTTCTTGCTTGGTGGCTGAGATACCGCACCCACGCCGTCCGGGAGAGGCGCGACAACGGCGTCTGCCACGCCGTACGATCCCGAGACTCCAGCTGAGAGACCGGAACTACGTCGTCGCCATTACGAGGGGCAACACAGGCAAGGGAGCCCGGTGGCACCGGCGGCGGGGGGCGTCCGGCGACGACGGTGTCGGACCAAGGGCAGAGACGTGGGATGGAGGTGGGGAAGAGGAAGAGAGCTTTTCAAAAAAGCCCAAAATTTACAACCTACTGTTCAATTTTGAATTACTTTCAAAAAATCGGCATAAAGTCATTTAAATGCGTGAAACTAGCTACGAATCATTAAAATTCGTAATAGTTGCCAATTGCCAAAGAAATGTGGCCTACTTTACTTGAAAAACGTAGAGGTACCATTTGGAACAGTATTTCTTGTATCTCGTTCTTTATACCAAAAAGTTGAAAATTCTAGTTTGCAACATTGTTGGGAATGTCAAGATGCACCACCATGCGCTATTTGGGCACGTTATAACAAGCTATGCCATAAATATGGCCATAACTATGTCATTTGGCTTGAAAGCTATGAATCTTCGTACATGATAGTCCGTTCTGTGAATAAAATCTGTTTTTTAGTACCCTATTACAGGTTTCTTATTTTCACTATCAACTAGTGCACATATTAGCACTCCATGCGAAAGGATTTCATTTTTTCAGGTTTTCTTCATTTTCTTTTATTTATTTCAAAACCGGTTCAAAATGGTCGACATGATTATTCATAGAAATGGGTTGAATATTTCAACACCATCATCTGTTTCACTATGTAATAAGTAATATGTATCTAAATAAGATTTTTCGGGACTTGTAGGAACAAGTTATAACACACCTACAGTTCTACTCCCTCTCTCACAGTTTATTAGGCGTGCGTGTACCACTAGGTCGCAAATTTAATCAAGTTAGCATTAGTTATCACTACAAGAAAAGTTGCCATGGCCGACGAAGTTGAAGTCGCGCTGTGGTTGCTGGTGTACCATGGCCGATGATTTTTGGTCTCTCCGTTGTGCATGTCAAAACGTTTTTTTTCTCGTTTTTGAGGCCACCTAGCCCGACGAAAACGGCCAAAACGTCGCGTATGGTGGCCCGGGGCGTGGTGCATCTCGAAATCTCGGGTTCGCCGGCCGAGTCAACGCAAATCCGCACCGCCCAGGGATGTAGGGCCCAGATGGCAGCCTCTCTGGCATTGTTTTTTTTTTCTCGATCGCGCCATGTTGTTCAACGGTCTCCGATCGAGCCGTTTACGATGCAGGATTTTTTCTATTCTTGGATTTTTTTGACCCAAAATTCTCGCATGTCATCCTCTATGAACCAAAATTCTTTCTATTCTTGGATTTTTTTGACCCCCTGATTTCTGGCTACTTCCTTTTTCTTTTGATCCCTTGCCGCCTTGCAAACGTTGAGACCGCTGCTGCTAATTGGGACCCGCATGTCATCCTCTATGAGCAATCAACTTTCTTGGAGTTTTTTTTGGCACCTCAAATTTAGTCACTTGCCTTTTTCTTTCGATCCCCTGCCGCCTCTCAAACGGTGATACCGCTGTTGCTAAATGGGACCCGCATGTCATCCTCTATGTACTATAAAACTTTCTTTTCTTGGATTTTTTTGGCACCTCATATTTGGTCACTTCCCTTTTTCTTTCGATCCCCTGCCGCCTCTCAAACGGTGAGACCGCTGCTGCTAAATGGGACCTGCATGTCATCCTCTATGTACTATAAAACTTTCTTTTCTTGAATTATTTTTGGCTCATGATATTTGGTCACTTGCCTTTTCCTTACGATCTCATGCCACGTTTGAAACGTTGAGGAACCTGCAGGCTCATGGGACCCGCATGTCATCCTCTATGTACTATAAAACTTTCTTTTCTTGGATTTTTTTGGCACCTCATATTTGGTCACTTGCCTTTTTCTTTCGATCCCCTGCCGCTTCTCAAACGGTGATACCGCCGCTGCTGCTAAATGGGACCCGCATGTCATCCTCTATGTACAATCAAGTTTCTTTTCTTGAATTATTTTTGGATCCTGATATTTGGTCACTTGCCTTTTTCTTTCGATCTCATGCCACATTTGAAACGTTGAGGAACCTGCTGGCTCATGGGACCCGCATGTCATCCTCTATGTGCTATAAAAGTTTATTTTCTTGGATTTTTTTCACCCTCTCGATTTTTGGCTATTTCCTTTTTCTTTTGATCCCCGCCGCCTTGGAAACGTTGAGTAAGCCGCTGACTCATGGGACCCGCATGTCATCCTCTATGTACAATCAACTTTCTTTTTCTTTTGATCTCAAGCCGCATTTGAAACGTTGAGACCGTCGCTGCTAATTGGGACCCGCATGTCATCCTCTATGTACAATAAAGTTTTTTTCTTGGATTATCTTTGGCTCCTGATATTTTGTCACTTGCCTTTTTTCTTTCGATCTCATGCCGCCTTTGAAACGTTGAGTAAGCTGCTGGCTCATGGGTCCCGCATGTCATCCTCTACGAACAATAAAAGTTTCCTTTCTTGGAGTTATTTTTTACCCCTAATTTCTGGCTATTTGCCTTTTTCTTTTGATCTCCTGCCCCTCTGAAACGATGAGGACTGATACGTCCAAAACGTATCTACTTTCCCGAACACTTTTGCTATTGTTTTGCCTCTAATTTGTGTATTTTGGATGCAACTAACACGGACTAACGCTGTTTTCGACGAATCGTTCAGTGTCTCGTTTTGTGCGAAATCCAACTTTCGGGAAAAAC
>NC_061513.1:211861548-211880053 GCF_022539505.1 Lolium rigidum | reverse complement strand
ACGTGTCGGCTTGCATGACGTCGGAGTCAACGGGCTCCCGAAACACTTGGGCAACGGTCCGATTTTCCGTGGCTGAAGGGCGCCCAAGCGCGACGGACCGAAAAAATCGTCGTAGGACTTTGCCTCGACGCAGCTCTCCACAACGTAACCCATATCGTCGGGTTAGGCCCATAGGCGACGAAAAATACCCCTTAGCGGACGATTTTGAGACGTTGTCTATCAGAACTTTTCTTGTAGTGGATGAGTTTGATAATTATATTGTTAAGCAAAATAATTTCAATATGAGAGTAGAGAATCATTTAATGGAAAATTCTCGAGCTATTAGTGAATTGCATGGTATTGTGGAGAGATCCTCCAATGATGTTAAGATGCTTGTTAAACATTTTCATATGGTTCAAACTCAAATTGATCAACTCACTAAAGTGCAAAATGACTTGTTAAAAAATAGTTCTAAAGAAAAACATGCTTATGAAGTAACAACTAGAGGCGGTGTTTCTACCCAGGATCCTCTATATCCTGAGGGGCATCCCAAAAAAGAGTTCAACAAGATTCTCAACGAACTGAAACTAGTGCTCCATCTAAGAAAAAGAAAAAGAAACATAAAACTGTTGTAGAATCCTCTGAGCCTGTTAATGATCCTAATAGTATTTCTATTTCTGATGCTGAAACTGAAAGTGGTAATGAACATGATAAAGATAATGATAAGAATAATGCTTCTGATAAAGAAGAGGTTGAAGAAGAACCTAAAAAAGCATGCTAAAAATAATAAGTATACTAAAGAAGATTTTATTGCTAAGAAACATGGTAATGAAAGAGAACCTTGGGTTCAAAAGCAAATGCCTTTCCCTGCTAAGAAACTAAAATCAAAGGAAGAAGAACACTATAATAAATTTTGCGATTGGATGAAACCTTTATTCTTGCAAATCCCTTTGACTCGATGCTATTAAATTGCCTCCTTATTCAAAGTATATGAAAGATATTGTCTCTAACAAAAGGAAAATTCCTAATGAGGAGATTTCCACTATGCTTGCTAATTACTCTTTCAATGGCAAAGTTCCAAAGAAGCTGGGCGATCCAGGTATACCGACTATTCCTTGGTCCATCAAGAATAATTATGTTAGAACTGCTCTATGTGATTTGGGAGCAGGTGTTAGTGTTATGCCTTTTTCTCTTTACAAGAGACTTTATTTAGATAAGTTGATACCAACTGATATATCTTTGCAAATGGCTGATAAATCTACTGCTATTCCTGTTGGTATATGTGAGGATGTTCCTGTTCAAGTTACTAATAATTGCTTAATGTTAACTGATTTTGTTGTGTTGGAAATGCCTGAAGATGATAATATATCTATTATTCTTGGGAGACCTATTCTTAACACCGCAGGGGCTGTTATTGATTGCAATAAAGGAAAATTTACTTTCAATGTCGATGACAAGGAGCATACCGTTTATTTTCCCAAGAGGATTGACAAAGTATGTGGAGTTAATACAATTTCTAATGTGAGAACTATCAAAGTGGGAACTATTGATTGTCCTATATATGAGCCTAAGCAAGGATATCAAAGTATTATGATTGGATCCATATCAATTCAATACAAGGTAACATGATTGATTTGAGGTTTATTTCTTCTTATGTCATGTAAAATTTATTTGGTGGCAAGACTTGATCAACCTTGTTAACAAGTACATTTTATATGCATAGAAGAGCTAAACAACATTTCTTTCTTCCTCCACTTGTTTTATTTGCTGTAGCACTACTTGTTTTATAAGATGCTTAGTTGTTTAGAGGTTTGAAAATCCTTTTCTGCCCTGTAATAATAATTTTGACACCCAGAAATGTGCATTTTTCAAAGTTCTCAAAAATTTACAAAAATTATACTGTTGGTCTTATTTTTCGAAGAGCTACCTGGGAGCACCTGGGGATGACCAGTGGGGCACCCCAGGGCTGCACCCCACCAGCCGGCGCGGCCAAGGAGGGGGGCGCGCCACCCTGTGGTGTGGGCCCCTCCTTGCCCCACTTATTCATCTCTTCCTCCCATCTCACTCTCTCTCCCGAAAAAACTCGTACTCACTTTCTCTCACTCGCGTTTCTGCTCAAGAGCTCAAGATTTCTCGATCTCTTTGCTCAGCCCAGATTTCTGTCTCGAATTTGGCACATTTGCTCTCCGGTATGTGACTCCTTCGATTATCCAAATAGAATTTTGTTTGGTTGAGTATATCTTGAATATTTTGCTGCTGTAGGTAACATGTTTAGTGAGCTTGCATGCTTGTTCTAAGTGGTAAAAACTATTTTTGATGCATGTTTAGTACTCTACCAAGTTCCTATAGTAGTTTCCCTCAATTATATGTCACCAAATCAAATTTTATAATGTTTGTTGAAAAATTTCAGAAAAGGGAGATGGATAACTATAACTTTGGAGAAGTGTTTGAAAGAGAGACGACAAGCACGGGGAGGCCCTCAAGGGCATCCACTCGGATTAGACGATCCTATAATGAGGACGTCATCGCACCGAGCTTCGAAGCCGAAGAGGACAATGGAGTCCCTAACGCTTCATCATTTCCATGTTATAACTTTTTGAGTAATGCAGGGTTGCTGGATGATTTCTTGGTCCTCGTCGGTAATGTGGGCTTAACCACCTACATGGAAGATGAGAGGGATCAATACTACATGCTAACTAAAATCTTTGTTGAGAGCTTTCGGTTCAACAACAAGCACTATCAACCATCGGTTGCATTCAGGATCTATGGTAATCCTATCACTATGAAGTTGAAGGATTTTTGTACCGCATTGGATATTGCCCTCGTAGGTACGAGCGAAGAAGATTGAGAACAATCCCAAGACTTTGCTGGAGCTCTATCGAGGAGTCACCAATGATGATTGCCGCACCATTCAGCGCGGCAAGATAAGAAACATTCAACTCCCTGCCATTAAATATTTCGCTTACTATCCTGCTACTAGCATTCTTGGTAGGGAGAACACTAGCAATATTTCTAGTTATCATCTTGCTTTCCTAGTTGCTGCACTCACTGGAGAGACACCTTATCATCTTGGTGCTCTTGTTTCTCGCTGTTTGTCTAACAAGGGGCCTATTTTTTTAGGAATTGTTGCATCACGCATTTTGGCATATTTAAATCTTCCTCTTGACCCTACTGATGTGAAATTAACTCCTATAAGGCTTGATATAGCTGCTATGAAGAGTCATCAATTTGTTACAACTGACTCTAGTTTAGATAATATGGTCTATAGAATGTTGTTTACTGACGGGGATGAGATGGAAATCCCTTTGCCGCAGCCAGATTTGTTCAGTATTCACAGGAAACCGTGGTCGCGCTCTAAGGAGGAGGTGGATGAGCAGCTGAGGATACATGGGGTCCACCAGCAACATGACTCCGAGGACGCCGAGCCCTCCCACGACTACACCGTCACGTATCCTGGTGCTTCTTCTAGCACATACCCAGAACAGGATCCATCTTCGTCGTACTACGGAGGTGCTACTTCATGGGCACCATGTGATTGATCTCCACTTAGGCCAAAAGCCTAAGCTTGGGGGGAGGTATACCGGCATCACTCATTCTTTGCATATTATATTTGCTGGATACTTGTACATACTTGTTTAGCTTCTTAAAGTCGCATATTCACTTTGGCTCATAGGAGCATTTGCTCCCATTGTGTGAATCTACATTTCGAAGTGTCAAAAAATTCTAAACTAAAAAAATTCATGTACATCTACACATTTTATTTTCGTACACAAGTTTTCAAAAAAAACTATAAAAATTTGTGGCTCCAGTAAAAAAGACAAATTTTGATGCTATAACACGACTACGTACATGACACTTTTTTTGTCTTTTTTGTAAACGCCACATAAAATATTGTTTCTCCATAAAAACTTGTGCACTAACATAGAATGTCACAATGTACAACGAAAAAAATATGTTGGAATTTTTTGACAATTTTTAAATTGTTTTTTAATTATTTTGTATAATAGGAGCATTTTCTCCTATGAGCCAAAACGCCACCTCCTCTTAAAGTGGTTTTCTAATAAGAGGGAGATGATATTTGGGGAAGTGCTGATTGAAAACAGATTCTGGACTGATACCAAAACAATTCTCAAAAACAGCCAGAACGTTATTTTGCGAAGCCAATTTTTGTGCATGTTCCCCAGGTTGTTATCTAACTTTCATTAGTTGAACACTTTTCGAGCTAAGTAGCGGAAGAATTTCTTAAAAATCGATTACTGTACTGCTGTCAAGTTTGACGAATTTCTGCTGCTTTGTGTTTATGTGATTCTTTTAGTTTTTATTTTCTTGTTTTTGTTTTGTTTCTTTCCTAAAACACAAAAAGACCAAACATATTTATGTTGTTTCTCTTTACCATTTGTTTATTTTGGGTTCTTGCTTTTATCTTGCTTTATTTGCTATCGTTGGTTTGCTATAAGAAAATCCAAAAAGATTTTGCTTTGTTTGCTTGTTTCCTTTTGTTCTTGTTTCCAATTTGAAAACACCAAAAATATTTTCTGTTCTTCTTTGGTTTTGTAAAGTTAATTATGGAGTTCGGTGGTCTTCGGTGGCTGGAGCTTGGCTTTCATTTCATATTATTCAAGCTACACAAGTGAAAGGCAATAATGACGATCTACGACAATTCGACTGTGGTGAGAGGCTGGTATGAACTCTATTTGTTTTCATTTTTGTACATATACTCATCTATGTGAGCATGCTTAGTTGGTTCATGATCTTTCATGTTTAGTTCCAATTTATTAATATGAGTAGCATATCATAAATATTTGCTTGCATTGTTTTATCCATAGATAGGTATGACATTGTGGTATCCTCCTCTGAATAATTCACTTGAATCAACTTGGCACATGCTCACGCATGCATATGACTGAACAAAATTCAATTAAGCCTCGATGATTTACTTTACCTCAGAGTTCTTGTATCACTTTTATGTCTCCGTTAATTTATTTTGTGGCAAGCATGATTATGACAGTTACTGCTCTCTTGATTGTCGCTTCCCAGTCTATTGCTAGCCTTCACTTGTATCGAGCGGGAACGCTGCTCGTGCTTCCAAACCCACGAAAACCAAGTTATTCCAAAGTGTCCACCATAAATACCTATGCATGGCATTTCAAACCATTCCAAGTAAATTCTCATGTGCTACCTTTAAACCTTCAAAATGCTTCTCGGTTTGTGTCGATGTTTTATAGCTCATGAGGAAGTATGTGGTGTTTATCTTTCAATCTTGTCATTTACTCTGACGAGACTTTCATAATGGACCAGTGGCACATCCGCTTATCCAATAATTTTGCAAAAAGAGCTGGCAACGGGGTTCCCAGCCCCAATTAATCAACTTTCATTAATAATTCTCTTCACATATTTTGCCCTGATTTATCAGTAAGCAACTTAAATTGCGAATAGACACTCCTCCATGGTATGTGATTGATGGAAGGCACCCGAGGATTCGGTTAGCCATGGATTGTGTAAGCAAATGTTGGGGGGAGTGTCATCCATAATGAAACTAAAATATATGTGTAAACAAAAGAGAAGAGGGATGATTTACCTTGCTGGTAGAGATAACATCCTTCATGGGAGCCGCTCTTGAAAGTCTGATTGACGAGGTAGTTAGAGTACCCACTATCATTCGTTGACAACAACAAACACCTCTCAAAATAACTTTACTCCTGTTTTACAAATGAAAAGCTCTAGCACATGTTAATCCCTGCTTCCCTCTGCGAAGGGTCAATATTTTACTTTTACATTGAGTCACCATCCTTTCTTTGAGCACTTTCTTGAGAGCACAACTATCATTCTTAGTATAATATGCTTGTCCCAAAATGTGATTAACTGTGGTATAACTTTGATGCTTTTATCTTTGATAGTCTCTACTTCCAATCTTTCCATGAACTTCAAAGGTGCCCGAGCATTTATGTTTCTGCTGTACAAATACGGGCAAGCGCGATACCACTTTATCATATCCTTCTATGAACATTGCAATCTTGCTGATAGACATGATTCATGATGCTTATTATTAATTTGTTGGTACCTTTTCCATGATTGACATAGCTATTAGATGACTTTATTTGCATGTACCTTATTATGAATTGCCTAAGTACTTGTCCATATCATGAGAATATTTACATCATATGAACAAATGTGTTCGTGAAAGTTCTTTTATCGAACTCAGTTGTTAACTGAATTGCTTGAGGACAAGCAATAAGCTAAGCTTGGGGGGAGTTGATACGTCCAAAACGTATCTACTTTCCCGAACACTTTTGTTGTTGTTTTGCCTCTAATTTTTATATTTTGGATACAACTAACACGGTCTAACGCTGTTTTCAGCAGAATTGCCCTGGTGTCTCGTTTTTGTGCAGAAACTCAACTTTCAGGAAAATCCCCGGAGTTTATTCCAATGGGCCTATTTTCATAGAAGAGGGATGGAGCCAGAAGACCAGAAGGAGGGGGGCCACGAGGCAGCCACCCCACTAGGCGGCGCGGCAGGCCCCTGGGCCGCGCCAGCCTATGGTGGCGGCGCCTCGGGCAGCCCCAGGTGTCTCCCTTCCGACTACTTAAAGGTTTCGACCTAAAAACGCACGGGAGTTAGACGAAATCACCGGAAGACATCCAGAACGCCGCCACCATCGCGAAACTCCGTCTCGGGACCAGAAACTCCGTTCTGGCACTCCGCCGGGACGGGGAATTGGAGGAGATCATCACCATCATCACCACCGACGCCTCTCCATCGACCAGCCATGTTTCCCCCATCAATGTGTGAGTAATTCCCCCGCTGTAGGCTGAAGGGGATGGTAGGGATTGGATGAGATTGGTCATGTAATAGCATAAGATTGTTAGGGCATAGTGCCTAGTGTCCAGTAATTGGTACTTTTATGATATTGTTGCAACTTGTTATGCTTAATGCTTGTCACTAGGGCCCGAGTGTCATGATCTCAGATCTGAACATGTTATCAATTCATGATGATATTCATTGCTTTATGATCTTAGCTGCAAGTTGTATACACGTATTGCTGTCTGGAACCCGAGGCCCCAAAGTGACAGAAATTGGGACAACCGAAGGGGAGGGCGGTGATATGAGGATCACATGTGTTCACGGAGTGTTAATGCTTTGCTCCGGTGATCTATTAAAAGGAGTACCTCAATTTCCAGTAGATTCCCTAGAGGCCCGGCTGCCACCGGCTGGTAGGACAAAAGATGTTGTGCAAGTTTCTCATTGCGAGCACGTACGACTAAATATGGAACACATGCCTATGGATTGTTTAGTACTTGGATACCGTTTTATTATTATCTGCAAATGCCCTACCTTGATTGTTACATGAGTTTCTCTCATCCATGCAACGCCCGTTCATCCATCCATGTGCCTACAGTATTTTAATCATGTTGCTTACTATAATCACTACTGCTGTCTTTGTTACACTGCTGCTGATATTTCACTATCGCTCTTGCTATAAAGCTGTACCTCTTGATAAACTCTTGCGAGCAAGTCCGTTTCCAGTGCAACTGAATTGACAACTCTGCTGTTAAGGCTTAAAAATATTCTTTGGCTCCCCTTGTGTCGAATCAATAAATTAGGTTTTACTTCCCTCGAAGACTGTTGCGATCCCCTATACTTGTGGGTCATCATCAGTCTGGGTAATACTCTGAGTACACCATGCTTTTGTCTTCAGGGTCAGCGGTGCGGCCTGGGATGGTAGTCTTGATCCTCCACTTTTCCATCCCACTTTCACGTCATATAAACATGCCGCGAAAATACGGAGCCTGAATCCCAACGTACACAGCCAACTCGAATAGGATCTCATTGTAGATGTTAGTGGTGTCCTCCCCAGCAACAGCAGCATATACACGTGGAGGCATCTAGAAACCAAGAAAGGAAAGGCAAGAATTAAACCAGGGTAAGAAGTAATGTCACATCCCGAAATTTTTTGAATTTCGGAATGTAAAATAAAAATAAGTTTAATGCTTGATTGTTCGAACTTGATTGAAAACTCACAAAGAATTAAAACTTTTTAAAGTTATTAACAAGTTAATTCCAAAATAGTGTTTTCAAAGACTTGCGGTTTTAAAGTATTTTCAAAATCAAACATATCCTTGCCTTCAAAGTTTTCAAATCCTTAAATGGATTTGTATTTGAGAAAACAAAACCCTAGAAAACTCTATTTGCAAAATAATGACTAAGTAGCAATATAGACCAAATGCATATAATAATTATTTTATTTTCACAAATGGATATTAAAAAGGTTTTTGCAAAAATATAGTAGTTTTCATAAACTTTAGTTTCAAAGGATTTTATAATCAATACTCTATTTTGTTCGGAGTTTTTGAAACTTATAAAATATTTTATTTTTGAGAAAACCTTAAACCCCAAAAAAGACACTATAGCCACATAGACATGTATGTCAAATTTTGGTTTTATAAATTTTATATTTTTGTTCTAAATTTAATCTCATATTGAAGTATTTTTCATAACGAATCCAACGGTACCTCATTTGCAGTTTTCCAATTTTATTTGAAGCCCCAAACTGTATTTCCAATTTTATTCAAAATTTAAAAGAAAAAAAAAACAAAGGGCGCGGCCGACCGTGCGGCCCAACGCCCGCAGCGGCCTAGCTCCCCGTCGCCCCACCGCGGCCCGCCTTGGCCGAATTGGCCCACCCGGCCATCCCAGCTTGCCCTAGTCTTTTTTTTCCTGGTCACACTCCCTGGCCCAACACACCCACGCCACCAGCCCATCTCAACTTCTCAGCATGCCACGGCCCAGCGCAGCCACGCGCGCAGCGCATCTGCCTTTTTTTCCTTTTCCCTCTTTTTTAGTCCCACATCGACTCATTAACTGACAGGGTGTTTCTACACCCGGGTGCATATGCACCCTTTATTTGAAATGCATATTAAACATATTTTAAAATGTTAGAAAAATACAAATAAAAATTCCCCGTGTATACCTTGACATATTACATGCTTACAAAGTTGTTTCAGCAAAAACCGATATGTTTCGTGCCTTGTGCAAAAAAGACAAATCTTTGGTGCTAAAATAGTCTATTTTTTGAGGCATTATTTGTCTTTTTTACACAGGGTAGAAAAATTGTTGGTTTTATGTGAAACTTTACGTGCACACATAGAACATGTCCCTCTATATGCTAAATTTTTTTACTAAATTTTTTATGTTTTGGAAATATGTTTTATACATACCAGGTGCATATGCACCCGGGATTAGATTTGGTTTTCCGCCAACTTACAGCCTATAAAAAGGACCCCAAAGGCTGCCTCAATCACACCAGCATCCGGCGCCTCCTCCCTCCCCGCGCACAGCTTTGCAGCGCTGCCGCTTCTCTGGCGACGCAGCACACACGCGACCCAACATCCGCAATGCTATTTAGGAAACGTCGCGACTGGACGCCCTAGTCCGGTAATTAATCTATTTCCGCTTTTTCCCGTAGATTGTCGTACGCAACTTTGCAATTTTATTTCCTTAGATCTACATTTCCGTTTAGAATAGTGGTTTTTTCGTTAAGTTTGTAATTATATCCTCTACAACTTTCGTGTAGGAAGTTTTTCCTTCTGAGCAACTTGTTCGGACAACTTTTCGTACACCATTAAATTTGTAGCCGCTTCAGTATAATTTTGTAAAATTCATATCGTAAGTTCTGCACATCGGATTTCGACAAACCCTATACCATCGGAATCAGCAAATCACGTAGATCATGTTAGACATGTTGCGTGGCAGTTTCGCCCACCTTATCTTCGCGGTACCCCTTTGTTCCGCAACATCGTCTATAAAATAAATACTACCAACTTTTTCCGAGAGATTCTTTTGGCGATACGCTTGTAATGGAATTCTCTACAACTTCCGTGTAGAAAGGTCTTCCATCCGGAGAACTTCTTCTAATAACTTTTCGCGAAAAGTGCAGTCCTATGACTGGCTTCAACATAGTTCCTATAGCCAAATTGATCCTTATGATCATACCCATCTTCCAGGATCAACTATATTTCTTTATCATATTCACAGATAATGCATAGCTTATCCCTAGTTGTCTAGTTCATATTATTCAAATAACAATTGCGTTATTTGAGTAAAAGTATGACATGTCCTAGCTTAGATTTTTACCTTGCTTTAGTAGGGTGGAGATACTCTACCCCATATCACATGTGATGAACCTTTGTTATCCATTAGGTTCCGCGAACCAAATCCCGATATCATTTATGCCTATACAACCTCATGCCATTCAATCCTTCCAATTAGTTCGAACTATTCAATTTTCAAATGAGTGATTGAGTAGTTCAATATATCATTAGTTCATATTGAATGCTAGGTGTGACCTCGTGCTACTCTGATAAGTGTTGTCACACTATGTCAATTGCATAAGCCTTGTTATACAGTACTCCATCCAATAGCACCACTGTTAGAAATATTTGAATCACCTTGCAAATATTCAAATTCAAATATGTGGATTTGAGTATGTTTATTATAGAATTAATTCTATGATTCTTTTCAATATGAATCCTTCTACAAAAGTAAACCTTATGATCTTATCATACCCATCTTCCAAATCCATTTAGATATTACACCTTGAACCAATATCCTTACCACATCAAACCTCTTCGCCTAGTTCACATATATTCATCTGAGTTATTTCAGTAAATGGTAATGTGTCTCAATTAGTATGCATGGGATACTTGTGTTTGATACACTCCACCTCATATCACACATACCATGAGTCCAAACAGCCACCATCTTTCTAAATATCTTTCATACAAATTTCACCTCTTACTGGCTTATATTGAACTATTCAATTTACAAATGAGTTAATTGAGTAATTAAATATATCAAAAATCCATACTCAAGCTTATGTGTAATATATACTATTTTGAGTAATTGTTGTCACACTTATTCAATAGTATTTCTGTTGCACTATTTGTCACCTATGTGATTCAATTCAGTCGTTCCGAATTCTTTTCATGCTCTTGTAAAACATAAAGATTCTTCAATTATATCTTGGATAATCCATCTCTTTCTAATCATGTGACTTTCCGTCCAAACTCTCACAGCCATATCCTGCAAGCCAAACCTCATGCCACACCTTAGTACCATAGAGCAATTTCGGATTGTTGTCTTGTTTGATTATGATGTTGTTGTTGAATGGTGTGTTTATGTTGTGTTATATTCTATGTTATAGTTTGTACGGAGAGGCACGTATTTTGATTAAGAGAAGTGAACGCGCTTCGACTACCAAAAAGGCAAGTGACACTCAATTTCCTACCTATTTTTTTATGCATTAGTGTTTTTCAACTAGTATGCATGGTAGGATTTTGTTTACGAAAATTATGCTATGCTTATCAATCCTAGTAGTGTGTAGCCACCATGAACCCTTGCTAGGATACTTAGTTGCCTATCAATAACAAAATACCACTGCTGTTTTGATTATTCTGGATTGTGAGTATTGAGAATTAAAATTAACAACCTTAATGAATCACCTGGGTGGATTGGTTGTGTGGTGGGCGGCTGCTCAGGGCTCCGACCCTGGAGTAACCAGTGGCAGGTGGGTACCTGAGAGTGCGCATTTGAATAGTGGTTGCCCTAGACTGCACCTCTGGTTTTCACCAGGGGATCGTGCGGGGGTTTATTATCTTTAATGGTTTTAAGCCTGTGGGTTTCACTTGTGGATGGCCACCCAGGATTAAAGAGATTACTATGTCGTCCATGTTTTAGTTAGCTTCCGGTGCGGCCTTATGGTATTATGGGCTCTGCTAGGGATTAAGTAAGTTGTGAGGCCAAACTTGTTGCTAGACATGATGATGTGGCTTGCAACCAAACGGGAACGAGTCTAGCTGGTTATGGTTGAAGCCTCCTTCTGAAAGATCTTGTCTCATTTCTTCTCTTGGGAAGGGTGGGTCGTAAGGTGAAAGTGCATAACCTCTCGAGAGTAAACCTAAGATCTTAGCCGTGTTCCCGGTTATGGACAATTTGAGCTTCTAGGCAGGGAATGTACGGAAGAATCTCATCACCTTTTCTAAATAAGTTAAAATTTGAGTAGCAACTATCGGATAGTACATGGGAGATGTAACCATGATGCTGTTTATGACATCATAATGAGTTTTGTAAATGTTTTGTTTTGAAATAAAATGTAGGATAAAATTGGCTTTATGCAATTTGCCTAAACTCCACTTGCCAAATGTCATGTAGATAGTCATGCCCAAAACAGCCACCATATAAGTGTCATTTGCCAGTACATCATTGTACTGACCTCCATTCGTTGGGCTGCATATTCAAACGTGCAGGTTTGTCTGAGGAGGATTACTAGGTAGGATCCCGAGTCTACATTCCAACATGTCTGCCTGTGGCGCATGAAGATGATGGAGGCTCATTGAAGTTATTTCCGTTGTGTTTGCTTTGAACATTTATATTTGAGCTAGTCTTTTGACTATGCAATTTGTAAGACATTATTTTATCTCCTGAGGATCTACGTTGTAGTAAATTTGATGCTATTGCTATGATTATTACATTTTGAAATGTGTGTGCTATCAATGATCCCGAAAATAGCACTATACACAGGTACATTGCCTTTGTTTAAAAGGTAGGATGCTACAAGTAATAGAAGGATAAGATTAAAAGATTAAAGTGCAGATGAAGAGAAGTCAAATTTTCCAAATAAATTTTGTCCTATGGTTTCCATATCCTAGGGTCTCGATCCTACAGGCAAAACCTGGCTCTGATACCATTTTGTAGCACCCTACCTTTTTAATAAAGGCAAGATACATGTGTATAGTGCTATTTCCGGGATCACTGATAGCACACACATTTCAAATGTAGTAATCATTGCAATAGTATCAAAATTACTACAACGTAGATCCACAGGAGATAAAATAAAGTCTTACAAATTGCATAGTCAAATTGACTAGCTCAAATATAAATGTTCAAAGAAAACACAACGGAAATAACTTCAATGAGCCTCCATCGTCTTCATGCGCCACAGGCAGACATGTTGGAATGTAGACTCGAGATCCTACCTAGTAATCCTCCTCAGATGAACCTGCACATTTGAATATGCAGCCCCACGAATGGAGGTCAGTACAATGATGTACTGGCAAATGACACTTATATGGTGGCAGTTTTGGGCATGACTATCTACATGATATTTGGCAAGTGGAGTTTAGGCAAATTTGCATAAAGCTAATTTTATCCTACATTTTATTCCAAAACAATACATTTTTACAAATCTTGTAATGATGTCATAAACAGTACCATGGTTACATCTCCCATGTACTATCCGACAGTTGCTACTCAAATTTTTAAATCATTAAGAAAACAATGATGAGATTCTTCCGTACATTCCCTGCCTAGAAAGCTCAAATTGTCCATAACCCGGGACACGACTAAGATCTTAGGTTTACTCTCGAGAGGTTGTGCACTTTCACCTTACGACCCACCCTTCCCAAGAGAAGAATGAGACAAGATCTTTCAGAAGAAGGTTTCAACCATACTAGCTAGACTCGTTCCCTTGGCCTTCGCCTCCACCCACTGTCTAACTGACAAGTTGGACCTCACAACTTACTTAATCCCGGCAGAGCCCATAATACCATAAGGCTGCACTGGAAGCTATCTAAAACATGGACGACATAATCTCTTTAATCCTGAGTGGCCAACCGCAAGTGCACCCTCAGGCGACGACAACAACAATGTGGCCCTGAGTAGCCACTCAACTTATGCGTACCCTCAGGCGACGACAACCACAATGTGGCCCTGAGTAGCCGCCCACCAATCAACCAATCCACCCAGGTGTTTCATTTGGGGTTGTTAATTTTAATTCCCAATACTCACAATCCAAAATAATCAAATCAGCAGTGGCATTTTGTTATTGCTAGGCATACTAAGAATCCTAGCAAGGGTTCATGGTGGCTACACACTACTAGGATTGATAAGCATAGCATAACTTTCGAAAACAAAATCCTACCATGCATAATAGTTGAAAAACACTAATGCATAATAAAATAGGTAGGAATTGAATGTCACTTGCCTTAATCAAAGCAACCCGCACAATCACAGCAATCACAAGAGTAACCTTGACCTCCTTCACAATCTAAACAAGCAAGCAAAAAACGAAGATAAACAAGCATTCAACATGAATAATCATAGACATGTATGCATGCATGATATGCATCAATTAATTTCACAAGAGAAGTAATGTGTAAGTGTTGTATTAGGTGTCCTCTGATATGTACAATGCTATTAAAGTTTTCTGGATATTTAATATGATTTAGAAAAACATTAATTAGGTATCTACTTAACATATACAACCTTATTAATTAGCCACCGCAAGAATTATGTTTAGTAAAAATATAAACTTGACTTCCCTGGATAGGTTACAGTAATACAAGAGTAGAGGAATTGGAATTAGTCAAAAATAATTTATAGAATTTGAATTATCGTCAAATTACTGATTTGAATAGATTTTACTAAAGCAAGTTTGTGCACGTATCGAAGTTGTAAAAATTTAATACCATGGTGAAGTACATGTTCTGAGGATGCCAGAAAGTACAAAATCATAAAATTTGGGCTAGTAGATTAATTTATACAATTTCTATAGTGTAAAATAGTTAATTTCACTATTTGAATTTTGATACGAAATCTATCACAGTACCTGTGCTATATTATTTCATAAACGTGTACTACCGATTGTAAGCATTCCAAAACTATAAAGTTTGTAAAATTTGGCCCAGTGGAAGATTTTATATCGATTTTACAAGTTGTACATGTAATCTGACTTTTAAATTTCGAATTTGAAATCGATTTGACCGAAATTGACCGGCGCGCTGACTAGGACCGCCACGCGGCGCGATCTGATTCGCCCATACCGATTTGGTATGGGGATCTATTCTGCGCCGCTGGATGCAGAACGGACGGCGCACAAAAAAAGGGGAGGATAGAGGAGAGCTCACCGGGGGCTCCGGCGAGGGCGTCGTCGGCTGCTGCGGCTCGGTGGCGGCGGTCGGCGGCGGTCGGCGTCGTTCCCGCGGCTTGCGAGATCGGAGAGGGGGCGTACGGGGCGCAGCTCGTCGCGGCGAAGGCTCTGGTGGTGGCGGCGCGAGCAGCGGAGGACTAGGGCGGCCGCGAACAGCGGCTGAAGGCGACGACGGCTATGCGATCTACGGCGCCGTCGATTGGCGGCGCTAGGGGCGGCGCGGTGCGGGGAAAAGGAGGCGGGGTCTGCGACGCTATTTATAGGGGGTCGGGCGTGCTCTCCAAGGCGCAGACGTCGAGGTGGGGCCGGTTAGGGTTAGGGCTGCGGCGGGACGGAGAGTCCGTGTCGGCCACGGTCGGAGGTAGGGGACGACGGCCGGCGTGTGGGCCCCGCGGGTAGGTGGGTCCCACCGGTCAGTGAGAGAAACAGAAAAAGAAAAGAGAAGGGAAAAGCGGTTTGGGCGCGGGCTGGTTACCAGGCCGAAACGGGCCGGTGCGGTCGGGCTAGCCCAGTTCGGTCAGTCCGATCCGTCTCTCTTTTTTTTTTGTTCTTTTCATTTTCCTTTTTCATTTTACTGTTTTCTTCATAACTTTTGTTTTAGGAATCCAAAAAGGGTCAAACTAGTTTCTCAAATTTTGTAAAACCTAGGGCTTTATTTTAGACTTCATAGAACATTGTTTTGACTCACAAGAGCATGGTAGGAAAATAAGACCTTTGCATTTAGGGTATGTAACTATGGTTGTGTCATATTTGTGCTTAACATTTTATGTGTAAATAAACAAATGCAAAGATGCCATGAATGCATGCAGGTTTTTGTATTTTGAAAACTAGGGATGTTACACTATTACAGGTTTCTTATTTTCACTATCAACTAGTGCACATATTAGCACTCCATGCGAAAGGGCTTCATTTTTTCAGGTTTTCTCCATTTTCTTTTATTTATTTCTAAAACGGGTCAAAATGGTCGACATGATTATTCATAGAAATGGGTTGAATATTTCAGCACTATCATTGGTTTCACAGTGTAATAAGTAAAATGTATCAAAATAAAAAAAATCGGGACTTGTAGGACCAAGTTATAACACACGTACAGTTCTAATTTGAATTACTTTCAATAAATCGGCATAAAGTTATTTAAATGAGCGAAACTAGCTACGAATCATTAAAATTCGTAATAGTTTCCAAGTGCCACTGAAATGTGACCTACTTTACCTGAAAAATGTAGAGGTACCATTTGGGATAGTATTTTGTGTATGTCATTCACAAAAGAAACCTATTTAGTCATTTAGAAAACGAAAAATGATTTTCTTTATACCAAAAAGTTGAAAATTCTAGTTTGCAACATTGTTGGGAATGTCAAGATGCACCACCATGCGCAATTCGGGCACGTTATAACAAGCTATGCCACAAATATGACCATAACTATGTCATTTGGCTTGAAAGTTATGAATCTTCATACACGATAGTCCGGTCTGTGAATAAAATCTATTTTTTATTACCCTATTACAGGTTTATTATTTTTACTGTCAACTAGTGCACATATTAGCACTCCATGCGAAATGATTTCTTTTTTTCAAGTTTTCTCATTTTCTTTTATTTATTTCAAAACCGGGTCGAAAATAGTCAATATGATTATTCATAGAAAGGGGTTGAATATTTCAGCACTATCATCAGTTTCACTATGTAATAAGTAATATGTATCCAAATAAGATTTTTGGGACTTGTAGGACCAAGTTATAACACACCTACAGTTCAAATTTGAATTACTTTCAATAACTCGGCATAAATTCATTTAAATGCGCGAAACTAGCTACGAATCATTAAAATTCGTAATAGTTACCAGTTGCCACTGAAATGTGGCCTACTTTACCTGAAAAATGTAGATGTACCATTTGGGATAGTATTTTTTTGTATCTCATTCACATATGAACCTATTTCTTCATTTAGAAAATGAAAAATGATTTTATTTATACCAAAAATTTGAAAATTCTAGTTTGCAACATTGTTCGGAATGTCAAGATGCACCACCAAGCGCAATTCGAGCACGTTATAGCAAGCTATGCCACAAATATGACCATAACTATGTCATTTGGCTTGAAAGCTATGAATATTCATACACGATAGTCCGTTCTGTAAATAAAATATGTTTTTATTACCCTATTACAGGTTTCTTATTTTTACTGTCAACACTAGTACACATATTAGCACTCCATGCGAAAGGATTTAATTTTTTGAGGTTTTCTACATTTTGTTTTAATTATTTTAAAACCGGGTCAAAATGATCGACATGATTATTCATAGAAAGGGGTTGAATATTTCAACACTATCATCGGTTTCACCATGTAATAAGTAATATGTATGTAAATAAGATTTGCGGGGACTTGTAGGACCAAGTTATAACACACCTAGAGTTCAAATTTGAATTACTTTCAATAAATCGGCATAAAGTCATTTAAATGCGCGAGACTAGCTACGAATCATTAAAATTCGCAATAGTTTGCAATTGCCACTGAAATGTGGCCTACTTTACCTGAAAAATGTAGAGGTACCATTTGGGCACGTTATTACAAGCTTGCCACAAATATGGCCACAACTGTGTCATTTTTGGGGAATTGTAGGACCAAGTTATAACCTGTAGGACCAAGTTTGCCAGAATCTCATAAAAAGTGACAACTTATAGATGGGAAGACAATAATTTTCAAACATTTTCAGATTAGTTGGTTCACGTACATGATTTTTTTCCATTTTTTCATAAAAAAACCCAACAAATCTTTCCATCTACCAGATACATTGGCTATGCAAGTTTCCCTCCGTTGGACCCGATGTGGCAATGTTTGTAGTTCCCGCAGCCGAGAAGTAGCACGGAGACTTTCCTTTTCCTCGCCTCGTGCCTCACCTATTTGGATGAAGTGGGAGACCCACTGTCTCTTTGTTAGGGCTGGCTTCCACTAACACTGCTTTCGGCGCAAGCAAGCAGCGTACTAGAGAGATGTCTTTGTCAGAGAGAGAGAGATGGGCTTGGTTCGACACCGGCATGGCCGATAATTCCATTGCGAGACAGCCATGTTAGTGGGTGGTCAGGTTGTGGGGCCCTTTTATCTGTCATGCGCATCATGTTCTGGAATAAACTATTGCTATCGTTTAAATGTTTAGCTTTTTTCTTCTAGAGTCCAACCCCGCTTCCCAGCTGACAAATGATTCTCCAGAGGCCAGCACTATCTTTTACGCAGTACTCACTCGATGCATCTGTGGTGACCCGGCATACCACTGCATGGTGTAGTATGCAAGTCTGATATAACACCAATGAAACACCGTTCCACAAGTATTATATCGCTCAGAGTGGTACAACAGAAACATATGCGGGTCCAAGGTATGTCTATAGAATTACAACATTGACTCTATTACATAAGATCAGCACAGACCTCCTACGTTACAATGAGGTAAAAGCTGCAGATAACTCCGGAAAGAACGACTCGTAGTCTAGTCTTATCACGAACTCTATTTGTAGAGTACTTCACTAACTACGAGAGGCTAAGAATAGA
>NC_061513.1:211791450-211861448 GCF_022539505.1 Lolium rigidum | reverse complement strand
CTTGGGGTTCCCAACGAACGTGTGAGTTACACGCCATCAAGCTCTTTTTACGGCGCCGTTGCCGGGAGATCAAGACACGCCGCAAGGGGAGTCTCCACAATCCAATCTCTTTACTTTGTTTTTGTCTTGCTTTATTTTATTTACTACTTTGTTTGCTGCATTATATCAAAACACAAAAAAATTAGTTGCTAGCTTTACTTTATTTACTGTCTTGCACTCTATATCAAAAACACAAAAAAATTAGTTACTAGCATTTACTTTACTTGCTTCATCATGTTTCCTTTTAATTTTACCGTAAAAGACATACCGGTAGGACGTGGGTCTATAATTGGGAGAAACAATATAGAAGAATTTTTCAATCATGTTACTACCGTTGAAGATTTTGAAGATAGACACTTGGTAGAACTTGCTCCTAATTATGAAATTGCTGCTGCTGCTTTAGTTCGCATGTTGGAAACTAAATTTGTTAACCTCAATCCTATAATCCAACACATGTTTCTTACACTCGGTGATATGGAAGAAGGGGAAAAGAAAGATTTTGTTTTAGAAACCCTTCTTAGAGAATTTGGTGGTATAGCAAGAGAGGCTAGAAAGGTCTTTATTAAATATAAGATGCTTGGTTCTTATACCAATTTTGTTAGTATCCTTGAAAAGATGGACATGGAGAGAGTAAGGTACACTAATAACATTAATGATGGTGGGGAGATCAAAGCACCAATACCATGTAAGCTCCTAGCGATGAATGAAGCGCTAGAAAATAACTATGCTTGGCTTGTTCTCGAAAATTTGTTTGATGAGAGTAGCAAGCCCAAGACTAATGAAAAGGGAGCCGCTGAAACTTATGTATCCAATATACTATGCATGGTTGAGAAAACTCCAAACCCCGCTGAAGATTCATCATCTCTCGATAATACTTGATATACACTTTTTGCGCCTAGCTGAAAGGCGTTAAAGAAAAGCGCTTATGGGAGACAACCCATGTTTTTACAACAGTATTTTTGTTTTATATTTGAGTCTTGGAAGTTGTTTACTACTGTAGCAACCTCTCCTTATCTTAGTTTTGTGTTTTGTTGTGCCAAGTAAAGTCTTTGATAGTAAAGTTCATACTAGATTTGGATTACTCGCGCGATTACTGATTTCTTTGCTCGTCACGAATTTCGACCTGCCTCCCGTAGGTAGCTCAGAAAATTAAGCCAGTTTACGTGCGTGATCCTCGGATATATGCACTTTCATTCGATTTGGGCATTTTCATTTGAGCAAGTCTGGTGCCTCAATAAAATCCATCTTTACGGACTGTTCTGTTTTGACAGATTCTGCCTTTTATTTCGCATTGCCTCTTTTGCTATGTTGGATGAATTTCTTTGATCCATTAATGTATTATGCAATGTCCAGAAGTGTTAAGAATGATTGTGTCACCTCTGAACATGTTACTTTTTATTGTACACTAACCCTCTAATGAGTTGTTTCGAGTTTGGTGTGGTGGAAGTTTTCAAGGATCAAGAGAGGGAAATGATGCAATATGATCAAGGAGAGTGAAAGCTCTAAGCTTGGGGATGCCCCGGTGGTTCACCCCTGCATATTTTAAGAAGACTCAAGCGTCTAAGCTTGGGGATGCCCAAGGCATCCCCTTCTTCATCGACAACATTATCAGGTACCTCCACTGAAACTATATTTTTATTCCGTCACATCTTATGTGCTTTGCTTGGAGCGTCGGTTTGTTTTTGTTTTTTGTTTTGTTTGAATAAAATGGATCCTCGCATTCATTGTGTGGGAGAGAGACACGCTCCGCTGTTGCATATGGACAAATATGTCCTTAGGCTTTACTCATAGTATTCATGGCGAAGGTTGAATCTTCTTCGTTAAATTGTTATATGGTTGGAATCGGGAAATGCTACATGTAGTAATTCTAAAATGTCTTGAATAATTTGATACTTGGCAATTGTTGTGCTCATGTTTAAGCTCTTGCATCATATACTTTGCACCCATTAATGAAGAAACACCTAGAGCTTGCTAAATTTGGTTTGCATATTTGGTCTCTCTAAAGTCTAGATAATATCTAGTATTGAGTTTTGAACAACAAGGAAGACGGTGTAGAGTCTTATAATGTTTACAATATGTATTTTATGTGAGTTTTGCTGCACCGGTTCATCCTTGTGTTTGTTTCAAATAACCTTGCTAGCCTAAACCTTGTATCGAGAGGGAATACTTCTCATGCATCCAAAATCCTTGAGCCAACCACTATGCCATTTGTGTCCACCATACCTACCTACTACATGGTATTTCTTCGCCATTCCAAAGTAAATTGCTTGAGTGCTACCTTTAAAATTTCCATTCTTCACCTTTGCAATATATAGCTCATGGGACAAATAGCTTAAAAACTATTGTGGTATTGAATATGTACTTATGCACTTTATCTCTTATTAAGTTGCTTGTTGTGCGATAACCATGTTCTCGGGGACGCCATCAACTACTCTTTGTTGAATATCATGTGAGTTGCTATGCATGTCCGTCTTGTCCGAAGTAAGAGAGATCTACCACCTTAATGGTTGGAGCATGCATATTGTTAGAGAAGAACATTGGGCCGCTAACTAAAGCCATGAATCATGGTGGAAGTTTCAGTTTTGGACATATATCCTCAATCTCATATGAGAACACTAATTGTTGCTACATGCTTATGCATTAAAGAGGAGTCCATTATCTGTTGTCCATGTTGTCCCGGTATGGATGTCTAAGTTGAGAATAATCAAATGCGAGAAATCCAAAATGCGAGCTTTCTCCTTAGACCTTTGTACGGGCGGCATGGAGGTACCCCTTTGTGACACTTGGTTAAAACATGTGTATTGCGATGATCCGGTAGTCCAAGCTAATTAGGACAAGGTGCGGGCACTATTAGTATACTATGCATGAGGCTTGCAACTTGTAAGATATAATTTACATAATACATGTGCTTTATTACTACCGTTGACAAAATTGTTTCTTGTTTTCAAAATCAAAGATCTAGCACAAATATAGCAATCGATGCTTTCCTCTTTGAAGGACCTTTCTTTTACTTTTATGTTGAGTCAGTTCACCTATCTCTCTCCACCTCAAGAAGCAAACACTTGTGTGAACTGTGCATTGATTCCTACATACTTTCATATTGCACTTGTTATATTACTCTATGTTGACAATTATCCATGAGATATACATGTTATAAGTTGAAAGCAACCGCTGAAACTTAATCTTCCTTTGTGTTGCTTCAATACCTTTACTTTGATTTATTGCTTTATGAGTTAACTCTTATGCAAGACTTATTGATGCTTGTCTTTAAGTACTATTAATGAAAAGTCTTTGCTTTATGATTCAGTTGTTTACTCAAGTCATTACCATTGTTTTGATCGCTGCATTCATTACATATGTTTACAATAGTATGATCAAGGTTATGATGGCATGTCACTCCAGAAATTATCTTTGTTATCGTTTTCCTGCTCGGGACGAGCAGGAACTAAGCTTGGGGATGCTGATACGTCTCCGACGTATCGATAATTTCTTATGTTCCATGCTACATTATTGATGATATCTACATGTTTTACACACATTATATGTCGTATTTATGCATTTTCCGGCACTAACCTATTAACGAGATGCCGAAGAGCCAGTTGTTGTTTTCTGCTGTTTTTGGTTTCAGAAATCCTAGTAAAGAAATATTCTCGGAATTGGACGAAATCAACGCCCAGGGGCCTATTTTTCCATGAAACTTCCAAAAGTCCGAAGGAGAGACGAAGTGGGGCCACGAGGCAGCCACACACTAGGGCGGCGCGGCCTGGGCCTGGGCCGCGCCGGCCTGTTGTGTGGGGCCCTCGTGTGGCCCCCTGACCTGCCCTTCCGTCTACATATAGTCTTCGTCGCGAAACCCCCGGCACCGAGAGCCACGATACGGAAAACCTTCCGAGACGCCGCCGCCGCCAATCCCATCTCGGGGATTCGGAGATCACCTCCGGCACCCGCCGGAGAGGGGATTCATCTCCCGGAGGACTCTTCACCGCCATGGTCGCCTCCGGAGTGATGAGTGAGTAGTTCACCCCTGGACTATGGGTCCATAGCGGTAGCTAGATGGTTGTCTTCTCCTCATGTGTTTCATTGTCGGATCTTGTGAGCTGCCTAACATGATCAAGATCATCTATCTGTAATTCTATATGTTGTGTTTGTCGGGATCCGATGGATAGAGAATACTATGTTATGTTGATTATCAATCTATTACCTATGTGTTGTTTATGATCTTGCATGCTCTCCGTTATTAGTAGAGGCTCTGGCCAAGTTTTTACTCTTAACTCAAAGAGGGAGTATTTATGCTCGATAGTGGGTTCATGTCTCCGTGAATGCGGGGAGTGACGAGAAACCTCTAAGGTTATGGATGTACTTGTTGCCACTAGGGATAAAACATTGATGCTATGTCCGAGGATGTAGTTATTGATTACATTACGCACCATACTTAATGCAATTGTCTCGTTGTTTTGCAACTTAATACTGGAAGGGGTTCGGATGATAACTCTGAAGGTGGACTTTTTAGGCATAGATGCATGCTTGGATAGCGGTCTATGTACTTTGTCGTAATGCCCAATTAAATCTCACAATATTCATCATGTCATGTATGTGCATTGTTATGCCCTCTCTATTTGTCAATTGCCCGATCGTAATTTGTTCACCCAACATGCTATCTTATGGGAGAGACACCTCTAGTGAACTCGTGGACCCCGGTCCATTCTTTTATACTCGAAATACAAATCTGCTGTAATACTTGTTCTTTACTTGTTCTCTCGCAAACAATCATCATCCACACTATACATCTAATCCTTTGTTACAGCAAGCCGGTGAGATTGACAACCTCACTCTGTTTCGTTGGGGCAAAGTACTTTGGTTGTGTTGTGCGGGTTCCACGTTGGCGCCGGAATCTCCGGTGTTGAGCCGCACTACATCCCGCCGCCATCAACCTTCAACGTGCTTCTTGGCTCCTCCTGGTTCGATAAACCTTGGTTTCTTTCTGAGGGAAAACTTGCTGCTGTGCGCATCATACCTTCCTCTTGGGGTTCCCAACGAACGTGTGAGTTACACGCCATCAGAGTTCAAGGGCAAGAAAATTAATTTACAGCCTATGACACCACAACAAATTTTCAGTGAGTCTCGTCAGAAAGTTGAAGTCAACTTGGAGGATGCTTCATTAGATAGGCGAGAGAATTGTAATGTTGTGAGTGATATAACGAAAAGTGAGAGAGTGAATTCCTTAGTCTCATTAGCCACCAAGGAAGACATGAGAGAATTTAGTGAGGATCCTACAACTATGCCTCTTGTGCTCTTGTACAGGGGTACGGTTTTGTTTTCTAACGACATGACTCCTCTTCCTCTTGGTGTTTCTAATGTTTTGCAGGAATTTGGCGACGTGTTTCCGGATGAGGTACCCGCAGGACTTCCACCATTGCGAGGTATTGAGCATCAAATCGACTTGATTCCCGGAGCTTCGCTACCCAATCGGGCACCATATAGAACGAACCTCGAAGAGACGAAGGAGATACAGAAGAAAGTACAAGCGCTACTCGACAAAGGTTATATCCGCATAAGCCTTAGTCCTTGTGCTGTTCCTGTTATTCTTGTTCCTAAGAAAGATGGTACATGGCGTATGTGTGTAGATTGTAGAGCGATAAATAACATTACTATTCGATATCGTCATCCTATTCCCCGTTTAGAGGATATGCTAGATGAAGTGAGTGGTGCTGCTGTTTTCACTAAAATTGATTTGCGTAGTGGTTATCATCAAATTAGGATGAAAGAAGGGGATGAGTGGAAAACCGCCTTTAAAACAAAATTTAGTTTATATGAGTGGTTAGTAATGCCTTTTGGTTTGACTAATGCCCCTAACACTTTCATGAGACTGATGAACCATGTTTTGCGTGATTTTATTGGCAAGTTTGTGGTTGTGTATTTTGATGACATATTAATCTACAGCCGCAATGAATCTGATCATACTATACATATTAGACATGTTTTGCAAGTGTTGCGTGATAGTAAACTCTATGGTAATCTTGAGAAGTGCACATTTTGCAAAGATAAGGTCATATTTCTGGGTTATGTTGTCTCTAAGCATGGAGTAGAAGTAGATGTGTCTAAAATTGAAGCTATTTAAAATTGGCCTACTCCCATGAATGTGAGTCAAGTAAGAAATTTTCATGGTTTAGCTGGGTTTTATCGCTGTTTTGTGCCCAATTTTTTTACTATTGCTGCACCTTTGAATGAATTGACTAAAAAGGGTGTTGTCTTTGAGTGGGGCGTTGCCCAAGATCATGCTTTTGATGAACTGAAACGATTGTTAACTTCTGCACCGTTGCTTGCACTTCCTGATTTCAATAAGCAATTTGAGATTGAATGTGATGCTAGTGGTATTGGAATTGGTGGTATGTTGATGCAAGAGGGTCGCCCAATTGCATATTTTTCTGAGAAACTTTCTGGTGCTAAGTTGAATTATCCAATATATGATAAAGAATTGTATGCTTTAATTAGAATTCTTGAGGTTTGGCAACATTATTTGTGGCCAAAAGAATTTATCATACATTCTGATCATGAAGCTTTGAAATATCTGAAAGCCCAATCTACTTTGCATAGGCGTCTTGCTAAGTGGGTTGAGTTCATTGAGTCTTTTCCATACATTATTAAGCATAAGAAAGGAAAAGATAATATTGTTGCTGATGCTCTATCTAGGAAGAATATGCTATTAACTCAACTTGATGTTAAAATTCCTGGATTAGAAGTTCTATGTGATTTGTATGCTACGGATCATGATTTTGCTGAACCATATCGCTTATGTGCTCTTGGTAAAGCATGAGATAAATATCACATACATGATGGGTTCTTGTTTCGAGCTAACAAACTATGTGTTCCAGAATCGTCTGTGCGTTTGCTCTTATTGCAGGAATCACATGCTGGAGGTTTGATGGGTCACTTTGGGCGTGAGAAGACGCTTGACATAGGCATCCCAAATGGGCCTGCCTAATATAGTACCCGGGGTTTATTGAAGGCCCACTACCCGAAGAATAAGAAGACTCGAGAGCCCAAGATGTATTTAAGGAAAAGATAGAGTTGTAATAGGAAGTGTTATTTGTAATCCGGCGGGATGAGTTAGAAACCGTCCCGGACTCTGTAATCCTTGTATAGCACGAATCCCTCGGCTCCACCTATATAAAGGGGGGTCGAGGGACGAGAAGATCATCGAATCATTGTTTGCAAACCCTAGTTTTCATATTCGTCGAGTACTTTTCGGCTGAAACCTTCGAGATCTACTTGCCCTCTACTTCTAACTAAACCCTAGCCTACAATCCATAGGCATTGACAAGTTAATCCCTTGTCAACGCTACTCATGCTCGCTGATCATTTTTATTGGCCAAAGATGAGGCGGGATGTGGACAGGTATGTGAAGCGGTGCATTACTTGCAACAAGTCCAAGTCCAAGCTGAAGCCTCACGGTTTGTATACTCCGTTACCGGCACCTACTACACCTTGGGAAGATATTAGTATGGATTTTGTGTTGGGTTTGCCGCGTACTAAAAGAGGCCATGATTCTATATTTGTGGTAGTGGACAGATTTTCTAAAATGTCACACTTTATTGCCTCCACAAAAGCGACGATGCGTCGCATATTGCTAACCTGTTTTTCAGGGAGATTGTTCGACTACATGGAGTCCCGAAGACTATTGTTTCTGATCGTGATGTGAAGTTCATGAGCTACTTCTGGAAGACACTTTGGGGAAAGCTGGGGACAAAGCTACTATTCGGTACTACTTGTCATCCCCAAGCCGATGGTCAAGCCGAGGTGGTGAATCGAACCTTGTCACAACTGCTGAGATCCATGATCAAGAAGAACCTGAAGGAGTGGGAAGAGTGTTTGCCGCATGTAGAGTTTGCTTACAACAGGGCGGTACATTCTACCACGGAGTTGTGTCCTTTTGAGGTGGTGTATGGTTTCAAACCCATTACTCCACTTGACTTGTTGCCTTTGCCCATACATGAGAGAGTTAATATGGAGGCATCCAAGAGGGCAGATTTTGTGCGTAAGATCCATGTGAAGACTAAAGAGTTGATAGAGAAGAAAGGCAAGAGCAATGCTGCAAGGATGAACAAGAAGCGCAATGAGATGTTGTTCAAGCCTGGTGATATGGTCTGGGTACATTTTCGCAAGGATAGGTTCCCGAAGCTACGGAAATCTAAGTTGAAGCCTCGTGGTGCTGGTCCTTACAAAGTGCTTTCCAAGATCAATGATAATGCATACTCGATAGATCTTCCACTTGATGAGTTTGGTGCAGTAATTCTTTCAATGTTGCTGATTAGACACCATATGACGGAGAAGACCTTGGAGCGTCGAGGTCGACGCCTTTTGAGGGGGGGGGGGAGATGATGAGGACATCCCTACTACACTACTACCTCCGTCATTGATAAATGAAAATGAACCTGCTGTGAAGCTCAAGTCCAATGAAGTTCGGATTGGACCAATTACAAGGGCTCGTGCGAAGCTACTTAAACAACGAGGTGAACTTGTTTCTAAACGATACTTTGATTGATGAGAACTTTATACTGCCTAAGTCCTATTACTTATGTATCATCGGGTATCAAGAGGAGACGAGCGTCGCACGAGGAGTAGAGGAGCAGGTTCGGACATGAAGACGGACGTCAAGATGGACGTGAAGCTGGACATGGAGCTGGACATGAAGATATCTCATGGTCGCGCGAGGGAGGAGCGGGAGGCATGCGCGAGAGGAGAAGACGACGTCCGGGCCGGTCCGGCACCCGGTTAGACCGGCCTCCGGAGCCGGCCAGCCCGGTCCCTGGCCCGGTTGACCGGCCGCCAACCGGATGGGATGCATCGTACCGGGCAAAAACCGGAAAGTTGCGAAGTTTCCGGTTGCCGGCCGGTTGACCGGATGCCAGACCGACCGACCCGGTCCCTGGCCCGGTTGACCGGATTCCAGACCGGATTCGTCCGAGTCTGTCTCGACCAGATCTATTCTGAGTCGATTATTCTTGTATCTTTTCGACCAGAAGTCGTCCCGGACGCCTATATAAGTGCCCAGGACGCCCCCTAGCTGCTTTAGACCACGTTTAAGATAAACCCTAGTTCTTAGTTGTTTGCTCTAGCAAAACTATTGAATCCCTACACCATATTGCTTGATATTGTGTAGATCCTGAAAAAAGTCTTGTGTGATCTCGTTGTTCCATTGGGAATTAGACGGTTGCAACTTACCGCTTCGTGGTCGGCGGCTACGTGCGCAAGTGTGTGGAGTTGCGAATATCTTGCAGGGTTGAGAGCTGTTGCATTGGCGACAGGGACCAATCGAGAGATCTCGTTGCGTCATACAAGTTATCATTCACTTCATCGTCGTGTTTCTCCGCTGCCATCACCCCGTGATCATCATCACCATCGTTGCTTACTGAGAAGATCGGGCCCCCCTTATCAACTATAATCATGTGAAAATTTGGTCCTCAATCAACCATAAGCTGACATGTGTTATTATAGTTTTTGCGAAAAAGCTCCTAATATTTATATTAGGCACATGTGACCTTTTGATGGTGCTTACATGCTCGAACTCACAACACAGTGCTATAGCTTACAGACGACTGCCACCAGAGCGAATACACAGTTCTGCTTTAGGACGTTGTCTTTTTGACAATCAATACCACATATATTGAGAGCAACAAATAGTACATGGTAGAGATACATGAACTGACTCCAACGATTACAAAATAAAGTCTAAAAGATATTAACAAATCTTCAAGGTCTTCAATTTTTTTCTTCTTCCAAAACACAATCTTGTACTTTTCTGAAGGTAGCCAAAGATAGATAACGAACCATAAACCTGTAGATACCGATGAAAGTTCTCCCATAATTTTTTGAGCCGCAATGACACGGCTGCGTGCACGCACGCAACCATTAAAGCAGTCATACAACATCGGCAAGAGTACCAACACCAGTATATCAGGGAATAATAACCGACTAGCTTTGTTGTCGTCGATGGAGAGCCGAGAGTACGAATCACCATTGTCGAGGACGTAGCAGTCGGGATAAAAACTGCGAGGATAATCCTCCTCGCGGCAACAACGACAAAAGATCCAAAATCGATCTGGCGAAGCAAGATCCGAAGACCCATACCTAGAAAATTGTGATTGTTCAACACCACCATTGACGCCGGGAAGAAGATCTCGTCGCCGAACGAAAGGCCGAAGATCACTTATTGCAGACGATGTCATCTCCATTGAGGGGAAACCAACAAGAAGGCTCCTACCAAAATCCTAAATAATCTAATAAAAACAATATTTTTATTCGAAACTCCACGCATAGATTGGGTTCCCCACTCCTCCCGACTCTAGCGAAGCCGATCGAAGGAGGGGAAACCAATCTATGGATAAAGATGAACTGGAGGCGGCTAGGGTTGAAGCGGCGGCTTAGAGGAGAGACGGGGAACATGCAGCGTAAAGTTGTTTTGACGTGCTGGAACGAAAACGCCCATGAGCAAACCATGGTGCTGATTAGAGGCGCTTCAGGACGTTGTCTTATTATACTTGTTACTGTCATTGGCCGCGAAATAATTAAATCTTAACTAGATGATTCATCACCCGTTACAGCACAAATATTGGTTAAAAAAATAAACATTATGTAGTGGTTGAAATAGATGGTGTGCAGCGGATAAACAAACCTCTATTCGTGTTGGTAAAATAAAATAAAATAATTAGGACATATTATTGACATGCAACCAAAGAAATATTAAGCTACATCTATATCACAATTCAAAGTTAGGGTAGTTGGAAGTAGCGAGAAAATTAAGATATAATCTCAAAAAAAAATTGAAACGGAGGCAAAAAGCTTTGCCTCATCCATTAATTAAGCAGAAGGTACCCGGTTTTTTGGAGAAAACCGGCCAAAACCTACAAAGACAGCCTGCAAAAACAAGTTAGACGCCTCTAATTTGGTTTGCATATTTTACGTGGTTTAGGGTTTTCGAGTAAGATCCAATCTACCTACGAACATGAACCACAACGGTGATACTAGTGTTGTCAATAGAAAGAGTAGATTGAATCTTCACTATGGTGGGAGAGAGACAGACACCCGCAAAGCCACTTATGCAATACAAGTTGCATGTCAAGCGTGGAGTAAATCTCATGAACGCGGTCATGTAAAGTTAGCCCGAGCCGCTTCATCCCACCATCCCGCAAGATGCAAAGTACACGAACTAAAGATAACAAAAGCGTCAACGCCCACAAAACCATTGTGTTCTACTCGTGCAACCAATCTATGCATAGACACGGCTCTGATACCACTGAAGGGATTCGAAGCATAGAAAACAAAAAATTCCTACCGCAAGAATGAATAACAAGCCAAGATCCAATCTAGAAGATGGTAGCAACGAGAAGATCATGAGACTAACCCTCGAAGATTTCTAAAGCCTATGAGATTAGATCTCGTTGTTGCTGAAGATGATCACTTGCCGCTTTCAAAAGCGCGTAGAAGATCTTGACGGTGCCACAGTCGGGCAACACCTCCGTACTCGGTCACATGTTCGGTGTTGATGACGACGTCCTTCTCCCCGTTCCAGCGGGCAGCGGAAGTAGTAGATCCTCCTCGGAATCCTGACAGCACGACGGCGTGGTGTCGGTGGCGGTGGAGATCTCCGGTAGGGCTTCGCCTAAGCTCTACGGAAGAGGTGGGAGGAGGGAGGCGGCTAGGGTTTGGGAGAGGGGGGCGCCGGCCTGGGAGCCCTGGGGGGTGCGGCTGGATTGGTGTGGTCGGCCCCCCTTCCTCTCCTCCTCTTCATATAGGTGGAATCCCTAGGGTTTGCCCAAAGTGTTCGAATAAGACCCCAATTCAAAAACTTCCATATGGACGAAACCTAGAGGGACAAGGACTGATGTAGCCCTACCCAAGGTCGACACTACATCAAGACCGACAAGCCCTCCTCGTGGTCCAATGACACGAGCTCGAGCCAAAGCTCTACACCAAGAGGTGAATTCGCTCCTTTCTATGTATGCCTTTGACACCCCTTTGGATGGCGTGCTACTTCATGCAAATACCCTATGTTCAATCAGGTAATTCGACCAAGACGCAAGCCATGGAGACCAAGCCAATGAAGAGAGAGCTGGAAATGATGAAGATGGAGCTACAGCGCCCAGGCCGGAACTTCCACCTCCCAGGACCGGAACTTCCGGCCAGATGCCTTCCAGATGCCTTCCAGATGTCTTCCAACGCCCAGAGAAAGGGAGCCAGCCGGAACTTCCACCCCACCGGAACTTCCGCCCAAGTTCCGCCCAAGTTCCAAAATTGCGCCAAAACTCCCCTGAATGTTACTGCAAGGAAATTGGCCATTTCTAGAACTAGGCCGAAACTTGGCCGGAACTTCTGGCCCGACCAGAACTTCCGGCCCACAAGACCGGAACTTCCGCCCGTGACCGGAACTTCCGCCCAGGACGACCGGAACTTCCGCCCTATCGAACTTCAGCACAACAACACTTTTCAGCGTGTAACTTACCCCTTCGCCCCACCACTATAAATAGCCTTGTTGGCTCAGATCTTGGATTAGACTTGATGTGAAATTAAACCTGAGGTTTGCTCACCCTTGTGGGAAAACCTAGATCTTAGATCTTGTACTTACCCACCCGGGCTCCTTGTCGACTCGTGAAGATCTCTTTGGCGACTTCTATCGATTGTTGATCTTTTGCTTGCACTTCTACCTATTTGGTCTTTTGCTTGCACTTCTATCAACCTTCCGGTCTTTTCGCCCTTCTAGATCTCTCGGGATTCGACTTGTCGATCTCTTTGCGGGACTTCTACCGGAAGGTCTTTTCTCGTAACCTCTATCGAGTTGGTGGTTCGGGCCAACGAGGGAAAATCGATTTGTGTGTGTGTGTGTGTTGTATCCCGCGATTCCCCTTCGTGTTCATCGCGTTCATCCACCTCCCCCACGAATTCCACCCAAATCCGTGAAGATCGGGCACATCCTTGGGCTTAGCCCGTATCATATGGTATCAGAAGCTCTTTGGTTGCCACGGATTTGACCCCCACAACCCCCAATTCCACCAATTTCGCCCAAAAAATTTCCCAAATTTTTTTCCCAAAAAATAGCCCCAAATTGGCCTTGGTTGGATCTCGCGATTTGTTGAGTTTTTGGTGGTTTTGGTCCAATAGAAACTTGTCTTTGGTGTTGATCTGCAATTCCCCCACCTTCCCACAGTTTCTAGTGCCAAATTTTCCTCGAATTCGAAGATTTTTGGCCCGGATTTCCGCCCAAATCGAAGAACAGCCCGCAGATCTGATTGCGACCGGAAGTTCCGCCCGGGACCGGAAGTACCGCCCCTCAGGACCGGAAGTTCCGGCTGGCCGAATTTTTGACAGCAACCTTCGTTTTTTGTTTTGGCACTAACTCCTTGTGTTTGGACTTCGGTTTGCGTGCCATTTCAGCTACCACAAAGCTTCCGCAACATCGACAACGACGACGGCACCCCGAGGATCCAAGCGGTTCATTTGACACCTCCACCATAGCAAGTTCAAGGTCGTCGGCCACCATCATCAAGTGGTATAACTTTCCCCCTAACTTATAGCCCTAGCCTCTTTTGCGTACCTTTCCTATCGAGAGTGGCTTTCTAGTGTTGCGAAGCATTGCGCAAGCGTCCCGACCGTGAGGGTGTGCGTGTGTTGAGCAAAGCTACGAAGAAAGCTCGTGTGAAAAGATAAGCAAAAGAAGTGTGACATACTTACATAGATAGTGGTATCCTTGCATAGTGAGAAAAAGAAAGAAAAAAATACAAAAAGAGAAAAAAAAAAGAGTGTGAGTTACCTATACACACAAGAGTCCAAAGCTTATAAGCAAAAGAGAGAAAAGAGAAGAGAGGCGTCTTGCGCAAATCTAGTTGCTTCTCAATTTTGCAACCAAGCCACGGTCTCTCTTGCGTTAGCGTGACACCGAGCTAGTAGTCTTCGCTAGGACCAATTTTGTTCGTGCTCATTTTCCAAGTCGCGCTAACCCCATTTTGTCCCACGCGTGTGTTCCACCTTGTGTATGCCTTTTGTGATCACCGCCTTTGACTTGTGACTTTTGGATCTTACCCACTTTTGACAATAGACTTTTCGTTTGGTTCTTCCATTTGGCTTTCCACATCCATACCTAACACCATATAGAGTTTTTGTTTTGTCTGTGTGCATACATATCGATTGTCCTCCGCCTTGAAACACCTTTTCGATTTTGGTTTGCAAGTTTTGACACTTTTGGTAGTCTTTCCTAACCACCCACCACATAGTTCTTGTTTTAGTTGTAACCATGTCTAGTGGAGAAGGGAACCAACTACCGATGACGCGGCACCAACATTGGATAGCTACTCAAGCCGTCCACGCCAAGCTCAATCAATTTGAAGCAATGATCAAGGATACCAACGTCCGCTATGAAGAAAGAGCTCAAGTGCAAAGGATAGACCTCAACAACCAAGTTCAAGACCTCAATGAGAAGATTGAAGATCAAGGCAACGAGTTGAAGGCAACACTCGCCATACAAGGTCAAGAGACAAGAGAAATGAAGACGGCGTTGGACAATATCCTTCATACACTCAACCGTCAAGAAAATAGAAGACACCACTCAAGGTCTTCGCGCTCTCATAGTTCGAGGTCACGAGCTCCTACACCGTCTCACCATGATTCCAATGAAGACCCACGCCACCATAATGTGGATGTTCAAGTGCTTCACCAACAAGCTCAAGAAGCGGAGCAAGCTCGACTTCGACTTGTCCAAGAACGTCAACGCCTTGAAGAAGAGCGCCTTCAACAAGAGAATCTCCATGCTCAATTCCAACAAGAGCAAGAACGCCTTCGACATGATCAAGCTAGTTCGTGCAAGGGAACAAGAGCGTATCCGCAATGAACAACAAGCACTTGAAGAACAAGAACGGAAACGACAAGTACAAGAAGCTCAAGCTAGAAGGCAACACCTTCATGAAGAGGAACAAAGGCAAGCGCGCCAAGAGCGCCAAATCGTCAATGTTGTTCAACCACAACGCCCTCAAGGTCAAGATAATCGCCGCCATCATGATGATCGACCTCATGCTAGAAGACCACCTCCAAGGGCAAGAAATGAGGACTCAAGTCAACACCAAGCATCAAGTGAAGAAAGTGTGATGCCTCGACAACGCCGCAACAATGATGATCAAGAGGAGAGTGAAACGTCTCCGACGTATCGATAATTTCTTATGTTCTATGCCATATTATTGATGATACCTACATGTTTTATGCACACTTTATGTCATATTCGTGCATTTTCTGGAACTAACCTATTAACAAGATGCCGAAGTGCCGATTGCTGTTTTCTCGCTGTTTTTGGTTTCGAAATCCTAGTAACGAAATATTCTCGGAATTGGACGAAACGAAGACCCGGGGCCTATTTCGCCACGAACCTTCCGGAAGACCGAAGAGCATACGTAGTGGGGCCACGAGGTGGCCAAACCACATGGCGGCGCGGCCAAGGGGGCCGCGCCGCCTCGTGGTGTGGGCCCCTCGTCGGGCCCCGACTCGCCCTTCCGCCTACTTAAAGCCTCCGTCGCGAAACCCCCGAGGCGAAAAACCACGATACGGAAAACCTTCCGGAGACGCCGCCGCCGCCAATCCCATCTCGGGGGATTCGGAGATCTCCTCCGGCACCCTGCCGGAGAGGGGATTCATCTCCCGGAGGACTCTACACCGCCATGGTCGCCTCCGGAGTGATGAGTGAGTAGTTCACCCCTGGACTATGGGTCCATAGCAGTAGCTAGATGGTTGTCTTCTCCTCATTGTGCTTCATTGTTGGATCTTGTGAGCTGCCTAACATGATCAAGATCATCTATCCGTAATACTCTATGTTGTGTTTGTCGGGATCCGATGGATAGAGAATACCATGTTATGTTAATTATCAAGTTATTACATATGTGTTGTTTATGATCTTGCATGCTCTCCGTTATTAGTAGAGGCTCGGCCAAGTTTTTGCTCTTAACTCCAAGAGGGAGTATTTATGCTCGATAGTGGGTTCATGCACGCATTGACACCAGGACAGTGACAGAAAGTTCTAAGGTTGTGTTGTGCTGTTGCCACTAGGGATAAAACATTGGCGCTATGTCCGAGGATGTAGTTGTTTATTACATTACGCACCATACTTAATGCAATTGTCCGTTGCTTTGCAACTTAATACCGGAAGGGGTTCGGACGATAACCTCGAAGGTGGACTTTTTAGGCATAGATGCGGTTGGATGGCGGTCTATGTACTTTGTCGTAATGCCCAATTAAATCTCACCTGTACTTATCATGACATGTATGTGCATTGTTATGCCCTCTCTATTTGTCAATTGCCCGACCGTAATTTGTTCACCCAACATGCTTTTATCTTATGGGAGAGACACCTCTAGTGAACTGTGGACCCCGGTCCATTCTTTTAATACTCGAAATACAAATCTTCCGCAATACTTGTTTTACTATTTTCTCTGCAAACAATCATCTTCCACACAATACGGTTAATCCTTTGTTACAGCAAGCCGGTGAGATTGACAACCTCACCTGTTTCGTTGGGGCAAAGTACTTTGGTTGTGTTGTGCGGGTTCCACGTTGGCGCCGGAATCCCTGGTGTTGCGCCGCACTACATCCCGCCGCCATCAACCTTCAACGTGCTTCTTGGCTCCTCCCGGTTCGATAAACCTTGGTTTCTTTCGAGGGAAAACTTGCTGCTGTGCGCATCATACCTTCCTCTTGGGGTTGCCCAACGAACGTGTGAAATACACGCCATCAAGCTCTTTTTCACGGCGCCGTTGCCGGGGAGATCAAGACACGCTGCAAGGGGAGTCTCCACTTCCCAATCTCTTTACTTTGTTTTTGTCTTGCTTTATTTTATTTACTATTTTGTTTGCTGCATTATATCAAAACACAAAAAAAATTAGTTGCTAGTTTTACTTTATTTACTGTCTTGTTTGCTATATCAAAAACACAAAAAAATTAGTTTACTTGCATTTACTTTATCTAGTTTGCTTTATTTACTACTGCTAAAATGGCCAACCCTGAAAATACTAAGTTGTGTGACTTCACTAGCACAAATAATAATGATTTCCTATGCACACCTATTGCTCCACCTCGCTACTACAAGCAGAATTCTTTGAAATTAAACCTGCTTTCTTGAATCTTGTTATGAGAGAGCAATTTTCTGGTGTTAGTTCTGATGATGCTGCTGCCCATCTCAACAATTTTGTTGAACTATGTGAAATGCAAAAGTATAAAGATGTAGATGGTGACATTATAAAATTAAAATTGTTCCCTTTCTCATTAAGAGGAAGAGCTAAAGACTGGTTGCTATCTCTGCCTAAGAATAGTATTGATTCCTGGACTAAATGCAAGGATGCTTTTATTGGTAGATATTATCCCCCTGCTAAAATTATATCTTTGAGGAGTAGCATAATGAATTTTAAACAATTGGATAATGAACATGTTGCTCAAGCTTGGGAAAGAATGAAATCCCTGGTTAAAAATTGCCCAACCCATGGATCGACTACTTGGATGATCATCCAAACCTTCTATGCGGGACTAAATTTTTCTTCGCGGAATTTATTGGATTCAGCTGCTGGAGGTACCTTTATGTCCATCACTCTTGGTGAAGCAACAAAGCTTCTTGACAATATGATGGTTAATTACTCCGAATGGCACACGGAAAGAGCTCCACAAGGTAAGAAGGTAAATTCTGTTGAAGAATCCTCTTCCTTGAATGATAAGGTTGATGCTATTATGTCTATGCTTGCGAATGATAGGACTAATGTTGATCCTAATAATGTTCCATTAGCTTCATTGGTTGCTCAAGAAGAACATGTTGATGTAAACTTCATTAAAAATAATAATTTCAACAACAATGCTTATCGGAACAATTCTAGTAATAACTATAGGCCATATCCTTACAATAATGGTAACGGTTATGCTAATTCTTATGGATTCTTACAACAATAATAGGAATACACCCCCTGGACTTGAAGCTATGCTTAAAGAATTTATTAGTACACAAACTGCCTTTAACAAATCTGTTGAGGAAAAGCTCAATAAAATTGATATTCTTGCTTCTAGAGTTGATAGTCTTGCCTCCGATGTTGATCTTTTGAAATCGAAAGTTATGCCTAATAGGGATATTGAAAATAAAATTGTTACTACAGCAAATGCCATTCAAGTTAGAATTAATGAGAATATAAGATTAATGGCTGAACTGCGTGCTAGGTGGGATAGAGAAGAAAATGAAAAACTAGCTAAAGAGGAAAATGTAGCTAAAATTTGTACTGTTACCACCACTAGCAATGCTAATTCTTCACATGTTGTTGCACCTCCTACTATCAATGGTAAAATAATTGGTGTTGGCAATGCTTCTACTCCTAGTGCAAAGCGCGCAAAATTACCTGAAACTGCTAAAGCTACTGAAACTGCTTCGTGATAAAGCTGCTGAAATTTTTTCCAACCTTGGGGATGATAATCCCATTGCTTTAGATTGTAATGATTTATATTTTGATGATTACCACATCTCTGAAGTTATAAAGTTCTTGCAAAAACTTGCTAAGAGTCCCAATGCTAGCGCTCGTAAACTTGGCTTTCACAAAACATATTACAAATGCTCTCATAAAAGCTAGAGAAGAGAAACTAAAACTTGAAACTTCTATTCCTAGAAAGCTAGAGGATGGTTGGGAGCCCATCATTAAAATGAGAGTCAAAGATTTTGATTGTAATGCTTTATGTGATCTTGGTGCAAGTATTTCGTTATGCCTAAAAAAGTCTACGATATGCTTGACTTGCCACCATTGAAAAACTGTTATCTGGATGTTAATCTCGCTGATAATGCTAAAAAGAAACCTTTGGGGAAAGTTGATAATGTTCATATTATGGTTAACAATAACCTTGTCCCCGTTGATTTTTTTGTCTTGGATATTGAATGCAATGCATCTTGCCCCATTATATTGGGAAGACCTTTTCTTCGAACCGTTGGTGCTACTATTGATATGAAGGAAGGTAATATTAAATATCAATTTCCTCTCAAGAAAGGTATGGAACACTTCCCTAGAAAGAGAATGAAGTTACCTTATGATTCTATTATTAGAACAAATTATGATGTTGATGCTTCATCTTTTGATGTTACTTGAGTTACACTTTCTGCGCCTAAGCTGAAAGGCGTTAAAGAAAAGCGCTTATGGGAGACAACCCATGTTTTTACTACAGTATTTTTGTTTTATATTTGTGTCTTGGAAGTTGTTTACTACTGTAGCAACCTCTCCTTATCTTAGTTTTGAGTTTTGTTGTGCCAAGTAAAGTCTTTGATAGTAAAGTAAGTACTAGATTTGGATTACTGCGCAGTTCCAGATTTCTTTGCTGTCACGAATCTGGGTCTACCTCCCTGTAGGTAGCTCAGAAAATTAAGCCAATTTACGTGCATGATCCTCAGATATGTACGCAACTTTCATTCAATTTGAGCATTTTCATTTGAGCAAGTCTGGTGGCCTAATAAAATCCATCTTTACGGACTGTTCTGTTTTGACAGATTCTGCCTTTTATTTCGCATTGCCTCTTTTGCTATGTTGGATGAATTTCTTTGATCCATTAATGTCCAGTAGCTTTATGCAATGTCCAGAAGTGTTAAGAATGATTGTGTCACCTCTGAACATGTGAATTTTTTATTATGCACTAACCCTCTAATGAGTTGTTTCGAGTTTGGTGTGGAGGAAGTTTTCAAGGATCAAGAGAGGAGTATGATGCAATATGATCAAGGAGAGTGAAAGCTCTAAGCTTGGGGATGCCCCGGTGGTTCACCCCTGCATATTATAAGAAGACTCAAGCGTCTAAGCTTGGGGATTGCCCAAGGCATCCCCTTCTTCATCGACAACATTATCAGGTTCCTCCCCTGAAACTATATTTTTATTCCGTCACATCTTATGCACTTTGCTTGGAGCGTCTGTTTGTTTTTGTTTTTTGTTTTGTTTGAATAAAATGGATCCTAGCATTCACTTTATGGGAGAGAGACACGCTCCGCTGTATCATATGGACAAATATGTCCTTAGGCTCTACTCATAGTATTCATGGCGAAGTTTCTTCTTCGTTAAATTGTTATATGGTTGGAATTGGAAAATGCTACATGTAGTAATTCTAAAATGTCTTGGATAATTTGATACTTGGCAATTGTTGTGCTCATGTTTAAGCTCTTGCATCATACACTTTGCACCCATTAATGAAGAAATACTTAGAGCTTGCTAATTTGGTTTGCATATTTGGTTTCTCTAGAGTCTAGATAATATCTAGTATTGAGTTTTGAACAACAAGGAAGACGGTGTAGAGTCTTATAATGTTTACAATATGTATTTTATGTGAGTTTTGCTGCACCGTTCATCCTTGTGTTTGTTTCAAATAACCTTGCTAGCCTAAACCTTGTATCGAGAGGGAATACTTCTCATGCATCCAAAATCCTTGAGCCAACCACTATGCCATTTGTGTCCACCATACCTACCTACTACATGGTATTTATCCGCCATTTCAAAGTAAATTGCTTGAGTGCTACCTTTAAAATTCCATCATTCACCTTTGCAATATATAGCTCATGGGACAAATAGCTTTAAAAACTATTGTGGTATTGAATATGTACTTATGCACTTTATCTCTTATTAAGTTGCTTGTTGTGCGATAACCATGCTTCTGGGACGCCACCAACTATTCTTTGTTGAATATCATGAGAGTTGCTATGCATGTCCGTCTTGTCTGAAGTAAGAGAGATCTACCACCTTTATGGTTGGAGCATGCATATTGTTAGAGAAGAACACTGGGCCGCTAACTAAAGCCATGATTCATGGTGGAAGTTTCAGTTTTGGACACATATCCTCAATCTCATATGAGAATAATAATTGTTGCCACATGCTTATGCATTAAAGAGGAGTCCATTATCTGTCGTCCATGTTGTCCCGGTATGGATGTCTAAGTTGAGAATAATCAAAAGCGAGAAATCCAAAATGCGAGCTTTCTCCTTAGACCTTTGTATAGGCGGCATGGAGGTACCCCATTGTGACACTTGGTTAAAACATGTGCATTGCAAAGATCCGGTAGTCCAAGCTAATTAGGACAAGGTGCGGGCACTATTAGTATACTACGCATGAGGCTTGCAACTTGTAAGATATAACTTACATAACTCATATGCTTTATTACTACCGTTGACAAAATTGTTTCATGTTTTCAAAATAAAAGCTCTAGCACAAATATAGCAATCGATGCTTTCCTCTTTGAAGGACCATTCTTTTACTTTTATGTTGAGTCAGTTCACCTATCTCTCTCCACCTCAAGAAGCAAACACTTGTGTGAACTATGCATTGATTCCTACATACTTGCATATTGTACTTGTTATATTACTCTATGTTGACAATTATCCATGAGATATACATGTTATAAGTTGAAAGCAACCGCTGAAACTTAATCTTCCTTTGTGTTGCTTCAATGCCTTTACTTTGATTTATTGCTTTATGAGTTAACTCTTATGCAAGACTTATTAATACTTGTCTTGAAGTACTATTCATGAAAAGTCTTTGCTTTATGATTCAGTTGTTTACTCATGTCATTACCATTGTTTTGATCGCTGCATCCACTACATATGTTTACAAATAGTATGATCAAGGTTATGATGGCATATCACTTCAGAAATTATCTTTGTTATCGTTTTACCTGCTCGGGACGAGCGAAACTAAGCTTGGGGATGTTTGATACGTCTCAGACGTATCGATAATTTCTTATGTTCTATGCCATATTATTGATGATACCTACATGTTTTATGCACACTTTATGTCATATTCGTGCATTTTCCGGAACTAACCTATTAAAAAGATGCCGAAGTGCCGATTCTTTGTTTTCGCTGTTTTTGGTTTCGAAATCCTAGTAACGAAATATTCTCGGAATTGGACGAAACGAAGACCCGGGGGCCTATTTCGCCACGAACCTTCCGGAAGACCGAAGAGCATACGAAGTGGGGCCACGAGGTGGCCAAACCACATGGCGGCGCGGCCAAGGGGGGCCCGCGCCGCCCTGTGGTGTGGGCCCTCGTCGGGCCCCCGACTCCGCCCTTCCGCCTACTTAAAGCCTCCGTTGCGAAACCCCCGAGGCGAAAAACCACGATACGGAAAACCTTCCGGAGACGCCGCCGCCGCCAATCCCATCTCGGGGGATTCGGAGATCTCCTCCGGCACCCTGCCGGAGAGGGGATTCATCTCCCGGAGGACTCTACACCGCCATGGTCGCCTCCGGAGTGATGAGTGAGTAGTTCACCCCTGGACTATGGGTCCATAGCAGTAGCTAGATGGTTGTCTTCTCCTCATTCTGCTTCATTGTTGGATCTTGTGAGCTGCCTAACATGATCAAGATCATCTATCTGTAATACTCTATGTTGTGTTTGTCGGGATCCGATGGATAGAGAATACCATGTTATGTTAATTATCAAGTTATTACATATGTGTTGTTTATGATCTTGCATGCTCTCCGTTATTAGTAGAGGCTCTGGCCAAGTTTTTTCTCTTAACTCCAAGAGGGAGTATTTATGCTCGATAGTGGGTTCATGCCTCGCATTGACACACGGGACGAGTGATGAGAAAGTTCTAAGGTTGTGTTGTGCTTGTTGCCACTAGGGATAAAACATTGGCGCTATGTTCGAGGATGTAGTTGTTGATTACATTACGCACCATACTTAATGCAATTGTCTGTTGCTTTGCAACTTAATACTTGGAAGGGGTTCGGACGATAACCTGAAGGTGGACTTTTTAGGCATAGATGCAGTTGGATGGCGGTCTATGTACTTTGTCGTAATGCCCAATTAAATCTCACTTGTACTTATCATGACATGTATGTGCATTGTTATGCCCTCTCTATTTGTCAATTGCCCGACTGTAATTTGTTCACCCAACATGCTTTTATCTTATGGGAGAGACACCTCTAGTGAACAGTGGACCCCGGTTCATTCTTTTAATACTGAAATACAAATTTGCTGCAATACTTGTTTTACTATTTTCTCTGCAAACAATCATCTTCCACACAATACGGTTAATCCTTTGTTACAGCAAGCCGGTGAGATTGACAACCTCACTGTTTCGTTGGGGCAAAGTACTTTGGTTGTGTTGTGCAGGTTCCACGTTGGCGCCGGAATCCCCGGTGTTGCGCCGCACTACATCCCGCCGCCATCAACCTTCAACGTGCTTCTTGGCTCCTCCTGGTTCGATAAACCTTGGTTTCTTTCTGAGGGAAAACTTGCTGCTGTGCGCATCATACCTTCCTCTTGGGGTTGCCCAACGAACGTGTGAAATACACGCCATCAGAGAGTCATGGAAGACCACCTCCTCGTCAACAACATAGCAACAACAATAGAGATGCTCAAGGTCCACAACATCTACCTCAACAACGTCAAGACTTTGGTGAACAAAGACCACCTCCTAGACGCAATGAACGTAATGAGGAAGAAATCTTTGGGAAGCTCAAGTTCATCATGCCCAAGTTCCAAGGAGAGGAAGACCCCGATGCATACTTGTCTTGGGTACTCAAGGTTGACAAAATCTTCCGCATACACAACTTCTCCGAAGCAAAGAAAGTGGCCATGGCATCACTCGAGTTTGAGGGATATGCAAATGTTTGGTGGGAAGAAGTGAACAAGAAGCGTGACAAGGAAGACTTAGAGCCCATTGACACATGGGAAGAGATGCAAGAAGTCATGCACAAACGCTTTGTGCCCACCCACCACAAACGTGACCTCTTCAACAAGCTTACTCAACTCAAGCAAAGCTTCAAGTCCGTTGACGAGTACTACAAGGAGATGCACATGACCATGATGAGTGCCAATGTGGATGAGCGAGAAGAGCAAACTATGGCAAGATTCTTGAATGGATTGAACATTCCCGTCAAGAGGATAGTGGAGTTCTTGCCTTACACCAACATGGTTGAGTTACTTCATCAAGCTACAAGGGTCGAGCGCCAAGTGCGAGAAGACTTAGCAAGTGCCAAGACCAAGACCTTCTTTGCCGCAAGAAATGCAACAACTACCTCTTCAAGCCTCAAGAATACAAGTGCTAGTGCATCCAAGGATCCTCCCAAGCAAACAAGAAGTGCTATCAAGACTACAAGCTTCAAGCCGGAGCAATCAACTATGTCCTCCAAGGCTTCCACCGGATCTAGTAACATCACTTGCTTCAAGTGTGGTGCTCAAGGACATAAATCCTTTGAATGCAAGAACACAAGAGTTATGATAACTCGAGATGATGTGTGGAGTACTTGAGTGAAGGTGAATATGAAGCCTTGGTACAAGCCGCAACCACTCATGAAGATGATGACTTGGAAGACCACGAGCAAGTCCTATGTGCGCATGATGCAAGCCCATCACTTGTGGTGACCAAAGTGTTGACAACCCATGTCCTCCCCAATGAAGATCAAAGGTGCAACATCTTCCAAACAAGAGCCGAAATCAATGGCAAGTCAATAAAGGTTATCATCGATGGAGGGAGTTGCCACAATCTTGCAAGCACCGAACTATGCTCCAAGCTCAACCTCACACTCCGGAAACACCCCCACCCTTACCATGTGCAATGGCTAAGTGACAATGGAAACGTCAAGATACAACACACCGTCACCATATCCTTCAAGATTGGCGCTTATGAAGACACCGTTGATTGTGATGTCGTGCCCATGACGGTGTGCCACATGCTACTTGGTCGCCCTTGGCAATATGACAAAAGAGCAAACCATGATGGCTACACAAATGCCTATAGCTTCAAGGTCGGCGACAAGACATTCATCCTACGCCCAATGACTCCTAGCCAAGTAATTGCGGACAATGCAAAGGCTTTAGCGAGGGCTAAGGAAGCTACTATCACTAGTGAGATGAGCGGTGAGAGAGTGACCCACCAAAAAGAAAGTGAGCGCCACAAGCCATATGTGAGTGAGATGAAGAGTGTCCTCATAGCTACCAAGAGTGAGATGAGAGAAGTGCACCACAACCCATCCACCAAATTGCACTATGTGCTCATTTGCAAGGGGCCATCCTCGGAGACTAACAACTTAACAACACTTCCTTCGTCTTTGTTGTCTCTTTTTAAGGAGTTCCAAGATGTCTTCCCCGACGAGCTTCCTCATGGACTCCCACCGCTTAGAGGAATCGAGCACCGCATCGACCTCATACCCGGCGCACCTCTACCAAACCGTGCCGCCTACCGCACCAACCCCGAAGACACAAAGGAGATTCAACGCCAAATACAAGACCTCCTCGAAAAAGGGTATGTTCGAGAAAGCTTAAGCCCTTGTGCGGTTCCCGTGATTCTCGTTCCTAAACCGGATGAGTCGCAACGAATGTGTATGGATTGTCGCCCCATCAATGCCATTACCGTTCGATATCGCCATCCCATTCCGCGTTTAGATGACATGCTTGATGAATTGTGTGGTGCCATGATTTTCTCTAAGATTGATTTGCGTAGTGGCTACCACCAAATCCGCATGGCAATTGACGATGAATGGAAGACGGCATTCAAGACCAAACTTGGTCTCTATGAATGGCTTGTCATGCCATTTGGTCTTTCAAATTCTCCATCTACGTTCATGCGTCTCATGAATCACATCTTGCGACCTCTCATTGGCAAGAGTGTGGTTGTCTATTTCGATGATATTCTCATTTATAGCAAAAATCTCGAGGACCATGTACAACATGTGAGAGACGTCTTATGCATCTTGCGCCGTGAAAAGCTTTTTGCAAATCTTCCCAAGTGCACCTTTGCACAAAGCAAGTTGGTTTTTCTAGGATCTGTGGTGTCCGCCAATGGGATTGAAGTTGATTCCTCCAAGGTTGAGGCCATCCACAATTGGCCCACTCCTACAAATGTTGGTCAAGTTCGAAGTTTTCATGGACTTGCCGGGTTCTATAGATGCTTTGTGAAAGATTTTAGCACCATTGCTTGCCCTTTGAATGAGCTTACAAAAAAGAATGTTCCGTTTGTTTGGGGCAAAGCACAACAACACGCTTTTGATGAATTGAAAAAGAAACTCACCGAGGCACCACTCCTCGTCCTTCCCGATTTTACAAAAACTTTTGAGATAGAATGTGATGCAAGTGGACTTGGAATTGGTGGTGTTCTTATGCAAAATGGAAAACCCGTGGCATACTATAGTGAGAAGTTGGATGGCGCACGCCTCAACTATCCTATATATGACAAGGAACTTTATGCTTTGGTTCGTGTTCTTGAAGTTTGGCAACATTATCTTTGGCCAAAAGAGTTTGTCATTCACTCCGACCATGAGTTTTTGAAGTATTTGAAAAGTCAACACAATTTGAACAAAAGACATGCAAAATGGGTTGAGTTCATTGAGTCCTTTCCATATGTAATCAAATACAAGAAGGGCAAGGACAATGTAGTTGCGGATGCTCTTTCCCGCAAACTCACCCTATTACTCACTCGCTTGGATTTCCATGTTTTGGGTCTTGATGAAAATCAAAGACCTATATGCTTCCGATACTTTCTTTGGCCCAATTTTTGCAAAGTGTTCTAGTGTTAAGGGCGTCGATGATTTCTATTTGCACCAAGGATTCTTGTTTAAAGCTAACAAACTTTGTATACCCGAGTCTTCCCTTCGTAAGTTGCTTTTGCAAGAGTCACATGGCGGTGGTATTATGGGACACTTTGGGCGAGACAAGACGCTCTCCATGCTATCTACCCATTACTATTGGCCAAGAATGAAGCGAGACGTGGAGTGCCTATGCAACCGTTGCACGACATACTTACAAGCTAAGTCTACATCAAACTCTTATGGTCTTTACACACCGTTGCCTATTCCTTATGTTCCTTGGTCCGATATAAGCATGGATTTCATACTAGGATTGCCTAGAACCAAATATGGACATGATTCAATTTTTGTAGTGGTTGATCGATTCTTTAAAATGGCTCATTTCATACCATGCTCCCGAACGGATGATGCTTCACATATTGCCTCCTTGTTTTTTAGGGAAATTGTGAGACTCCACGGCGTACCAAGAAGCATTGTTTCGGACCGAGATGTCAAATTCATGAGCTACCTTTGGAAGACACTAATGGCCAAGTTCAACGTCAAGCTTTTGTTCTCCTCTTCCTCACATCCACAAACCGATGGGCAAACCGAAGTGGTGAACCGAAGCCTCGTCACACTACTACGAGTGCTTGTCAAGAAGAATTTGAAGTCATGGGAAGATTGCATCCCGCATGCGGAGTTTGCCTACAACCGCGCCAAGCATTCTACAACAATGAGAAGTCCATTCATGGTCGTCTACGGGTTTGAACCACCTACGGCGATTGACCTCCTTCCTCTCCTGCTACATGAGCAAGTAAACATGAACATCGACAAGCGAGCACAATACATGAAGAAGCTACATGAAGATACAAGGGCAACAATCGAGCAACAAGTTCTTCGTCAAGCCACTAGACTCAACATGAAGAAAAAGGCTCGGATCTTCAATGAAGGAGACCTAGTGTGGATACACCTTCGCAAGGAGCGTTTCCCTCAGAAAGAAACTCCAAGCTCAAGCCCCGAGGCGATGGTCCCTTCAAGGTCCTCAAGCGCATCAACGACAACGCCTACGTCATCGACATACCGACATCCAAGTACTTGGTGAGCAACACATTCAATGTGTCCGACCTCTCACCATATCATGAAGATGAAGAGACCATAGAGTCGAGGACGACTCTTTCCCAAGGGAGGGGAGATGATGTAGCCCTACCCAAGGTCGACACTACATCAAGACCGACAAGCCCTCCTCGTGGTCCAATGACACGAGCTCGAGCCAAAGCTCTACACCAAGAGGTGAATTCGCTCCTTTCTACGTATGCCTTTGACACCCCTTTGGATGGCGTGCTACTTCATGCAAATACCCTATGTTCAATCAGGTACATCGACCAAGATGCAAGCCATGGAGACCAAGCCAATGAAGAGAGAGCTGGAAATGATGAAGATGGAGCTACAGCGCCCAGGCCGGAACTTCCGCCCCCCAGGACCGGAACTTCCGGCCAGATGCCTTCCAGATGCCTTCCAGCGCCCAGAGAAAGGGAGCCAGCCGGAACTTCCGCCCCGAGGGACCGGAACTTCCGCCCCACCGGAACTTCCGCCCAAGTTCCGCCCAAGTTCCGAAATTGCGCCAAAACTCCCCTGGATGTTACTGCAAGGAAATTGGCCATTTCCGGAACTAGGCCGGAACTTGGTCGGAACTTCCGGCCCGACCGGAACTTCCGGCCCACAAGACCGGAACTTCCGCCCGTGACCGGAACTTCCGCCCAGGATGACCGGAACTTCCGCCCTATCGAACTTCAGCACAACAGCACTTTTCAGCGTGTAACTTACCCCTTCGCCCCACCACTATAAATAGCCTTGTTGGCTCAGATCTGGGATTAGACTTGATGTGAAATTAAACCTGAGCTTTGCTCATCCTTGTGGGAAAACCTAGATCTTAGATCTTGTACTTACCCACCCGGGGTCCTTGTCGACTCGTGAAGATCTCTTTGGCGACTTCTATCGATTGTTGATCTTTTGCTTGCACTTCTACCTATTTGGTCTTTTGCTTGCACTTCTATCAACCTTCCGGTCTTTTCGCCCTTCTAGATCTCTCGGGATTCGACTTGTCGATCTCTTTGCGGGACTTCTACCGGAAGGTCTTTTCTCGCAACCTCTATCGAGTTGGTGGTTCGGGCCAACGAGGGAAAACCGGTTTGTGTGCGTGTGTGTGTTGTATCCCGCGATTCCCCTTCGTGTTCATCGCGTTCATCCACCTCCCCCACGAATTCCACCCAAATCCGTGAAGATCGGGCACATCCTTGGGCTTAGCCTTTATCAAGGACTCTCCCTTTCCCCCCTTTCTTGGCCGGCCAAGGTGGTGGAGTCCACCATGGACTCCACCCTCCCACTTGGTTGGCTGGTTAGGGTTGGTGGAGTCCAACCGAGAATCCACCTTCCATGGTGATTTCTTCCGGAAGGTTCTAGAACATTCTAGGGCCTTCCATAAATGCACCGGATCATTTCCAAATAACTTGGAAAGTGACTTCCTATATATGAATCTTATTCTCCGGACCATTCCGGACCTCCTCGTGATGTCCTGGATCCCATCCGAGACTCCGAACAAAATTCGAACTCCATTCCATATTCCATATCTACTTAAAACGACATCAAACCTTAAGTGTGTCACCTTACGGTTCGTGAACTATGTAGACATGGTCGAGACTCCTCTCCGACCAATAACCAATAGCAGGATCTGGAGATCCATAATGGCTCCCACATATTCAACGATAACTTAGTGATCGATTGAACCATTTACATACGATACTGATTCCCTTTGTCACGCGATACTCTACTTGTCCGAGGTTCGATCATCGGTATCTCCATACCTTGTTCAACCTCTTCACCGACAAGTACTCTTTACTCGTACCGTGGCATGTCATCTCTTGTGACCTAGTCACATGCTTGCAAGCTAATCAGACGATATTCCACCGAGAGGGCCCAGAGTATATCTATCCGTCATCGGGATGGACAAATCCCACTCTTGATCCATATGCCTCAACTCACACTTTCCGAATACTTAATCCCACTTTATAACCACCCATTTACGCAGTGGCGTTTGATGTAATCAAAGTACCCTTCCGGTATGAGTGATTTACATGATCTCATGGTCGAAGGACTAGGTAACTATGTATCAAAAGCTTATAGAAAATTGAACTTAATGACGTGATCTTATGCTACGCTTATTTGGGTGTGTCCATTATATCATTCATCTAATGATATAACCTTGTTATTAATAACATCCAATGTTCATGATCACGAAACTATGATCATCTATTAATCAAGAAGCTAGTTATACAAGAGGCTTACTAGGGACTCCTTGTTGTTTACATAACACACATGTATCAATGTTTCGGTCAATACAATTATATCATGGTATGCAAACATTTATCACAAACACAAAGATATATTATAATAACCACTTTATTATTGCCTCTTGGGAATATCTCCAACAACGGCCAGGGTCGCCACCCAAGCCGTGACAAGCCGCATCCCTGCGCCATAGAGATGTAGCCGCACCGCCTTCCGGGGCCGCCGCCTCGGCTCACAGCCACCTACTCGAGGCCGCCGCCTCGGCATCCTCCAACGCAGACGGTAAGGCAACGCAGCCCGGCAAACAAACCACCCTCGCCGAGTGAGGTTTATGCCCTCCAAAGACGACACCTCTAAGAAGGGAAGCAATGAGACCGCCGCCAACGCCCGCTCTGGCCGAGGCAAGAGCTTGGGTTTTCACCCTGAGGGCACGAATCCTCGAAGGCAGGAGAGGTAGGAGCTCCACGACGATGCCTCCAAGAAGGGGAACGGCGCAGAGCTTTCACCGGGAGCAAGCACCCTCCCACCGAGGCTTCCTTCATCGGCAGGGAAGCCGGAGCACGCCATCATGTGCGCCATCACCATCGACCACCTCGCCCACCATGACGCCGCCGCTGCCGGGGTCTCCGCCCTAGCACACCACCACCACCTAGCAGCCGCTGCAAACATGCAGCACCTCCACGGCCAGGGGCCCCGCGCTGGCCTGCCGAAACGCCGCCGAAACGCCCAGACCACCCGCGCCCCGAGATAGCCCGACCGGTCCGGCCGGCCGCAGCCGCACGTCCCCCACGCGCTGCCTACAGCCAAAAGCGTCGCCGCGCCCTCCGCACGCCGCCACGCCCGCAGCACGCCGTCGCGCCCGCCGCCCGAGCGAGCTCCTTCTCGCCAGGGGATGCGGGAGGGGAAGAAGCGCCCCGTCGCCACCTTCCTCGGGGTGCGCGCGGCTTTGTCGGCCCCCTCCGGTGGCGGCGAGGCAAGAGAGGGAGGAGGTGAGGGCCTCGAGGCGGCGACGGCTAGGGTTCCCCCTTGGTCGCTAGAGGAGGGCGATGTGGGGGGGGGGGGAGGGGCTTGTACAGGCGAGAATGGATGCCTTTTCCTTTGAAAGATTTATATAATCTCAAGTTAAATATGGGGAAACATACTCTAACAGGAAGAAACCAAATGACCTTTTAGTATCTTGGATTTATTTGGCATGAATTTTTTTAAAATAATATGTTTATTTTATTAAATTTCATGAATATTACTTAAATCAGAGGATTTTTAAAAATTATACGGCCTAGGCCAATAGTTCACCGACAAGGACCTTTCGGCCAACAAGATGTCAATTAATACTTATTGGCTAACTGTTAGCTAATAAGTACGCCCATAAGTACTAATTGGCATACGGTTGGCCGAAAGGTCCTTGTCGGCGAACTTTTAGCCTATGTTGTATTATTTTTGAAAATTCTTTGACTTGCGTAATATTTCTGAAATTTAATGAAAATGTATTTATTTTTTTAGCAAGGTGCATGCCAATAACCTGAATATTTTTCATTAATCAAACTCCTAAGTATACTTGAAACATTTTGCATTACATGGCGTACTTTCTAAATGAATCAGGCTTGGATTGACAATTTCCGTGCATGCATACAGTTTTTTAGTATTTTGCATTACAGTACGATTTTTTAGTCTTTCATTAATTGGGTCAAAAGAACCTGTCATGATTTTGATCTGAAGCAAAATAGTGATATCCCACTAACCTGAAACTGAGAAAGGTGAGCAGAGTTGAAAAATCCTCAATCATGCAGTTTCATGGACATTAATTTTAACATTTGCGAGGAAGGTAACTCCGAGCTGGCTAGGCTGTGAAAGTAATTGGAAAGCGTAACCCTAAACCTGGGTCCGCGATGCTTATATATAGTCAGACATATAACGCCCACCTCGTGTATATGCGAGGGGGTATAATACAAGAGATATACACGTCTACAGCTAGTATATACATATACAGCTGTTTAACATAGGCATCTGGTGATTTTGTCTGAACTTTTAGTATAGGCACGAATGACTAGGCAACACCGTGGTACCAGGCCACGGGACAAATCAGATATGGTAAGTAAAACCCAAAAAAAAAATGTATAATAGTACAACGTCCTCAGGTATAGAACATAAACGTAAACAATTATGTGGGCTATTTGGACGTCCCGGAATAATTTTGTGCATGGTAAAGGAAGCCTTGATCCTGGTTATTCGATAAAAATGACGCGAGATGCATTAGCACTCCTCGATATTCTGATCCAGCGTGCTAGGATCTTGCCAGAGGTCATGGATGAAGGCCTCCGGATATTAACTGTGTGAAAATTAATACTGGCATCTCAATGGATGCTTTGAAGAGTGGAGCAGGAGGTACCGCGAGATCTCCTTTTGGCTTCACTGGAGCTTGGAGTAAACCATACCCGGGTATCACAAATCCTTTGATAGCGGAGGCTTTATCTCTTAGGAATAGTGTGATCTTTGCTAAGCTTTGAGGTTTTTCGCGAGTAGTTTTGCTTAGAGGTTGTCAACCTCTGGGACTATCGCGCAGTTTCTCGCTCAGTGGTAGCGCCAATTCTCCTAGAAATTGAAGGGCTAGCCTCATATTTTGTTCATTTTGTTATTCATCATGTAATAAGAGCAGCCAATGTGCCGGCTTACCTGTGTGCTAAGTTTGGTTGTACACAGGAGGAAACAAGCTGTTGGATGGATCTGGTACCCAGCTTCCTCACGACCAGCCTTCAGGCTGATCTGATACTGCTAGAGCTTTTCTTTCTGATTCTGAATAAACCCTGAATTTCCACGCAAAAAAAGCGGTTCGTAGGCTATAGGGCTTATTTGTTTCGCACTGACGGATGGGACACACATGTAAAATGGTATCAAAGGCCACATGTGCCAGATAAAAATATTAGGAGCTTTTTTGCGAAAACTATAACGCCACATGTCAGCGTCCGGTTGATTGAGGCCCAAATCTTCACATGATTACAAGTTGTAGGAAGTTTCCCAGTTTGCAAGATGTAGGACCAAATCATTACATGATACTGTAATTACCTCTTTTCAAAAATAAAGGGCGCTTGTGCTCATGTGCCCAAGACACTTTTTGGCAGGCAAGCGGCAGAAAATGCTCGTTTCGCACTCCATGGTAAAGTACACCGATTGAAACGAATCGGCAGCGAAATGGCCAATGAATCCTTTCGTAACTCATCATTTATTGGTAAAAATAGAAAAATGTATAAATGAGGAGAAAAAACAATAGTAACGTGATCCCCGGCATCTAGCATTTTACTCACAATGGTTGGTCATATAATCACGATTCATAATGGAAAGGGCATATACTTATTTACATACCAAATCCTATGATAGGTCACACATTGAGGGAATTCACGCCACTCTTAAAAAAGAAAAAAAGAACGTTGGTTACGCACTTTCGAACGAAATCTAGGGTCACTTCCTTCTTAGTCGGTCACATGTGTAGTAGAAGAACATTATTCGTCTCGGGCAGCGGCAATTTAGATTTGCAGCAACGACACTTTCAAGTTCGTAGATCTTCGGAACCGACTTTGTCATCCTCTTCCCCCACCGCTGTCTCCAGCAGTTGTGTGGCATCGCATCTCAGGAACTGGCTTGTCCTCTTCATCTTCGTTCGCAGGGTCTCCCCGCAGTCTCCGCCTATGGTAGGCCATCCTTATTTTCTCTCGCGGTTGTAAGACCATATAACCCTCTCTCGGCCCCACTGTTAGCTCGTTAGTTTAGCCTTATGCCTGATTTTGTTGTTACTTATGCATCGTCGATTTAACTAGAATGAACAAATGGATCTTATCATTTAGGAAGCAGCCCTCATAGCTGTGATTCAGACTTGGATCCTTTTGGTCCATAGGAGAGCAGTTGGTCGCAATTTCAGGGACGTGGTCAGATATGCTCGCATGCTTGAATGTGATAGAAGAGGATGACAATCTGACGTACATCTACAACTCAAAGGATGTTGAGGTTGCGAACAGGTAGTGGTCACATTTAGTGTTAGAGGTTGCTTCAATATAGCATCCACGCCTATATGGAAGAGCAAGTAGCAATGTTCTTTCATATTCTAAGGCATAATAAGAGATTTTACAGAACATGGAGGAGATTCACCAAGACAATGTCCCACTATTCCGAGGAAGTCGTGTCCGCTAGAGCCATATGCTCATTGAAAACATACTTTGTGTCCTCAAGGCAACATTCATCTCCATCTTCTTCTTCTTTTTACCGTCATACTGATCCACCTTCGACTTTAAAGGTGGATTTGGTTTCTTACTCGAGCATAAGAAAGAGCATCCTCGGCAATCTTCTTCAATATCAACATGGAGACAAACTCACTCGGCATTTGATTGCAAGATGTGGAAATACGGTCTCCCAAGATATGTTTCCATCAAAAGGCATGATGGCTTGAGAACTTTCGCTTGATCTAATCCACATCCTTACTTTTGTGATCCTTCATGCATGGAGACCGGAAGCGTCACGAGTCTTCGATATAGTTTTTCAGGCGGCGCTCTGTCATTCATCACCAACTCACCGACTATAGTTTGGACAATATAAAACTCGGTGCTTCCATTGCCCATGAACTAAACGTTGAGATGACCCCAAGCTTCTGTTGGTGACACAAAAGGACGAATGTGTATTGATGACCCCCCAGCCCACTTGCTCCCCAGTAATACGGCCCAAGGTCCGTCACTGAGGTAGTAGCATATTGAGCCGAAGGTTCGCCACTGAGATAGTAGCATATTGAGTTGGTGCATACCCATAAGTCCAAACTTAAGAAGAGTAATACATTTCAACACTTTCTTCCTCCTCCCTGGTAAGAAGCTCGGCGATAGTCCGAGGACTCTAGAGCTGTTCTGGAAGGACAATGATGAGGCGGAGGAGAAAGAAGAATAGGAGTAATCGAGTAAGTATGCTCCATCAGTCGATCATGCGCCAGCTTGAAAAATTCAGTCGAATTCTACACTGCAAGACTTAAATTTGTAGTATTGATATTTTTTTTCCTAACAGTGTGGCGTAATCCTGTAACTTTCTAAAAAAAGAGTCATAATCCGGTTCTTGGTTCTGGCTGAATTTCTAGTTGATGACATGTTACCCTGTTCCTACACATATAATTAATTCATCCCGTGCAGCTCGGTTTTCATTCTGCACCAGCCATCTCCGAAGTTCCTACACTTATTATGCATTTTTCAGTCCAAAATCTAGTTCATTGATCTGATCGTGTATGATTAGTTTCTTTTTTGCACATAGTGGCAGTGAGGTATATTGCATGTATCAGTATATGGTCATGGTCAGTAACATGTGATCAACTAGTTTTTTTTTCCAGACACATCAGCTAGTTTTCTGAATCGCTGTCTACTGCTGATATTTTCGTTTCATATCATAAAAGCGAATGGGGGCAACAGATGGACAAGAATTGAATCACTTCTTTATATTTCAACTCGTTAGATAATTTGCACCACTTTCTTTGTACACTATCTGCATGATCCTAAGCTACGCCTATAGCAAGAATTTTCAGGAAATGAGAATTTTCCTCATTCCCCGTTTCTCAGAAACCCGAGAGAGGTGATCCTCCGTTGAAGCTCGCTAGATCAGAGTCCAGAGATTGCGTTATCTGCTCCTTGCACACCCCCAGCTCATCAGATAGCTTCTCGCACAGCTGCAATACATTCTCATCAGTATCATGCAAGTTTTTTGTTGTTTCATCATAAGTCAAATTTGTTGGTGAGATGGTGTTCGCTGTTACCTCTCTATACAGTGTACGATCTCCATGGGATTTCTTCAGCTCAACAACATACAGTGACGGCCCCAGTTCAAACACCTGAAGATCAGAAGGAACTGTTAGTATAGCTGATGTGTTATCCGTATTACATTGTGTACATACTGAACTATCCTGCAATTACCTCAGCACAGGCAAGGAATGATGATGGATCTCTTGCGTTCTTTGGATTTTTACACTTCGTGACTTTGAGCTGCAAAATAACACGATTATCAACTTTTTGCTGTTCAATCACTTACTTCAACCATTGTGATGTGATGAGAAAAGATCTGAATATTTACCTTATTATGCCCCCTCTGAGCTTGGAATCCCATCACTGTCACGACATTCTCGATCTTGTCAAACAAATCCTTGGGTGAATGTATGGATGTGAATCGTATCTTTCTTTGAGACACATCCTGCAATGGATGCAGAAAATGGTAAGGTGAGATGAGTAATATTCATTCCTTGACGTCCACATTCATTGTTAGTTGGTCATCGTACTCATCCTAGATTCAGAAGAAAAAATGTATACGCTATTAGGATTAACTGAGTGTTGTAATAAGTATTGCAAGATTACGTGATGACAGCTACAATGTCTTATGATGCTAATAACACAGCTCAAAACCTTCTTTTGACAGGATGAGTGACTTCACAAAGAAGGGGCTGAAAAGAGAAGGGGCTGGACGAACCTCTTCCTCAAAGAAACCTGATAGATCAAGGGAAGACGCCATCCCGATCAACTGAAAAGCGTTGATATGAGTAGGCTTTTCCTGTCCGGCTTCATCAATTTGCTTCAGGATAAAGATACCACCAGTCAGCTTTAAGAAATACTACTTTTTGGAAGTACTTCAGATCTAACAGTCTAGAAAATGGTTATACCTCTTTCTTTGAGAGAACTGGACCGAGATTTATATCATCATCATCATCATCATCGTATGGAGCAGCAGGAACATAGTTCTTCCGAAACCATGCATGTTCTTTGATCCCTGCAATGGTAATCCTCTTCAACGGGTTTGGTTCAAGAATCTTACGAAGAAGATCCTGTGCAGCCGGCGACAGCCACTTGGGGATCTGCATATCTCCCTTGAAAATCTAGACCAACAAAACAATATAAAACGCCATCATCAGGATGATTTGAACTTTGAACACGTGATAGACCGACAGTGCAAAATAAAAGGATGTTTTATCTGGAAGCCTACCTTTTGATAAAGGACAACAAGATTCCGGTCATCGAATGGAAGGTATCCAACCAGCATTACGTAAAGAATTACTCCGCAAGACCAGATATCTGACAAGGAGCCATCATAACCTCTATTTTGCAAAACCTGCAGAAATTTGGTACCAAATCAGCACCTAGAGGAACTAATTTTTAGGTTACTTTCTTGCTGTAACTTTCTTACCTCTGGAGCAATGTAATTAGGGCTGCCACATGTTGTATGCAACAATCCATCAGTCTGAAAGATGAAGTGCACATAATTAGTAATCCGTGCATAGATTGGATTGATTTTGTATAGAAAAACCCATATTCAACCGAGTATCCAGATCAGCGTACCCCAAGATGTTGAGGCAAAGCACTGAGACCAAAGTCGGAGATCTTTATGTTGCCTTTTCGGTCGACAAGAACATTTTCCGGCTGTAACAGGAGAATGAAACCATACTTAAGATTTTGTATTGCTGATGTTAAGAGTAAAAAAATAATAAACATGCGACTGAGGAAGCATGCCATCGTGGTATCTGTGACTTAAAATAGCAAATAAAGTAAACCATTTGATAAGTACCTTAAGGTCTCTGTGGTAGACACCTTTATCGTGGCAGTAGGCCAAACCATCAATTAGCTGCTGAAACAGCCTTCTTCCTTCTTGTTCCGAAAGTTTTCCTTTGATGGCCTTTAATAGTTACAAGTGAAACAAAAAGAGCGTCAGAAGATCTAGCACCAGTTTTGTAAGGAGAAGACAACGTTTTGAACAGGGTTTTCGTGGCTTACGATCTTGTCAAAGAGCTCGCCCCCATTCACGAACTCTAGCACCATGTAAATCTTTGTTTTGCTAGCCGCAACCTGAACGAGATAGATCACGGTATCACCAACTGTATTTCTTTTCAAATGCACATAGTATGAATCCTAGTAAATTTCCATACATTCCCCTAACTACATATGTGTGCAAAGAGAAGAGTTGTCTGCAATTATAGTCTGTATAGGACAAGCCGGCTTGCACATAATTGCGATAAGCCGGATAAAGTTGGCAGCGCATCATGATTGCGATTATGCGGTAAGGCAATGACAAGAAGACTTGTTTCTTTGGGGAAGTGTGAGTAGATTGATGTTTAGATAACGTTTAGCAGGACATCATGTTAGACAAATACACACCTTGGCCTTTACTTGGACAAGTTGTGATTAGCCGATCTAGCTAGCCCACGTACTGTGTACAACTACTGATATACTTATGTGCAGTGTTTGTTGTTTGAGAGGCTGGTGGTTTGGGTAGCAGACGAACCAAACGGGGCGTTGGGTTGGCAGGCAGCTGTTGATGATGCTTGGGGTCAATCACCATAGAATAGCGTTCATCTCATCTCATCAGGGAAGAGAGAGAGAGAGAGAGAGAGAGAGAGAGAGAGAGAGAGAGAGAGAGAGAGAGAGAGAGAGAGAGTGGAGAGTTGAGGGCGCCGCGCAACAGGCGGGAGAGAGTAGGTGGCCACAACTGCAAGGAACGAAACGCGGGTCCCGCTCGAGGATATAGGACAGACGTGTGCGGGACCCGAAGCTTTTAATTGCATGGATAATGAGGATTTAGGCTCGCTCATCACACGGTGGCCCAGCTGTCAGCGGGACGGGCCGACCTGGGAAGGCAGCCACATGGCTGACGTGACGGCTTACCTTGGTGGCAGAACGTGCTGGGTGGGCCTCATGCTTCTCATGCTTCTGTAGAGGGAGTTGGGTGGGGACCCAGCCTCGTGGCATCCGCTGACGTGGACTTAATCGGGCCATTTCTAAATATACTACTGTAGTACTGTAGTTGAGGACTAGAGGAAATTCTAATTCTTCAATGGAGTTTCAGTGCAAGTTAATTTTCCCAACCAGGGTACTAGGCTGGTTCGACGGCGCGTGTCACGGTGGCGCGAGCGAAACCGGCGGCGACGTGCCGTGCGGCGGCGGTTGCGTTGCGTATAGTAGTATTCCTTAATTTGCGTCTCGTACAGGATACCACGAAAGCTCATTTCCGTTTTTATTAATTTATTTACTAAGCCTGCCAGTAGCGTAGTACTAAACCCCCTCCGTTTTTTTGTCCAAAAGGAGATGGAGCAAGCAAGCCAAGAACCAGAGCCGCTACGCAATCTTAACCGGAAACCACTACTCTAGAAGCTCTAGAAAACACTAAAATAATTCTGCTGCTAAGTGCCGAGACAAGAAGCAGTGGAAGGTAATTAAAACCAAGTCTAGATTCGGTGGCCGGATGAGCACGCACCTCATGCAAGCAGACGACATTGGGGTGCTTGAGAAGCTTCAATGTCCCGATCTCCCTCCTGATCTGCTCAGCGATTCAGAAAATACGAATCAGTAACCCAGCCCGAACGGCAGCGACCAAGAGAAAAATCGCTGGAAACGGACAGGGGAATCCCCGAGATCCTACCTGGTCGTCGAATCGGAGGGAGAGGATCTTGCTGCGATCGAGGATCTTGACGGCGAAGTGGGCGCCGGTGGCGAGGTGGCGCGCGTACTTGACCTTGCCGAAGTTGCCCTCCCCGAGGGTCCGCCCGATCTCATACCTCCCCAACAGCGACGACCGGGTGCACTGATCCTCCTCGCCGCTCTTCACCATTCACAAACGCCTCCTCCCTCGCGAGATCCAAAGCCGACAACCGCCCGGCTAATCTGTGTTTCCTGACTCTCTCTGCGTGTTTTCTTCTTTGGTGGATTGGGCGAGAAATGGAATGGAATGGATGAGGCGGGTAGGCAGAGGGAAGAGTCAGATGGCCGGCTACTTATAGCTCCCTCCTACTCTGCTCCCTCGTCTTCCTTCCCTTGGGTATGGTTGGTTTGCTGTTGCGTTGCTCTCTGTCTTCTTCTTCTCTCCGGCTGGCTGTCTGGCTGCCCCCGTGACCCGTGTGGTTCCGTGAGACGCCAACAAGCAAGCGCACACGCAAACAACTGGTAGCTCTAGGAGAACTAATAAAAAAAATACTCCAGGAAAATCGACAACCGGGCTTCCGGTCCTAAATGCCCGTGTCCACCTCCACCCAGCAAAACCACACTTTTTTTTTCTGAACAAGAGCAAAACCATACTTGTTTCATTGGTCCACGCGCGCCTATCTGTAACGTGTTGGAGAACCACGGTGACCAACATTTCAGTAACATTCGAGGCCTAGCTTGGACTACGAACCAGTCCATACGAAACCATCAATCAATCAAATGATAAGAGCATAGGAGCGACGAATAGAATTATAATTACGGGGTGCGATTCTTCTGTACGCATGAGGGGTGTTTTGAAAACACAAAGGCCTTATCACAAAGGAGGAAGATGTCAAGTGCTGAGTCAGCTTACATACAGAACCCAACACATCCGTAAACGCAACAGCAAACATAAACATAGTAGAATTAAACGGTACGCCTCACGGTCCAAGGATGCACGCGACAACAATAACATCATCATAGGGGGAGGACCGATACGCGATGCGGAAGATGGACACGCCCGGATTGGAATGGTAAGTTCGTCCCGCCTTCAAACATTTCATGGTGTCCGCCACATTTCAATGGTCGGCCCATTCAAGGAAATAGCACACATAACTCACAAATACTATCTTCTTCACAATAGACTTGACACTAGAGCTCTTCTACAAAGGAAGAATTTTGTGATGGATGATTATTCTTGTGTCATGTGCAATCAGCAGCATCTGGAGACAAGGGATCATCTATTCTTCTAATGCCCCTTTGTTGCTTTATGCTGGCAATCTCTCTGTTCTCTCTGGGTTCCCCCTCCGCCTGGACAATTTGATCTTCAAGAGGTTTTGTCTAGCCTTAAACTGTCTATATCCAAACCGTTTTTTATGGAGATTATTATGCTGGTCACCTGGTCCATATGGATCACACGCAATGACTTTATCTTCAAGGTTGCTCCTCCTAGTGTCTACAGATGTCGGAATAAGTTTAAAGATGAGCTTTTTTCCTTCTAGTTCACAAAGCAAAGAAGAAGTCTTATCATGGCATAGTTTTTTGGGTGGAAAATTTTAGATAGCTTTCTTCTTTTCTTTTGGCCTGGAGCCTCTTGCTTTTTGGTTGTTGTTGCTCCTCTCAAGCAACTATTTTATCTTGTAGACTCTTTTTTACAATCATATAAATAAAATGAAAAACACACAGTGCCACACATTTTAATCATCGGCAGATACAACAAAAATTAACATATTGGGGAGCATCATACTTGGTGCACACAAAAATCGAAGAGATAACCACACACTAGGTTAGTGCACAACACAAGGTATTGCAAAAACACCTCCCGAGCACATAGTAGTGCCACAGATTATAATCATTGGCAGAAGTATCCAAGATTGGCTTTACACATCATAATTACGGACATCATCATTACGATACCTAAATTAATGTTCTAACAGATGTCCCTATGATATCAGGGAGAAAGCACATCTAAACTATTGTGCACTACTATGTATTGTAGAGACATTTGCTGAAACCTCTAGTCACTGATATAATCGGACATTTAGAAACAATCGTGGACAACTAGTGCGGTTGTACACAACACATGCTAAATGCAAACTATCCATGTTTAAATCATCCGCCAAATAATTCAAACAACCAGCCTCATATGAATAACCAATAAATGGATACATACTAATCATCCCCTTTGCATAAATCATCGGCCTTACATTAACAACTAAATTAGTGCAAAAAATCCCCAAATGTTGCAACATCGAAGCCGAAGAAACGCATCAGGCCGGGCAAAACATAACACTAAATCGAAGCAACGTAAGGAAGATATGCACATGTTGACACCTACAAATAGACCTCTTAAGTGAGATAGATGAGCTTAGCTCTTCTTTTGATTTTTTTGAGTTTAGTTTTGCTGGTAGAAATGCTAATATGGTAGCTCATGAGTGTGCACGCTATGCTTGTGAGAGTGTTGTAGATGCAGTTTTGGTAGATGTTTATCCAGATTTTCTTGGCCATAGCCTAGAGGCTGATTGTAACAGTGTTATTATGACTTAATAAAGCAGTGTGTTCTCCCAAAAGAGAAAAAGTTGACCTAGCGAACAAGTAAGAAGATAATTGCTTATACTGACGGAAAATTAACTCTGTAGTTAGCATCTAACGTGTATGTTATGGATAAACATAGAACTAGAGTGTTTGAGAGCTTATCGAGAGCTATCTTCGCCTGCTTCCGATAACACGCTCCTCGAGGGTTAAAATCTTGGCCTATTTTGAGAACCGTGCAACGCGTGCCGAAACATATGGTCATTTAAACTCTGAAAATTCACCCAGCCATATGCTAGATATCACTTGGCGAGAGGTCAAACACGACCCAAGCTTTCGTTGCATATACAGTTGTAATATCCTTACCATATCATAATTAATAAATTGGATTGATGGAGATTATCTATATGGCGAGCGAGGTGCCCACGACTTGGGGCGAGCGGATTGGGATGAGATCTCGGATTGGATCTCCAACCCCATTGGAACCCACTAGTCGGGAACTACAAGTCCTTATCATCATCATAATAATGGAAGGATCAGTCGTACTCTATATATACATGGAGATCACATCGATCAGTTGATGAGCATTTCTGTAATTAACTAGTAGTTCGATCGTGAGCCCCATGCGACTTGGCTTTGCTGTGAAGGGATGCAGCATCCTATTTCGTATCATGTTTTGTGTTTGACTTTCTTTTTTGTGGGACACGTTTTGGCTTCCTCATTTAGAAGAAAACAGATTCCTTAGCTGTCGTTTTTCTTTGTTTAGTAGTATACTCATGATACTTTGGTGATTTGCAGGTCCCGCGGTAGTTCAAGGTCGTGTCAATTCTGGCTGGTCACAGATGCGCAAAGCCCACGTTCTCTCATTTTTTTGTGTGTGTCGAGCTACACAGAGATCCTAATAAACTGGTTAGAGCATTTCTAGCGGATGTACTATTAAAGTCTCCTACCGCATAAGTGATTTGCGGTTGCTCTGCCACCTACATGGCTATATAGCATAATTTAAAAAAACATCTGGCGCCACGATTTCTGTGAGCACATAATACAAAAGCATATATGCAGACTGGTATAGAGAAGTAAATAATTGGCTAAAACCCTTGATCTAATTATAGCTCGCAGGGTATCTACGCGGCCTTGATGAAATTTGCCCACTCCTGATCGGCCTCCTGCACAAAAATGACACAATCTGATACTACCTCAGACATGCGAGTTTTTCTTTTCTTTAGCGGCCTTGAATATTAGTTATTCCGTGCTGAAAGTTTGGACGTTGGTAGAAGTGAACATTGCCAACATGTAGAGGTAGTTTTAGGATTTGTTGGAAACTTTAGAATGGCATTTTCCATTTTATTTAAACGAGGTACATGCTTCTAAAAATAAATTTACTTCAGCCTCACCTAAAAAAACGTGTGCCCCAACTTTCCTGAGTTGTTAGCGTGACTAGTTAGCGGTGATATTTATCGGGGCCGTGCTCTTTATCCTAATTCCTAAATGACCCTTTTCTAAACTTGAAATGGAGGTCACACCTATTTTGGTTGGCAAGTTTCTTCAAAATACATGCTGAAAATGACAAACTCATTTGAACATAATCATATCTAATGGAGTGGCCTACGTGTTTTTTTACCTAGTGTGTCCAAAATGCTTGGAAACTAGCCAACACAAGTAACGTGTTCTAGCTGTTTTGGGCCCCAAAAAGGCTAAATCATTTTAGGTTAGCCATCGCAACGGAAACACTAAGGTTTTCGAAGAAATAAAAAGTTGTTTAAAATTTAGGGAGAGCCACATTTAGGTCAAAATAGCCAATCTAAATAGCATGACCTAGCTGATTTAAGACAAGAAACTACTATAGCATGTTTGGTTGGGAGGAGTTGGAGGTAGGGAATGGGAGTTGAAGGTATATGGAGTTTTAATCCACCGATTGTTTGGATGGAATGGGACTTAGCTAGGGAATTGGAGAGGGAATTCACGTGGTAAACTCCCACAAAACTCTTACCTGGGGGAGGGTAGGTAATTGAGATGGGGGATTGGGAATTCACGTTAACTCCCATTCCATTTCCCTTTAATTGCCAAACAAGCTGCTAAGTCATTTCAGTTTAGCCATCATAAACGGCGTGTTATGTGCTTCAGTTAAATCATTCAGTATGACACAACTAAGAAAAAAAATCGAAAAAACATAGTAATTGGTTTAAACTGATATTTAGTTGAAAGAAGTCACCGCTGGGGCTGGTGCAGCTACCAGCTCACTGTGCACGTGCCGGTCGCAGTCTGGGGTCGGGCCTATCCAGTGACACAAATTATTGGGACACGCATGTGGCCGTGTACGCCCGATCGGCGCTGCGGCAACCGGCGACCGATCCCGTTGGGCCGCGCGCGTACAATACATGCACCACGTACTCTGCGGCTTGTCGCTGCATCGAACGGGCGGGCGCGCGAGCTAGCCGCCGCGGCTGTGTGTTGCGTTCGTTTCCAGGCACAGCAAAAGGCGTCGAAACAAGGAGGGTCGGCACTGTCACACCACTGCTTCTCGAGTCTGGGCCCTGAATGTTGCGTGGATAGTGTTTAATCTGCGTACATCATGTTGATCTTGAGTGTGGACCTGATGCATGGTTTGTGTGGACCTGACGCCCTATTTTGCTTGATGCATACATTTTCTTCCGAAAATAGAAGAAGATGGATACACAAACCAGGCACACCAGATCTGTTGCTGCGAAACAAGCCAGGGCGCACGCAGCTAGCGCCGCGAAAACCGTGAGACGGCATGTGCAATCTAAAATGTCTGAACGTGTGAAGATCGTCAGCACGCACGAGCCGTGGATCGATCCAGAAACAAGTGCCATGTATGTATGTATGTCAGGGTAGTTTGCTTGGTTTGTCGAAATCATCTGTTCTGCCGAAACATGCCAAATCAGATGACTCAGCGTGCCTTGGCGGCGGCAGTTCACCGCATTTCCGGCAGCCCGGCCGGACTTGCTCCGGCTCCGGCCCTCCCCCGGGCTACACCGCCCCCGGGAAACGCCTCCTCCTTGCGATGAGTCAGGAGGCTTCCAATCATGCGTACGGTGAAACGGACCATTCCGATGCCTCGTCCTCGTGCGGCGACGCTGACCTGTCTCGCCTCGCTCTCGTAGCCCGGCGCGATGTTGGCCAGCCCGGCCAGCCATCGCCACAAGTTGATCCCGTACGTCGCTCTCCTTGGCTTCTTCCTCCCTGCTCGGAGTACATCAGTACATGGCATTGGCCGCCCAAGTATCTCCGACTCTCCTTCTCGTCTGAGTAGACAGGAGTAGAGTGCTACCGGCGAGATCTGGCTGGCCACAACCTTACAAGGACAGCGGGGCCACCCAGCCAATGGCGACGGTCCGGTCCTCATCTCGTGGTTTACGCCCCCGTTTTTTTATTTTGCTGTTGCACACCCTCGGAGACTTATGCGGGCATTGACACTGCCCACCCAAGCTCGAGCTCATCTCCGCCGCATGCACCACCCACCGGCACGTGCATGCACGATACATTTCCATGCCAACTAGGTAAAACATAAATCACGGTCCTCCTACCGGCCATGTTTATCCCGACAGAAGCTTCCGGAGAAACAAACAGTCAGGGCTCAGGACGTACAAGTCCGACAAAACGAAACGATACACCTGTCTAGCGTCGTCGTGTCCTTCGTCCTTGCGCCGCGCCGCGGCCGCGGCCGCGCGGACGCACTTTTCTGTGGTCCAGCTAGCGGCTCGTGGGGCTCGTTGCGTAGCCCGGTCCATTTTAGCAGCTCGACACATTTTTAGTTGGTGTACACACGCCTGCTCCACACGCTAGCGTGTGATCGCTACGCGCGCGCTAGATTTCGCCCATGAATTTGTCACATGTTTTTCCTCCCTTGCTCACTATCGGGTCCCAACGAATGAATTTCAAATGGTTTCCTAACGTAAAGGGCTGATGACTTATTTGTTTATCCTTTTTTTTGCTGGTAAAGGATCTTATCAAGAAGACAGGGTTACAAGCATCTCACAATCCAACTCGCGAAGAACTACATCATGTCCAAACATCGTACTCCATCCATCTCAAAGAATAAGGCGCCCGCTATTTTTCGTGTTTTCTGTGTGACCAAGATTTACTTTAAATATATAAAAATCTTTGTATAAAATTAGCAAAAGCGATTTTCAATATGAATCCAACGATACTATTTGTCTGAGAAACACAGTACAAACGCATGCGCTCACATACGCACGCATACACTCACCCCTATAAACGCACACACGCACACCCTACCCCTATGAGCACCTCCGGAAGACTGAGCCGGCGGATTGGATCTTGAAATTGACGAAGTCACCACAAGCGCCTCGCTGTCGACGGGAATGTCGCTTCGTACTAAATAAATATTCCGCTTTTATGAGACACACAGATGTCAAACCTGATGTTTGAACTCTGGTGGGTTGGGGTACAACCACCCTCCTAACCACCCAACCTCGGGTACTAATTATATATAATATATTCATAATTTTGTTGCTCAATTTTTGTGATCAAAATTCATATTAAAATATGTGTACGTCTTATTCGTTAAAATGGAGGTAGTATTATTTGTATATCCATTTGACACACTACAAATTTGCAATGAGTGTCCACGTTCACATGGCATGGATCTCTTTTGGTCACCTATGGTGAATGCTTTAGACTGCTCATATTGGGAGTAACATCACATCTCAAGGCATTTTGGTGACATGGCATGTTAATAAATGAAGAAAGAGATTGAGGTGGTAACTAGCTATATCACCATAATATCACACACCTCAAGGCAAGATTAGTCTACAACATAATAAATAATATAATGCATGACATCACATATAAGTTACTACCCACTATATGAAGGTAGTAACCTAGAGTAGTAACATGGCATATGTTAATAGTCTAAGTTACTCCCCACTATGACCAGCCTTAGCCCCAAAAGGTTAGGATCAATTTAACTCTCGATTCCATGGACCCAACATAGTCGCATGATCTGTTGGAGATAGTGCTCTAGAGGCAAATAATAATAAGTATTTATCATTTATATCTTAAATGTTCGTGAAAGTTTCTTGCCATGCTATAACTGTATTAAGCGCAAACATTAATACATGTGTGGTATTGTAAACGAACATGGGTACCTGGCAAAGTACACATGTACGAGCTAGCTTATTGTGGTCAATCGTTGATCAACGTTTTCCCGTCATGGACACCAACGTCACTCACAATGGGGATATGGTGGACATACCCAATATATAAGTATCGTAATGCGATCAAAGTCGTGTTAAGTTCAATGTTACGATGTTTATGAAAGTGTAGTAATCTAATCATTAAACCGTGAGATCATATTAGAATCAATATCACCGGCGACTGCTTTGACATCATCAATCGCTACTACGTAACATGGTTCATAAAGTGTTGCTCGGTATTTCAATGGGATGGGTTGAGGCATATGTATCAATAGCGGGATTTGTTCATCCGCGTGACGGAGAGATACATAGGGCCCACTCGGTGAGATTACATCCGCGTGACTAGGTCATGGGAATGGAATCGCACAGAACAAGTTGAATAAGCCTTGTCGGTAACGAGATCGAACTATGTATAACGATACCGATGATCATGTCTCCAACAAGTGCCGGTATCGAGGAACAAAGGGAATATGACTCAACGTAATGGTTCAAACAACAATCATATTTTCCTGGAATACATAGGGATCATTATGGTTCTCCAGACCCCCGCATGATCATTGATCGGAGAGCCATCTCGATCATGTCAACATTATTCCTGGATCGTAGGTTAACACACTTAAGGGTTCAACAAAACAAAAGATAGTTTTGGATTCATCAGAATTGAGAGGGAAAGCCGAAAAAGTGTTTCGGGGTTATCCGAAGGGTGTTCGGAGAAGTCCGAGAGGTATCCCGAAGTATTAGCAATTAAGAGATATGTCTAATATGTTAATTATATGAATTAATATATAAAACTATATTCAATATATTAAAAAGGCCTCCTTACCTTGATTGGGTCCCATATTACAAAAGGGCCCATGGGGGAAGGGCGCGCGGTAGCCCTAGGGCTGGCCGGCGGCCATCCCACCTCTCCATCCTATTTTTTTCCACATTGCCTAGCAAAGTGCCCACGTCCCCCCTTTCCCCCTATATAAAGAGGCCAGGTGGAGGGATATAAATATACAATAAATTAGGAAAATCCCTCTCTCTAGTTTTCTTCTCCGCGTGGTTCCTCGAAGAACTGCGCGCGGAGGGAGATAACTCCACCTAGTACACAGCAGCGCTGCGGGGATCCGTGTCCAGGAAATCTACTTCTGCAAATTCGCTGGAATGGAGCTGGGAGCCTCGTTGAGCATCTTACGTGTGCGAAACTACGAGTTGTTGCACCTGCGGCACTTAACATCGTTGGAGAGGACCATGATACGTCTCAAACATATCTATAATTTTTGATGCTCCATGATTGTTTTACATCAATTCATATATGTTTTTCTTACACTTTGTTGCACTTTTACATGATTTCCGGCACTAAACTATTAACAAGATGCGACAGTGCCAGTTCCTTGTTTTCTGCTGTTTTTGTATTTCAGAAAAGTTATACAAGAAATATTATCGGAATTGGACGAAACAAAAGCCGAAGACAATATTTTACCGAAACGAATACGAAGTCCAGAGGGGGGGTCGAAGAGGCGCCACAGGGCGGCCAGACCACCCCATGGCGCGGCCTAGGACTAGCCCGCGCTTAGGGGGGTCTGGGCCCACCAGGCACCCCACCGACCTAAATCCTCCGCCTATTTATATATCTTCTCGGGAAAACCCTGGATACCCGAGCCTCCATCCACAAAAAGTTCCATCGCGGCGGCCATCGCAGAACCCATCTCGGGGGGTTCTGAAGCTCTTCCCGGCACCCTGCCGGAGGGGAAAATCATCGCCGGAGGCATCTACATCGCCATGCCTGCCTCTAAAGTGACGCGTGAGTAGTTCATCCCTGGACTATGGATCCATAGCAGTAGCTAGATGGTTGTCTTCTCCACTTTGTGCTTCATATATCGGTCATGTGAGCTTCCCTACATGATCAAGATCATCTTTATGTAATCCTATATGTTTGGTTTGCTGGAATCCGATGAATATTGTGTACTATATTGAGATTGATTATATACTCATGTCATATGTTATTAGTGATATTGCATGCTCTCCATTGCTAGTAGAAACTCTGGTTAAGTGGACACTTGTGACTCCAAGAGGTGGTATTTATGCTCGATAATAGGTTCATGCCTTTAGTTTTCTGGGAGAGTGACTTTATAACTTCTAAGATTGTAGATATGTTGTTGCTACTAGGGACAAAACAACAATGTTTTATCTGAGGGTAATTCTATTGTTTACTTTACACACATTGCTTAATGCGATAGTCTGTTACTTGCAACTTTATACTGGAAGGGATGTGGACGCTAACCTGAAGGTGGATTATCAGTCATAGACGCAGTTGGACTACGGTCTATGTATTATGTTGTAATGCTCAGATCAAATCTCATAGTAATCATCTTATCATGTATTGATCGATATTCTTTCAATTTCCCAGCTGTAATTCGTTCACCCAACATGCTATTTCTTTATGGAGAGACACCTCTAGTGACCTGTGGACCCCGGTCCTATTTCCTTTACTGATAAATTCAACTGCAATCTCGTTTTATTTACTTTCTGCAAAAATCACCTTCCATTTGATACGTCTAATCCTTTGTGTTCAGCAAACCGATGAGATTGACAATCTCACTGTAAGTTGGGGCAAAGTTCTTTGGTTGTGTTGTGTGCAGGTTCCACGTTGTTGCTGACGCCGGTAGTGTGCCGTGCCACTAGTCAGCCAGCAAAACCTTAGAAGTCACGCATTTCTCCTACTGGTTGATTAAACCTTGGTTTTGTACTGAGGAAAAACTTGCTGCTGTACTCATCACACCTTCCTCTTGGGGTTCCCCAACAGTGTGAAGTCGGCATAACGATAAGCACCATCAAGAATTTCTCTGGCGCCGTTGCCGGGGAGAAAGAGGATTTCTGCAAGGGGAGTCTCTCATCTCCAATCTTTTTTACTTTGTTATAGATTTCTTACTTTACTTTATTTTGTTGTGTTTGCTTTATTATATTAAAAAAACAAAAAATAGTTTACTTTTATAGTTGTCTTTATATCAAAAACACAAAAAAATTAGTTTCTATTATAGCTGTTATTTCTGTTGCTTAGTTTTAATTTTGCTAAAATGGGTTCCGCTGAAAATACTAAGTTGTGTGACTTTATTAGCACCAACAATAATGATTTTATTTGTACACCTATTGCTCCACCAGCTCCCGAAGCATCCTTCTATGAAATTAAACCTGCTTTATTAAATCTGGTTATGAAAGAGCAATTTTCTGGTGTTAGTAATGACGATGCCACTTCTCACCTTAATAACTTTGTTCAACTTTGTGAGATGCAAAAATATAAGGATATAGATAGTGATATTATAAAACTAAAATTGTTTCGTTTCTCTTTGAGAGGTAGAGCTAAAGATTGGTTGTATCTTTGCCTAAAAATAGTATTGATTCTTGGGTTAAATGCAAAGATGCTTTTATTGAAAAATATTATCCTCTTGCTAAGATTTTATCTTTGAGAAGTGACATAATGAAATTTACACAATTTGATAATGAACATGTTGCTCAATCTTGGGAAAGAATAAAATCTTTGGTAAATAATTCTCCCACTCATGGACTGACTAATTGGATGATCATCCAAACTTTTTATGCAGGACTAAATTTTCTTCAAGAAATCTCCTGGATTCAGCTGCTGGAGGTACCTTTATGTCCATTACTTGCTGCAACAAAATTACTTGATGACATGATGATAAATTATTCTGAATGGCATACCGAGAGAGGTCCACAAGGTAAGAAGATAAATTCTATCGAAGAACCCTCCTCTTTGATCAGTGATAAAATTGATACTATTATGTCTATGCTTGTTAATGGTATAGCACATGTTGATCCAAATAATGTTTCGCTAGCTTCTTTGGTTGCTCAAGAAGAGCATGTTGATGTGAATTTCATTAAGAACAACAATTTCAACAACAATGCTTATAGGAATAATTTTGAAAGCAACAATTATATGCCATATCCTTCTAGTAGTGGCAATGGTTATTATGGTAGATCGATGCCTAGTGAGGAAAAGATTTTAGAAGTTGAAAAAGCCACTAAGAACTTTATGCAAATGCAATATGAGAAAAATAAAGTATTTAATAAAACCATGGAAGAACTATCTGGTATGTTGAAAAATATTAGTCATCAACTTGAGAATTTAAATAGGGAAATTTCTGGTTTGCAAGTCAAAATTTCAAATGTTGAAACTAGTATTTCCTCTTTGTCAGAAGCACAAACTTCTTTGATTAATAAAATGGCTGCTAAACCTATAACTATGGATGAAAATCCCTTTGCTACTACAAATGCCATTCAAGTTAGAATTAATGAAAATGTTAGGATATTGGCGGAATTGCATGCTAGGTGGGAAAGAGAAGATGAACTTGCTAGAAATAATAATTTGACTAAAGTTTATACCATCACCACCACCAGTAGTAATGAAGTTTCAAATGCTAGCCACTATCCTACTATTAATGGTAAAGTAAATGGTGAAGGAAAAGTCCCCGCCCTTTCTACAAAATTGTCTGAAATCACTGAAACTGCTCCTGATAAGTGTGCTGAAATTTTTCGGACTACGGGAGACAAGATTCCTTTTACCTTTGATAATAATGAGTTTGATTTTGATGATTGCAATATCTCTGAAGTAATTAAGTTCTTACAAAATATTGCTTGAAGTCCTAATGCTAGTGCTATAAATATGGCTTTTACAAAGCACATTACAAATGCTCTTATGCAAATAAGAGAGGAAAAATTAAAACGCGAAGCCTCTATTCCTAAAAAGTTAGAAGATGGCTGGGAGCCCATCATTAAAATGAAAATAGATGGTTTTGATTGCAATGCTTTATGTGATCTTGGAGCAAGTATTTCTGTTATGCCTAGAAAAATCTATGATATGCTTGAATTGTCACCGTTGGAAAAATCTTATTTGGATGTTTATCTTGTTGATATTACTGCAAAAAAATCTTTGGGGAAAGTTGATAATGTTCTTATTATGGTTCACAATAACCTGTTCTCCATTGATTTTGTTGTTTCGGATATTGAATGCAATGCTTATTGTCCAATTATTTTGGAAAGACCGTTTCTTAGAACTGTTGGTGTTGCTATTGATATGAGAGATGGGATTATTAAATATCAATTCCCACTCAAGAAAGGTATGGAACACTTCCCTACAAACAGAAATAATTCATCTTATAACTCTATTATTAGAACATATTATGATGTTGATGCTTCTTCACTTGATAATACTTGATGTTCGCATTTTTACTGCGCCTAGCTGAAAGACGTTAAAGAACAACGTTTATGGGAGATAACGCATGTTTTATTTACAGTAATTTTTCTTTTTTTCATTCTTGGAAATTATTACTACTGTAATGACCTATCCTTATCATTTTTATTTCGTTTTTGTGCCAAGAATAGCCTCTAATAGGAAGAAAGTAATGTTTGAGAAAGTTGCTGTCCTGAAAACACATTGTGTGCTGTTACCATAAAATTAGCCTGAGCAGAATTTTGAGCTATAATTTTTTATGCATATGCCTCAGGTTATTATCTAAATTTATTATCTAAATTTATTATCTAAATTTCTGCACTATTTGCATTTGCTTCTTAAATCTCTTCCTTTTTGAGTTTTTTTATCAAAGAGCTTTTTGAAAGGTTGCTATAATAGATTATGCTTTAATATATGTTTATTATATGTTAGTACTGAACACAAGTGGATTTGTTTATTTTGATTGTACTAATGCTGCTAATGAACAATTGTGTGAAATTTTTGTATGAAGGAAGTTTTCAAGTGTAGGGAAAGAAGAATGATGTGATGAGATGAAGAATGGACAAAAGATCAAGCTTGGGGATGCCCCTGCAACCCAAGACATATTCAAGAGGTACAAGCGTCAAAGCTTGGGGATGCCTTGGGCATCCCTGATAGGATTCAGAACATAGAAAACAAAAAGTTTCCTACCGCAAGAACGAATAACAAGCCAAGATCCAATCTAGAAGATGGTAGTGATGTCTACGGGAGCTTCTATTCTTGTAGACAGTGTTGGGCCTCCAAGAGCAGAGGTTTGTAGAACAGCAGCAAGTTTCCCTTAAGTGGATCACCCAAGGTTTATCGATCTCGGGGAGGAAGAGGTCAAAGATATCCCTCTCAAGCAACCCTGCAACCACAAAGCAAGAAGTCTCTTGTGTCCCCAACACACCTAATACACTTGTCGGATGTAAAGGTGCACTAGTTCGGCGAAGAGATAGTGAGATGCAAGTAATATGGATGAGTATGAGTGGTAATAGCAATCTGAATAAAATATGGCAGCGAGTAAACATGCAACAAAACAGTAAACAAACGGAGATTCGATGCTTGGAAGCAAGGCCTAGGGATCCCGCTTTCACTAGTGGACACTCTCAACAATGATCACATAATAGGACTACTCTACACCCTCTTGTTGGATGATGAACACCACTAAGCGTGTAGGATTACACGAATCCTCAATGCCGGAGTTAACAAGCTCCACGAGTATTCGATATTCATGTTTAAATAACCTTAGAGTGCAAGATAGATCAACACAATCACACCAAGAACTAACATAGCATGCACCACTGTCACCATCACACTATGAAGGAGGCATAGATCACATCAATACTTATCATAGCAATAGTTAACTTCATAATCTACAAGAGATTACAATCATAACCCACGCCAAGTACTACACGATGCACACACTTGTCACCATTACACCGTGCAGGAGGAATAGACTACTTTAATAACATCACTAGAGTAGCACATAGATGATATTCAACTAGATCACATAAAGAGAGAGATGAACCACATAGCTACGGCGGAGCCCTCAGCTCAGGGGTGAATTACTCCCTCCTCATCATGGAGACAGCGATGGCGGTGAAGATGGCGGTGGAGACGGCGGTGGAGATGACTCCGGGGGCAATTCCCCGTCCCGACGAGGTGCGGAACGGAGACTTCGTCCCCCGAGAGTTTCGCGATGTGGCGGCGCCCACGGAGTCTTTCCGGAGTTTCGTCAAGAGGTGTCGAAGTTTTAGGTCACGACGGCTTAAATAGGCGAAGAGTCGGAGTCGGAAGAGTCCCGAGGGGCCCACACAATAGGGTGGGGTGACCACCCTCCGGGCCGCGCCGGCCTATGGGGAGGAGGCCCCGGGCCTCCCCCGGCTTGCCCTTCGGCTCCGTGAGTCTTCCGGCGAAATAGAATTTCTGTAATTTTTCCGGATTTTTCCGAGCACTTTGGTTTTTGGGCCTTTTCCGCAATAAACGGACATAATAAACAGAAACTGGCACTGTTGCATCTTGTTAATAGGTTAGTCCAATAAATGCCATAATATGATATAAAGTGCAAGCAAAACATGTAGGTATTGTCATAAAACAAGCATGGAACATCAGAAATTATAGATACGTTGGAGACGTATCAGGTAGCAACGAGAAGATCATGAGACTAACCCTCGAAGATTTTCAAAGCCTACGAGATTAGATCTTGTTGTTGATGTAGTCGATCATTTGCCGCTTTCAAAAGTGCGTAGAAGATCTTGACGGTGCTACAGTCGGGCAGCACCTCCGTACTCGGTCACACGTACGGTGTTGATGACGACGTCCTTCTCCCCGTTCCAGCGGGCAGCGGAAGTAGTAGATCCTCCTCGGAATCCCGACAGCACGACGGTGTGGTGGCGGTGGTGATGGATATCTCCGGCATGGCTTCGCCTAAGCGCTACAGGAGAGAGGTGGAGGAGGGAGTGGTGCTAGGGTTTGGGAGAGAGGGAAGGGTGCGGCCAAGGGCAGCCTTGATGTAGCCGGCCAGCCCCCTCTCCTCCTCTTTATATAGGTGGAACACCCAAGGGTTTGCCCAAAGATGTGAATAAGACCCCTATTCAAAAACTGCCATATGGACGAAACCTAGGGGGACAGGGACTCTCCCCTTCCCCCCTTGTTGGCCGGCCAAGGAGGTGGAGTCCACCATGGACTCCACCCTCCCACTTGGTTGGCTGGTTGGGGTTGGTGGAGTCCAACCGGGACTCCACCTTCCATGGTGATTTCTTTCGGAAGGTTCTAGAACATTCTAGCGCCTTCCATAAATGCACTGGATCATTTCCAAACTTGAAAAGTGACTTCCTATATATGAATCTTATTCTCCGGACCATTCCGGACCTCCTCGTGATGTCCTAGATGCCATCCGAGACTCCAAACAAAATTCGAACTCCATTCCATATTCCATATCTACTTAAAACGACATCAAACCTTAAGTGTGTCACCCTACGGTTCACAAACTATGGAGACATGGTCGAGACTCCTCCCTGACCAATAACCAATAGCGGGATCTAGAGATCCATAATGGCTCCCACATATTCAACGATAACTTAGTGATCGATAGAACCATTTACATACGATATCGATTCCCTTTGTCTCGCGATATTTTACTTGTCTGAGGTTTGATCATCGGTATCTCCATACCTTGTTCAACCTCGTCTCTGACAAGTACTCTTTACTCGTACCATGGCATGTCATCTCTCTGACAAGTCACATGCTTGCAAGCTAATCAGACGATATTCCACCGAGAGGGCCCAGAGTATATCTATCCGTCATCGGGATGGACAAATCCCACTCTTGATCCATATGCCTCAACTCACACTTTCCGTATACTTAATCCCACCTTTATAACCACCCATTTACGCAGTGGCATTTGATGTAATCAAAGTACCCTTCCGGTATAAGTGATTTACATGATCTCATGGTCGAAGGACTAGGTAACTATGTTTCGAAAGCTTATAGCAAATTGAACTTAATGACGTGATCTGATGCTACGCTTATTTGGGTGTGTCCATTATATCATTCATCTAATGATATAACCTTGTTATTAATAACATCCAATGTTCATGATCACGAAACTATGATCATCTATTAATCAACGAGCTAGTTATACAAGAGGCTTACTAGGGACTCCTTGTTGTTTACATAACACACATGTATCAATGTTTCGGTTAATACAATTATAGCATGGTATGCAAACATTTATCATAAACACAAAGATATATTATAATAACCACTTTATTATTGCTTCTTGGGCATATCTCCAACAGTCTCCCACTTGCACTAGAGTCAATAATCTAGTTTACATTTGTAAAGATATAACACCTTGGCCTTATGGTGCTTATCATGTTTTGCTCACGGGAGAGGTTTCAGTCAACGGATCTGACACGCTCAGAAATGTATGTATTTTGCAATTCATTTGCATCTCAACGCATCACTCATTTTCCAAATGAGTCGGCATTAATCTTATATGTTCGGTCTTCTGGTGGAAACTTAATTCCGCGGTCTGAAATATGTCACTAATATTGTCACACACAATATAGCTTCAAAGTTCTGACACTATCGGAACTACACCAAGTTCTCAAAGAACTTCTTGACTTAACATCCTCAGTCATTGTCAAAACAATGACATACTCTGCCTTCGTTTGTAGAATCCATCACAATATTTAGAACTCATCTAAATCTAGCATAGACTTCTTCTAGCTCATTGTACTACCTTTTAAACAACACTTAGCCTAATTGAGATTTGAAATTCATTTTTATATGTGACCAAACTAATATCGGTGCAACACCTTACAGCGATTTGTTTGTCATTAACCCATACAAAAACTATATTTATATCCTTGGTTCTTCTAAAGTACTCAAGGATATTCTTACTGTCGTCCAATGATCATCACATGAATCATTCTGGTATATGCTCATAACACTTTAGCACAGGACATCTGATTTTGTACATATTATTCGTGATCTAAAATCACTCATGTGTTTTTACTCATCGAGTGTCAAATACACTCAAGTCTTGTTAAACCTTCACATGAAAAGAACACCTTCTTAATATTTTTATATTGAAATACTTCAATATTCATTCTATGTAATTTAACTTAAACTTATTACGTGTTTCCTATCTTCATAGATCTTGACACTAAATATGTTTCAGTTCATATCCTTTCATTGAATTTAATTCTCAATGAAACCTTTTTAATCAAGTATATAATTACATCATTTATGACCAACTATATGTCATCTACATAAAGTATTATAAATATGTCTCAGTGCTCCCACTTAATTTCTTGCAAATGCAAGCTTCTTCATCGTTTCTGATGAAATCAAAAACTCTTTGACTATTTAATCCGGTGAAGATTCCAACTCCGCGATACTCACTTCATCCAATTGAAGTTCGTATACCTATCTAGTATTCCATGGACCAGGAAAAAACTCTTGGTTGTATCATGTATACACCTTTAATACACACTTCTATTAAGTAATGTATTTTTCCATCCTACTAGCATATCTCATAAAAGAATATGTAGCGATTACTAGAATAATCCACATAGACTATAAGCATTGCTACGGAAGATCTAATCTTATCGTAGTCAACTCTTTGAACTTTGTCGTAAACAAATTTTCGACAAGTCAAGCTTCTTCAAGGATATTCCATCCAAGTCCATCAATTTTATAGATCCATTTACTTTCAAAAAGTATTCACCTATCTTGGATTTCATGGCACATAGCCATTTTAACGGAGTCAGGGTGAAAGTTCAGAGATGGTAAACTTAGAGGGGGGAGTGAATAGGTTTCTACAGATTTTAATTCTTTCTTTGCAATATTAGGCTTTGCGGAATATAAAGATGAGCCTAATGCAAACTAGGTGAAACAACCTATATGAGGATACAAGTAACTCAAGCACGAAGGCTCTCACATGCAGTTATATCACAAGTAAGGAGTTCGGTTAGAGATAACCGATAGCACGCGGAGACGAGGATGTATTCCCGTGTTCCCTTCCTTTGCAAGAAGGTACGTCACGTTTGGAGGGGTGTAGGTCCCAAGAAGGATTCCCCATGCCACGAAGGCTCACCCTATTCTCCGGAGCCTATCCCACGAAGGAATAGCTCTCTCACTTGTGGTAGACTTTGAGGTAGCCTCCAAACCTTCACAATCTTGTCAGGACCAAATCCACAGCCCGGATGCTTCCGGACCACTCTTGCCCACCTAGGGTTTCCAAGGAACCCTAGAGAGCAAGCTTCTTGATGAATACAAGGGGGAATGAGATTTGGCTTGGTAGAACAGTAGATCGGGTCCTCCTCTATCGTTTCCCCGGAGGGATTTGAGTTTGGGTGGAGGAGGAGGGAGATCTGAGGCTTTAAGTGTTTCTAGCAATGGAGTATGAGAGAGAGAGCTCAAGAACAGCTTATAGTGTAATGCCTACCCCTTCAGAGGTAGGAGAAGGGGTATATATAGTGTCACTTGAAATATGGTCGTTGTCAACTTGCCAACTCAGCTTTCTCCCGAGAATCCCGGTCAACCGGACCACAGACCGGAGCGTCCGGTGCAGGGCTCGGTTTGACCGGGCTAGGGACCGGACCCGCCGGTCCAAACCGGGCGGCAGACCGGACCCAGACCGGATCCTTGAAGTGTCGTGCAGTACTCCCTTCGGTTGGCATCAGCGCCAAGCTCGGTTGGCGCCGGGGCGCCCGGTCGAGCGTCCGGTCCGACCGGGCCAGGGACCGGAGCAGCCGGTCCAAACCGAGCGGAAGACCGGACCCCGACCGGGGGCAACTCCATGTCTTCCAGTACGTCTCCCGGAAGGCATCAGCGCAGGGGCCGGTTGGCGCCGGAGCGCCCGGCCGTGCGCCCGATCGACCAGGCGGCAGACCGGAACCGGCCGGCGCGCGGGCCAGTCCATCCGGGCCTCTGACCGGCTGGATGTTGTAGACCCCTTTTTTGATTGTTGTCGAAGTGGGGGGTCTCCTTTAGCCTTCTTGTTCCTTTGATACACCATTTATGCCTCCTTGGCCAGTACCTGGGATTATCCTTTCAAACATGTATTAGGCCAAATACTCTAGCACGGTGTCATTGTTACCAAAATAATGGATAAGGGTAAAATACCCTTACAATCTCCCCCTTTTTGGTATACGATGACAAACCCGAGCTAGAGTCACATATAGATATTATGATAAGCTCTAAACCTTGATTCCATATAAGATATTACGACAGCTCCCCCATAATGTGTGCACTTGGAGAATTTGCGTTTGAATGCAAAGTGCACCATTTGTGGAATATGAGAAGCTCCCCCAATATCTTTAGGAAACAAGCATGGTATGGACATGTATATCAAGATATATAAGCATAAAGCATGATCATCCTAATAGAGTGATTAAGCATACAAATAGTCATCCATACACGAATTATTCAAAGTAGCAAATGGTTCTTGAGAAATCAAAGCAAATAAGCACAAGCCATATAAGAAGCAAATAAAGCAACAACCATGGCTTGTGACAACCAAAGAACCCCGTGGTCCTAGAATCTACTCTCTTCTCCCCCTTTGGCATCAGAACACCAAAAAGGCGAAGAAAAGAGGAGAGATGCTAGCGCTCCCATTAGTAGAACTCATGCCCAGGGGAATATGAGCCCTCACCATCATCATCCTCATCCTCATCACTTTCATGCTCTTCAGCATCATCATCAGCATCAGCAGGGGCACGAGCAGTCCTAGGAGGAAGACCACCATGAGCATACATGGAGAGGTCGAAGTTCTGGAACATCTCATCAGTAATGGGAGGCATCTCCCAAGCAGGTGCAACCACAGGCTCCATCTCAGGTCCAGAAGGGGGAACAGGGGCATTGCAGCCATGAACTCATTCTGTCGCCTCCGGGTCTCCTGGTTCAAAGCAAGATTTTGATTGCACATTTGCCACAAGCTGGAGAAGAAGCGAGAGGCACCGCGCTTGGGGCGCCTAGAGTAGCTGGAGCTAGCTGCATGATCATGTCGTTCCTTGGAACGGCGCTCAGAGGGCATCATGTCAGGGACTTCCGGACGATTGTCCTGAGTGGGGAACTTGAATGGTTCCATCTTAATTCTTTGATCTAGCGTGCTGTTGGGAGGAGGTACCATCTTGTTGATGAGCCGCTGAACGTACTGAGCATAGTTGGGAGTCATGCGGCCCAGAACAAAACACTTCAGTTCACAGTAAAGGAGATCACATCCATCAATTTGCCTTATGTTGTCAGGATGGCAATAGTACATCAGATTCAGGTGGTAGTTCCTGACTTCACTGGAGTCGCCTGACTTGCTGATGAGACTCTCACGGAACATCTTGGCAAGTACAAGATAGGATTAATACATCCCAGAGATAGTGGGAGGACCAGCTGTAGGGTTCGAGGGATAGCAAAAGGAAATGTCACCTTTAACGAGCCTAGGCCGAGAATGAATCCTGAACCCATGAGCACGGCCACCACCAAAACCCAAGGCCTCACAGAACTGAGTATAGGTGCATGAGTACTTCTCTTTGCCAGTCATCCAAGTCATAGTGCGATCATCATCATTATGGAAGAATACGGTGCAATGGAATTGACGGACAAGAAGGGGACAATAGGTGCCTTCTCTTTGGTCATCATCGGCTTCAGGCACACAAGATCATACAGTCCCAAACTTCTCAAGGTATCAACCACAAAGCGGTACTTGGTGGCTTCATACAAGGCAAGCTCTTCCGTGTTGATGGCCTTGGGCATCACAATAGCACCATTCTTCATACACTCTCTAGTGTTGTAGAAATCTTCCCATAGGCTTGCTTGAGTCTTGGTCCAGAAGAACCTGTCCCCACCTGTGTAAGTCCGTTGCACAAAGCGATACGGATTTTCCTCCCTCACACTTTTCCAATCACCAAGATGTGTTGCGCCCACATTGTAGTCTGGCACTATTACATCATCATCTTGGGCTGCGTGTTTGTCTTTCCTCTTAGTGACAACTGTCTTGCTTGTTCCCTGAGTGGAGCTGCCAGTGCCAGTAGTCTGAGGTGCTTTAGAAGGCACGCGGCCGCTAGAACGGCGTCCTGGAGGCACCGTAGGCCTCCCTCTCTTGGCAAGATTGCCACGGTCTTCACCACTCCAATCATCTGTGAATGAGCAAATAGAGCGAGGATAGAAGTGGGGTAAGTGTACATGTCATCGGTAAATAGGGAAGCCAAAAAGCATAGTATATATTCAAGTGTTTTGACGGAGTTGTGCGAAAACTGGGCGACCCGGCGTATGGTCCGGTCAAACCGGACGAGAGACCGGGCTGTCCGGTTTCCCATCCGGTCGACCAGGCCACGCGCCGGACCGGCCGGTTGAGCGGCCGGTGGACCGGGCCAGAGACCGGGTACTGTCGAATTGTGAGATGTTGCCCAGAAATTCCACCACAAAATCATGCAAAAACTCTTAAACTTGAACATAGACTATAGAAATAGAGTGGAATAGGTGCATAGTGGTGTGAGACACTCTAATGGCATGAGGACTTACAAACCCTAACCCTAACCCTAGGTTTCTCAACTTTTCCCCAAGAAAAATGCAATGTGTGAGGAGGACTTAGAGAAAGAGGGAAAGGGAGAACAATTTACCCGAAGACATGGTCCTCCTTGCTCAAGGGAACAAGAAGAACACCTAGGTAGGGCTTGAGAGCCAAATCCCCAAGATCTCCCAAAGTAGCCTGAGAGGGACAAAATCCCTTGGTGAAGATGATGCAAGGGTCCCGATCTATGATTTGGTGAAGTTTGAGAGGTTTCTAGTGGTGGGAAGGCCCTAGGAAGAGGTGGGGATGAATTGGGCGGCGGCAATGGTGTGTATGGTGGAAGGGGGAAGTGAGGAAGAAGATCCCCCAAGGGGTAACCTCCTCCCACTTAACCAGCCGCATGGCCGGTTTGCCGCCCGGTTGACCCGGCCAGGCGCCGGCTGGTCCAGCGTAGAGGCCGGTCCAACCGGGCCAGAGACCGGCCAGAGTTATTCTGCCCAGTTTTGTCTTGTTTTGCCTCGCTTTGCCCCTAATCTTTGGGTAAATGTGTATGAATGCTCAGATGATGAGATGTACATATAGATAGATAGACGATGATGAGATGAGCATAGACATGGGGCTGGAAACACAAAGTTCTCTAGGCATACCCATTGGAGTGAACTCCAAACAAGATGTAAATAGCAACAATGGGCATGATTCGAAATATATATCAAGAATCATAAGTCATTTTGAAGTGATTTTTGCAATAAGATCATTTAGCCTTATATAGTCAAATCAAGTTGCAATTGAGGCTTAATGAGGGGCGGGGGAATACTCCCCCTATGTCAAAGCGCACATGTCATGAGACCTCGAAGAGACATGCTTGGGTCGATATAATGACATTGGGTCTATTTATGTTGCACACATACGTATGCATCATACCAAGACATGGTAAGATGACTATCCCCATATGTGTTGTGCCTCTAAGCTAGATAGTAAGATAAATGCAAGAATATAGTGCAAGAAGTTATTCAATCTAAGTTTTTAGGATCAAGAATACCAAGTTCTCCTCTCAAGTTAACAAACCGGGCTTCATCCAAAGGCTTAGTGAAAATATCCGCCAATTGGTATGTTGTCCCCACATGAGTGAGATCAAAGTCCTTATTGGCAACATGGTCACGTAGGAAGTGATGGCGAATGTCAATATGTTTGGTGTGACAATGTTGAACCGGGTTATTGGCGATCTTTATTGCACTTTCATTGTCACAAAGAAGAGGCACCGTACCAAGAGACACACCATAGTCTTTCAAGGTTTGCTTCATCCATAACAATTGAGTGCAACAAGATGCCGCGGATATATATTCGGCTTCGGCGGTGGATAAAGCGGTGGAGTTTTGTTTCTTGGATGACCAACTCACCAATGACCGGCCAATAAATTGGCAAGCCCCGGAGGTAGACTTCCGGTCAACCTTATCACCGGCCCAATCGGAATCCGAATAGCCAATGAGTTCAAAGGTTGACCCCTTTGGATACCATAGCCCGAGAGTAGGAGTGAGAACAAGGTATATTAGAATCCGTTTGACCGCCATTAAATGGATCTCCTTAGGAGCAGATTGAAAACGAGCACACATCCCTACACTTAGCATGATATCCGGCCTAGAGGCACAAAGGTAGAGCAAGGATCTTATCATGGAACGGTATACCTTTATATCCACATCCTTCTCACCGTCACATGAGCCAAGTTGCCCCTTTACGGGCATGGGTGTCTTCATTGGGCTTGCATTGGTCATGTTGAATTTCTTGAGCATGTCCTTCACATACTTTTCTTGAGAGATGAAGGTGCCTTTTGCAAGTTGCCTCACTTGGAAGCTGATACGTCTCAAACGTATCTATAATTTCTTATGTTCCATGCTAGTTTTATGACAATACCTACATGTTTTATTCATACTTTATATCGTTTTGATGCATTTTCCGGCACTAACCTATTAACAAGATGCCGAAGCGCCAGTTCTGTTTTCTGCTGTTTTTGGTTTCAGAAATCCTACACAGGAAATATTCTCGGAATTGGACGAAACAAAAGCCCACGGTCTTATTTTCCACGGAGGCTTCCAGAACATCGAAGGAGAGTCGGAGGCGGCCAGCAGGGGGCCCACACCATAGGGGGCGCGGGGCCAGCCCTGGACGCGCCGCCATGTGGTGTGGCCACCCCTGGCTCCCCTCGCGCCGCCCTTTCGCCTATATAAAGCTCCGTTTACGAAAACCCTATAACACCCGACGATATTCCACGAAGAGTTCCGTAGCCGCTGCCACCGCGAAGACAAGTTTCGGGGTACAGAATCTCTGTTCCGGTACGCCGCCGGGCCGGGGAATTGCCCCCGGAGTCATCTCCATCGACACCACCGCCATCTTCATCGCCGTTGCTGTCTCCCATGATGAGGAGGGAGTAGTTCTCCCCCGAGGCTGAGGGCTCTACCGGTAGCTATGTGGTTCATCTCTCTCTCCCATGGTGTGATCTTTATGTGATCATGAGCTTTGTATCACTATTAATCTATGTGCTACTCTAGTGATGTTATTAAAGTAGTCTATTCCTCCTCCATGATGTAAAGGTGACAAGTGTGTGCATCATGTAGTACTTGGCGTAGGTTATGATTGTAATCTCTTGTAGATTATGAAGTTAACTATTACTATGATAGTATTGATGTGATCTATTCCCCCTTTCATAGCTATTGGTGACAGTGTGTATGCTATGTTAGTACTCGGTCTAAATTGCAACGGTCTATTATGCACTCTAGAGGTTACTTTAATATGAACTCCGGATTCACTCTCCACGGTGTGACGGTGACAGTGTGCGCATCGTGTGTGATTCCTTTATGGAGTTGTGGAGCTTGTTTACTCCGGCTTGAGGTGTGCTTTTGTAGCCCTACACAATGAATGGTGTCAGAAAAGTGCTTGATGTCTACGGGAGCTTCTATTCTTGTAGACAGTGTTGGGCCTCCAAGAGCAGAGGTTTGTAGAACAGCAGCAAGTTTCCCTTAAGTGGATCACCCAAGGTTTATCGAACTCAGGGAGGAAGAGGTCAAAGATATCCCTCTCAAGCAACTCTGCAACCACAAAGCAAGAAGTCTCTTGTGTCCCCAACACACCTAATAGGTGCACTAGTTCGGCGAAGAGATAGTGAAATACAGGTGGTATGAATAAGTAGTAGCAACGGCACCAGAAAAGTGCTTTGCCCAGGACAGTAAACAAGCAGTAGTAACGCAGCAGTAGTAACGCAGTAAAACAGTAAACAAGCAGCTATAGCAGTATTTAGGAACAAGGCCTAGGGATTAGACTTTCACTAGTGGACACTCTCAACATTGATCACATAACAGAATAGATAAATGCATACTCTACACTCTCTTGTTGGATGATGAACACATTGCGTAGGATTACACGAACCCTCAATGCCGGAGTTAACAAGCTCCACAATTCAATGTTCATATTTAAATAACCTTAGAGTGCAAGAAAGATCAACACGACTAAACCAAGTACTAACACAAGCATGCACACTTGTCACCTTCACACTATGTAGGAGGAATAGATCACATCAATACTATCATAGCAATAGTTAACTTCACAATCTACAAGAGATCATGATCATAGCATACGCCAAGTACTAACACGGATGCACACACTGTCACCATTACACCGTGCGGGAGGAATAAACTACTTTAATAACATCACTAGAGTAGCACATAGATAAATTGTGATACAAAACACATTGCAATCATAAAGAGATATAAATAAGCACTTCACTACGCCATTCATAACGGTGAGTAAGTATTCGTGAAATATAGCCTAAGAGACCCACACGGTGCACACACTTGTCACCTTTACACACGTGGGACAAGGAGTCTCCGGAGATCACATAAGTAAAACTCACTTGACTAGCATAGTGACATCTAGATTACAAGCATCATCATATGAATCTCAATCATGTAAGGCAGCTCATGAGATTATTGTATTGAAGTACATAGGAGAGAGATGAACCACATAGCTACCGGTACAGCCCGAGCCTCGATGGAGAACTACTCCCTCCTCATGGGAGCAGCAGCGGTGATGAAGATGGCGGTGGAGATGGCAGCGGTGTCGATGGAGAAGCCTTCCGGGGCACTTCCCCGCTCCGGCAGGGTGCCGGAACGAGACTCCTGTCCCCCGGATCTTGGCTTCGCGATGGCGGCGGCTCCGGAAGGTTTTCCGTATCGTGGTTCTTCGTATCGGGGTTTTCGCGACGGAGGCTTTAAGTAGGCGGAAGGGCAGCCTCGGAGGGGGCCCGGGGCCACCACACCATAGGGCGGCGCGGCCCACCCTCCGGCCGCGCCGGGTGTGGTGTGGCCCCCCAGGGCTTCCCTCTGGCGGCTCTCGGGTGTTCTGGATGGTTCCGGGAAAAATAGGAACCTGGGTCTTGATTTCGTCCGATTCCGAGAATATTTCATTACTAGGATTTCTGAAACCAAAAACAGCAGAAAACAGGAACTGGCACTTCGGCATCTTGTTAATAGGTTAGTTCCAGAAAATGCACGAATATGACATAAAGTGTGCATAAAACATGTAGGTATCATCAATAATATGGCATAGAACATAAGAAATTATCGATACGTCGGAGACGTATCAGCATCCCCAAGCTTAGTTACTGCTCGTCCCGAGCGAGGTAAAACGATAACAAAGATAATTTCTGAAGTGACATGCCATCATAACCTTGATCATACTATTTGTAAACATATGTAATGAATGCAGCGATCAAAACAATGGTAATGACATGAGTAAACAAGTGAATCATAAAGCAAAGACTTTTCATGAATAGTACTTCAAGACAAGCATCAATAAGTCTTGCATAAGAGTTAACTCATAAAGCAATAAATCAAAGTAAAGGTATTGAAGCAACACAAAGGAAGATTAAGTTTCAGCGGTTGCTTTCAACTTGTAACATGTATATCTCATGGATAATTGTCAACATAGAGTAATATAACAAGTGCAATATGCAAGTATGTAGGAATCAATGCACAGTTCACACAAGTGTTTGCTTCTTGAGGTGGAGAGAAATAGGTGAACTGACTCAACATAAAAGTAAAAAGAATGGTCCTTCAAAGAGGAAAGCATCGATTGCTATATTTGTGCTAGAGCTTTTATTTTGAAAACATGAAACAATTTTTGTCAACGGTAGTAATAAAGCATATGAGTTATGTAAATTATATCTTACAAGTTGCAAGCCTCATGCATAGTATACTAATAGTGCCCGCACCTTGTCCTAATTAGCTTGGACTACCGGATCTTTGCAATGCACATGTTTTAACCAAGTGTCACAATGGGGTACCTCCATGCCGCTCTGTACAAAGGTCTAAGGAGAAAGCTCGCATTTTGGATTTCTCGCTTTTGATTATTCTCAACTTAGACATCCATACCGGGACAACATGGACAACAGATAATGGACTCCTCTTTAATGCATAAGCATGTGGCAACAATTATTATTCTCATATGAGATTGAGGATATGTGTCCAAAACTGAAACTTCCACCATGAATCATGGCTTTAGTTAGCGGCCCAATGTTCTTCTCTAACAATATGCATGCTCCAACCATAAAGGTGGTAGATCTCTCTTACTTCGGACAAGACGGACATGCATAGCAACTCACATGATATTCAACAAAGAATAGTTGATGGCGTCCCCAGAAGCATGGTTATCGCACAACAAGCAACTTAATAAGAGATAAAGTGCATAAGTACATATTCAATACCACAATAGTTTTTAAGCTATTTGTCCAATGAGCTATATATTGCAAAGTTGAATGATGGAATTTTAAAGGTAGCACTCAAGCAATTTACTTTGGAATGGCGGATAAATACCATGTAGTAGGTAGGTATGGTGGACACAAATGGCATAGTGGTTGGCTCAAGGATTTGGGATGCATGAGAAGTATTCCCTCTCGATACAAGGTTTAGGCTAGCAAGGTTATTTGAAACAAACACAAGGATGAACGGTACATCAAAACTCACATAAAAGACATATTGTAAACATTATAAGACTCTACACCGTCTTCCTTGTTGTTCAAAACTCAATACTAGATGTTATCTAGACTCTAGAGAAACCAATTATGCAAACCAAATTAGCAAGCTCTAAGTGTTTCTTCATTAATGGGTGCAAAGCATATGATGCAAGAGCTTAAACATGAGCACAACAATTGCCAAGTATCAAATTATCCAAGACATTTTAGAATTACTACATGTAGTATTTTCCAATTCCAACCATATAACAATTTAACGAAGAAGAAACTTCGCCATGAATACTATGAGTAGAGCCTAAGGACATACTTGTCCATATGCTACAGCGGAGCGTGTCTCTCTCCCACAAAGTGAATGCTAGGATCCATTTTATTCAAACAAAACAAAAACAAAAACAAATCGACGCTCCAAGCAAAGTGCATAAGATGTGACGGAATAAAAATATAGTTTCGAGGGAGGAACTCGATAATGTTGTCGATGAAGAAGGGGATGCCTTGGGCATCCCCTAGCTAGACGCTTGAGTCTTCTTAGAATATGCAGGGGTGAACCACCGGGGCATCCCCAAGCTTAGAGCTTTCACTCTCCTTGATCATATTGCATCATACTCCTCTCTTGATCCTTGAAAACTTCCTCCACAACAAACTCGAAACAACTTATTAGAGGGTTAGTGCACAATAAAAATTAACATGTTTAGAGCTGAAACAATCATTCTTAACACTTCTGGACATTGCATAAAGCTACTGGACATTAATGGATCAAAGAAATTCATCCAACATAGCAAAAGAGGCAATGCGAAATAAAAGGCAGAATCTGTCAAAACAGAACAGTCCGTAAAGATGGATTTTATTAGGCCACCAGACTTGCTCAAATTAAAATGCCCAAATTGAATGAAAGTTGCGTACTTATCTGAGGATCATGCACGTAAATTGGCTTAATTTTCTGAGCTACCTACAGGGAGGTAGACCCAGATTCGTGACAGCAAAGAAATCTGGAACTGCGCAGTAATCCAAATCTAGTACTTACTTTACTATCAAAGACTTTACTTGGCACAACAAAACTCAAAACTAAGATAAGGAGAGGTTGCTACAGTAGTAAACAACTTCCAAGACACAAATATAAAACAAAGTACTGTAGCAAAATAACACATGGGTTATCTCCCAAGAAGTTCTTTCTTTATAGCCGTTAAGATGGGCTCAGCAGTTTTAATGATGCACTCGCAAGAAATAGTATTTGAAGCAAAAGAGAGCATCAAGAGGCAAATTCAAAACACATTTAAGTCTAACATGCTTCCTATGCATAGGAATCTTGTAAATAAACAAGTTCATGAAGAGCAAAGTAACAAGCATAGGAAGATAAAACAAGTGTAGCTTCAAAAATTTCAGCACATAGAGAGGCATTTTAGTAACATGAAAATTTCTACAACCATATTTTCCTCTCTCATAACAACTTTCAGTAGCATCATGAGCAAACTCAACAATATAACTATCACATAAAGCATTCTTATCATGAGTCTCATGCATAAAATTATTACTCTCCACATAGGCATAGTCAATTTTATTAGTAATAGTGGGAGCAAATTCAACAAAGTAGCTATCATTATTATTCTCATCAAGTGTAGGAGGCATAGTATAATCACAATAAAATTTACTCTCCATAGTAGGTTGTACCAAAAGACCACTATTATAATCATCATAAATAGGAGGCAAAGTATCATCAAAGAAAATTTTCTCCTCAATGCTTGGGGGACTAAAAAGATCATGAAAACCAGCTTCCCCAAGCTTAGAACTTTCTACATTATTATCAACAATGGTGTTCAAAGCGTTCATACTAATATTACTACCAGACATGCAAATAAGATTCCATAGGTTTTTTAATTTTCGCATCAAACAATCCATGTTTTAAATCAGGAAATAGAATAAGAAGCTCATTGTTGTCCATTATGCCAAACTAGTGTAAACAAGAAACAAAAAGATGCAATTGCAGGATCTAAAGGAAATAGCTTCGAGCACAAACACAATGGCGCGAGAAAAGTACTGTTACCTGGAACCGAAGTATGAGTGTCTTTTTACCTTTCCTCCCCGGCAACGGCGCCAGAAAAGTGCTTGATGTCTACGGGAGCTTCTATTCTTGTAGACAGTGTTGGGCCTCCAAGAGCGAGAGGTTTGTAGAACAGCAGCAAGTTTCCCTTAAGTGGATCACCCAAGGTTTATCGAACTCGGGGAGGAAGAGGTCAAAGATATCCCTCTCAAGCAACCCCGCAACCACAAAGCAAGAAGTCTCTTGTGTCCCCAACACACCTAATAGGTGCACTAGTTCGGCGAAGAGATAGTGAAATACAGGTGGTATGAATAAGTAGTAGCAACGGCACCAGAAAAGTGCTTTGCCCAGGACGAGTAAACAAGCAGTAGTAACGCATGCAGTAGTAACGCAGTAGAAACAGGTAAACAAGCAGCTATAGCAGTATTTAGGAACAAGGCCTAGGGATTAGACTTTCACTAGTGGACACTCTCAACATTGATCACATAACAGAATAGATAAATGCATACTCTACACTCTCTTGTTGGATGATGAACACATTGCGTAGGATTACACGAACCCTCAATGCCGGAGTTAACAAGCTCCACAATTCAATGTTCATAT